>NC_066884.1:20166701-20504201 GCF_022985175.1 Labeo rohita | reverse complement strand
TCAAGTTAACACGCGTTAGTTCAAGTTAGTTTAACCCATTATTAACACTTGACCAAACGGAGAGATTAAATCCTTCATTAGAGATACATTCAAATATGCCTTTTTTGACGAGAACACTGACTTTTGTCAATATTTAGTCAAGAAATGAGAAAAAAAATGTGTGCAGATAAAATTAAACCACCTCAACAGAAACTAACTGAGCGAATGAGCATCAAAACAACAGAAACATAAAATTAAATCATAATAAATTAAGTTAGAAAACACAACAGGGGAGAGTGGGAATGGTTGCAACAAGGGGCAGTTGCAAAATAGCTTATTTCTTCAAGCAGAAATATGCTACAGTGATTATATTCATACCGGCTCCTCATGTTTCCTAGAAGAAATCAGTCACGTGTGACTATTCCTTCTACAAAAAAAAAATCATTTTCATAGTAATTTTTTTTTTTTTAAAGATCAGATTTTTGGTCATAGTGTCAAAGCTTTGTAAAAACATAACATTTTAATCAGTGGCATAACCACTGTGTGTGTCATTGATATTGTGTCAAGCTAATATACCATAGTTTTATTAGTGTAGGGACAGTTACAACATGTTGCAACCGTCCCGACATGCTGTCCCTTACACTCTTAAAAATAAAGGTGCTTCACGATGCCATAGAAGAACCTTTTTGTCTAAATGGTTCTATAAAGAACCTTTAGCATCTGAAGAACCTTTCTGTTTCACAAAAGGTTCTTTGTGGCAAAAGATTATAAAAAGGTAAAAAAGAGATGGTTCTTTAAAGAACCTTTGATTGAATGGTTCTTTTTGGAAACAAAAATAGTTCTTCTATGGCACCGCTGTCAAGAACCTTTTAAAGCACCTTTATTTTTAAGAGTGTACAACAACTGTAATTGTAATTATACTGTTAGGGAATAATAAAGAACCCCTATTAGTAGTTGGGATTCTTATCTTTTTTATTTAACTGAACAGGTTAAAAATCTACTTGTTAACTGAGAATGTTTTTCTTGCTATTCTTAATGCTATTCTTTGGTTTTATACAGCCAATTTACATTACTGAAGATCCTGCCTGTGCACAAATAAAATAAAGAAATTGCATTTAAGATTTATTTAACTACATATTAATGTCCCCACAGTTGCAACATTTCACTTTGTCTATTTAAGTGTACATTATATGTATATTATCATATGTATACACGATGCAGCAATGTGGGTGGGTAGCTGACAGATATGGCTTTACTGTATTAAAATTTTGGCTTTCTGATACAAACAGTCTCTAAGAAACTTAAGGAAATCTCTGCTATTCATAAATGTAATGCATTTATATTGAAATCACTAATCAAACACTGTTTGACTTCATCAACTAGATTACGTAACGTCCTATTCTTCTACATTTTTTTTTCCACATTTATCTTTCCACGAATCAAATCTTGGAATACAGGAATACATGAAAAAGAATGTTCAAATTCAAATGAATTTAAATATTAAACTAGTTTACATTATAAAGGCATGAAAGGAATAATCTATAATTGTTATAGATTAAAGGATCAATCTATAAAAGTTTTAACCAAAAATAACAAATTAATAAATCATTATTAATATGATTAAACAAACTGAAATAAACAGTGTGCAATGATTGATTCTGAAAAGTGGACAGGAGTCTTATTTAAACAGTTGTTTACATCTCGACAACACACACACACAAAAAGTTAAAAATAAATGTATTTAATAAAATCTAATAAAATGTAAAAAATTAACAAATACAAAATATGTATTCATTTACAAAGTAATTGTAAATTTAGCCATGTAATGACACAAAACCATAATGAGGCGTTAAATAATAGTGGGATGAATAGGAAATTATATGAAGAGTTTATTTGCAAAACCAAATAGGTTTGTTCTTTTTTTAATTTTCAAAAATCATGGTTTTTTATCATGTTATCATTGTTTTATTGTGTCAAAATCCAAAAAACCCATCAGCAGTTTGATTGAGATTAATTGTAATGCACAATGAAAAAACATGATTTTTGAAAACGGTTATGTGGTTTTGCAAATAAATTCTTTATATTATTCTTTATATTTTTTTTTTTATCTTCTATAATTATCTTCTATAATTCCCAATAAACTATACCAAATACACCATTTTGGTAACACTTTACAATAAAGGTTCATTAGTTAATATTAGTTAACATGAACTAAGAATGAACATTACTTCTACAGCATTTATTAATCTTAATTTCAGCATTTTTAAAGCATTATTAAAATCACAAGCTGCGTTCGTTAACATTAGTTAATGCACTGTGAACTAACATGAACAACTGTATTTTTATCAACTAACATTAACAAAGATTGATAAATAGTTTAATGTATTGTTCGTTCATATCAGTTAATACATTAACTAATGTTAACAAATGACACCTTACTGTAAAAGTATAAAAAATGGTTTTGAATAAAAAACAGGCAGCTAACATTTACACTGAAACGGGAAAAAAAGGGGATAATCACAGTCGTAAAGAAAAATATATTATTCAGACAAAAGTTTACACCTATTTTTCTCTCTAACTGACGATAAATGAAATGTTTGCTTTAACAAAATGGCAGTTTTTTTTGTTTTCAAGCACAAAATGGCTGCAGTTGCGCTTTCCTTGCATAAAACATGGCTGCCATGGTAAGATGCAGAGAACGACGGGGAAAAGGATGCGAGAGACTGGGAACAGATGAGAGGGAGATTGCTTCTGCAATTTCTGCAATTTTACCCTCGCTATTATAAGACAAAAAAAAAAATTCAGCTCACATGGCAAAAACGTAAACGTTTTTCCAATTTAAATTTTTTATACGAACAATCGGTCACTACAGGAAAAAACTACATTTGTATAAAGGCACCGAATTAGTGTTTTTTTCTACTCGCTTTGGAAAAAACGCTCTGCTGAATGACAAAACTAACAAGGCGAGAGAGGTGAATAAAAGGGGGAGGACGAGGTATCCACCGAGGTGGGCAGCGGAAAAACGGCAGAGTTTCGGCTTTTTAAAACAATTAAAGAGATTGAGAAACGGACAGAAACTGGAAAAGGAAATGGTGCGCTCACAGCAGGACCGAGCGAGTTAAAAAGAGTAGAAAAAGACAGGGATCAATTAGAGAGAAAGTAGAACTGACTGAAATGGTTTTTCACAGCGGGGGAGAGAAGGACCGAGCAAGACGCTGAATGAGAGAGGGGAGAAAAAAAAACAACAGCAGAATTAATGTTTTGACAAGTTGCCCCGAGTAAGTGCAGGGAGCGGAGCAAAGTGAATAGGATGAAAGACGAGGGCACCCGGGAGCTGTTTTCCATGAGACGCCGCTCAATCAAGACTCGAATATTGGCGAGTTTTTCTTTTTCTGTCTTGCTACCAAAATCCAGGTATAAAGCTTTTCTTTCATGATGTATACGAGTGAGGGGATGAATTTAACTGCGACACGTCGCTAGGTTTTTGGGGATCCTTCAAGCATGTTGCTGTTTGGGGGGGAACCATTTCACTGTTACACTCCAGCAGAATCCGTCACGGTGCATAACGAGCGCTACATTTCCTATATACAAGTCTTTTTTTAATAATTCACACGCCGCTCAATACATTTCGAATGAATAGAAAAGCTTATTTCACAGCGTTAACCAACCTTCCAACCAACTGTAGCTGTGATACGATTCCCTCTGGTATTACTGATGTCTGTGCCGTCCTTAGCTTGTTCTGTTTCCCACGAGCCTGGTCATTAAGGCTCAAATGACCTAGCGAAATGAGCTCGACTTAATTAAACTTTAAATACAGCTTGCCGCTGCTGCCGCGTGACTGAGGTTTAGCTCCGGCTGCGGCTGTTGTAATGTCGTTTCCACAGGCTCTGGTTCTGAGGCGAACGCTGACAGGACCCTCAGTCCAACACGGACTGTCAGATAAAAGAGCTGCCACAGGAAGGAACCGAAGTCGGTTTGTGGCACTACCAGGAGGAACAAACACCAGCTGTGCAAAACATGCCCTAACGCGACGTCCCGTCACACACCTCTCCTTTCATTCGGTTTTACATACAAATGATCAGAGGAAAACAACACGGGAAAAATGCTGTAAAGTTGTGCAAGAAGGTATGCGGAAAAGATGGAGGATGGATGGCTGAAAGCAAAATGTGGTGGAGAATGAGATGATGTTTGAAAGCAAATGAGGATAATAAGTGCAGGTATTCATTTTAAATGTTACTTTAAAATACATTTTAGTTGATGTCAGGAAGGGTTGAACCATGGTCAGTGAGAATAAATAATAAATTTAATGACAAAATATACACAAAATGTTAAATTTAAATGAACATTTATTTCACACAACAGTACAGTACAATAGTATCTCTGTTGTGTAAACTAATTTTCTTGTTATGATGATAAATGTATAATACTCACTTCTATACTATAGATAGATAGATAGATAGATAGATACAAAATACAAAATAATTTAATACAAATAATTTCAAATGTAATAAAATACCAACTGACAACAGTTTATAATGAATTTGATTTTGTGGCTATTGTATTTATACTTAGAATCTATAAAAATAGATCTTAAAAACAAATGTAATTGACATAAATGTATTTAATTTATATATGCAAATTTAAGTACATTTAAAATCACTTGACTGTACAGACTGTTTTCTTGATATTTGTTTTTTTAGCTAAAAAAATATAAACACATACAAATTCCAATTTCAAAATGTATTTGTATAATTTAGAATTTATTTTTAATAATGTTTATTTCAAATCAATAATAATAATAATAATAATAATAATAATAATAATAATAATAATAATAATAATAATAATAACAACAACAACAACACATAATTATTATAATCAATAATTATACAAAAAGCAAACAATAATAATAATAATAATTATATTATAATTATTATTATTATTATTATTATTATTATTATTATTCTAAAAAAGTTCAATTTTAAAACAAATGTATCATTTTTATTAATGTTTATTATTATATTAATATTATCACATTATTAATGTTAGTATTATTATTATTATTATTACATTTCTATTACATACATATATACACACACACACACACATATACACACACATACATATATATATATATATATATATATCTATATAAAGAATAAATAAATAAAAAATAAATAAATACAAATACAACATACAAATAATTTAAAATGTAATAAAATATCAATTGACAGAAGTTTATAATAAATTTGATTTTGTGGCTATAGTATTTATATTTAGAATATATAAAAACATGCATACAATATACATTTTTAAAACTGGAATTATTTATATACACAATTTAAGTATTAAGGCATTTGACTTTACAGACCATTTTCCTAATATTGTTTATTATCTACAAAAAAATATACATACAAATTCCAATTTCAAAACAAAATGTATAATTCATATAATAATTAATAACAACAACAACAACAACAACAACAATAATAATAATAATAATAATAATAATAATAATAATAATAATAATAAGTATTATAACAAATAATTATACAAAAAACAAAAACATAATAATAATAATAATAATAATTATTATTATTAATATTTGTTTGTATTTGTATATACAAATTTAATATACATACATTTTTTGTATAAAAAAAGGTTTTGCTGATATACAATACAAATATTATATTTATATTTTATATATAGTATAGAAGTGAATGCATGAAGACTGGTAAAGAAAAACGTATACTATTTGAGAAAGAAATAATAGGAGAAATACAAAATCTTTCTAAAAATTGATGAAAATATACATAAATATAAATTATAAATTATATACTTTGTATTATATCATATTATATTGCATTATATACAAATATATTTTACTGCATCAAATACCACATACTCTTACTACAGTATTTACTAAAAATCAATACAAAACTACTAAAAAAGTGCATTATAACTTGACAAAGCCAACCAAGCAAAGTTTTCAACCAAAATGCTTTGAAATGGTCAAATATATATATGTATGCATATGAATAGATACAGTCTATAACTATTCAGGAACATGATGCAATGGACAGATGGAACGGAATATGAGGAGAAATCCGGAAATGGATTGGGTTTGAAGAGAGTCCAGACTCAGAGAAAGTATAGTGGATAAGACTCTGATTAGTTTTGCTCTGGTAACGACAGATCATAAAAATGAGGGAGGGAAGGAAAAGACTAAAAGAAACAGAGTGGGGGAGATTAGTGCCACTCCAGGAACGACTAAACACTAGGAAGAGAAAGGGGAAAAAAGGAGGGAGGGAGAAGCAGGGATGCTACAGTTTAGTCTGGATTAGTTTCGGTCAGAGAACAGAAAAAGAGGGGAAAAGATAGAGAGAAAGGGAAAGAGAGAGGGATAAAAGAGATGGAGCATCTGAAGCGAGAGCATCAGAAGAGGAAAATGCGCAAAGACGAGGAAGAAAAGTTGTCATTCCACGCATTCGTTAAAGCATCTACCACAGATAAAGTAAATGTTAGTCCGATTGAATGAAGAACCTTTTCCTCCTCAAAACAAGAAAAAACTCCATCATCCCTTATCAAATATTTGCTCCCAAAATAAACAACACATCCACCTCAGATCATGATGTTTCACATACAAACATTTCAAATCAATTGCACAAGCATTTTCTGCTCCACCACAAACTAGAAACTTGTTATTTCCCATCGAAGGTTACACAACACTTTAGCAAAACATCTCCTTAAGGCTTCAAGAATTTGATTTCACAACATTAAGTTTGTTTGATTTACTTGATGTGGAACAAACACACTTTTCCAACTACGGAAAAGCAAGTGCGTTATTTAAATACAGTGCTATTGATCTCCAGTCAAACTAGCTTGTAACTAACGCAAAACATTTTCATAGCTGAACAACTACAAATGGTGTCGTGAAAAAGTTAGAGAGACTGCGAGAGGCCAGAAGGCAGGTTTGGGGCCAGGGCAGGACTTGGATATTGGGTTAGACAGCTTCTGAGTTGGTGTGCGTGTATGTGCGTGTGTGTGATGCAGGAGGTGGAATTGGGTCGGACGGCTTACGGACTGGACTGCCATTCCCACTCTTACTGGGCGGCATTCCCTGCTGATCCCGCATCAGCCAAGCCGAGCGGAAGGTCAACATAACTGCAGGGGTCTGAGAGCCAGCCTCGCTTCACGCACAAGACACACACACACATACGCTTTCACACATCACGTTATAAAAACGGATAAAGAAATGGCAAAATAATTTATTTTATTTGGCAAAAAATTCCCATTTCAAAACAAATGTAATCATCATCATAAGATATATATTTATTTATTTATTATAATATGAATATAATCACAATTAATATTAATAATAATATATATTCATACATATTAATAATACATTTTTGTTATATAGATATATTTTGCTATGTAATTTTATTACACTGTTATTAGTATTATTATTATCTGTTTGTTTTGTATATACAATGTATACAGTATACATACATTATTTGTATATAAATCTTTTTTTTTCTACAAAAATTTATAAAAACAAATTTTCAATTTCAAAACAACTGTATCATTTTTATTATTGTTTATTGTAAAATTAATATGAATATTATTTGTTTGTTTCTGCATATAGATTGTATACAGTATACATTTGTATACAAATTTGATTTTAGATTTTTTTTCTACAAAAAAATATATAAAATACACATTAAAAAAATGTAGCATTTTTATTAAAGTTTATTGTGTTATTATTATTACCATCATCATTAATTATTTTTGTTTTTAGTCAACACAGAAATGTTAATAAAACTTGATTCTGTTGCTATATTATCTACAAAAATATACATTCAAATTCCTACAAATGTATTTTTTTATAAAGTCTAATTCAAATGTATAATAATAATAATAATAATAATAACAACAACAACAACAACAACAACAACAACAACAACAACCGTATATAAATTCAAATTCAAATGAATATATATATATATATATATATATATATATATATATATATATATATATTATTTATTTATTAGTTTTGTATATACATACATGCATTATTTGTATAGAAATCTGAATTTGTTAATATTTTATTATTGTACAAAAAATATATACAATACAAATGTTCAATTTCAAAACAAATGCATGATTTTTGTTGCATATTTTATATATATATATATATATATATATATATATATATATATATATATGTATATATATTTTGCTATGTAATTTTATTAAATTATATTATTATTACCATTATATGTATTTTTGCTATGTAATTTTATTAAATTATATTATTATTACCATTATCTGTATATATATATATATATATATATATATATATATATATATATATATATATATATATATATATATATATAGTATGTATATGTATTTTGCTATGTAATTTTATTAAATTATATTATTATTACCATTATCTGTCTTTGTATATACACTTGATTTTATGGATATTTTACTTTTCTACACAATATATACAATTTTATACAATATACACAATATATACAGCTTCAAAACAAATATCTCATTTTAATAAATGTTTATATTATTATTATTATATTTTTGTTACATAATATACGTTTTCTGTAACTATTACGTTATTATTATTAACATCATCATCATTATTATTATTTTATCAACACAGACATGTTGATAAAACTTGATTTTGTTGCTATATTATCTACAAAAATATACATACAAAATCCAATTTGAAAAATATTTTTTTTTTTTTTTTTTGTAAATGTGTTGTTGTTGTTTATTTTCTATTATCTAAATTGTGTGTGTGTGTGTATATATGTGTGTGTGTTTGTATTGTATACCTAAAAAACAAAAAAAATAATTTATCTGAAAATAAATGTGTTTTAAACTACAACAACGTAAGGCGACTTTCAGCCCAAAACAAGCCCGAGACTTTCTTCACCATTTATTTTGCTATTTTAATCTCCATTTCAACCATTGTGCCAGAGAAAGAAGGAAGAAAAGGATGAAAAATAGAATGATGAGCCGGAGAAAGGGTGAATGCATTAGCAGAAGAGGGAAAATGGGAAGATGAGGACATATCTGCAGAAGGTAGTCAGGGAGGAGGGAAGGCGAGTGAGTTGAGCGGTTGCGTGCAGAGAGCGGGGCATGTCTGATTGCGTGAGAGGGTGTGTGTGGGGGGGTGACATGGTTTTTTTCCCAAGAAAAAAAAAAGTGTGGACAAAAAAAAAAAAAAAAAAAAAAAAAAAAAAAAAAACCTAGAGGATGAAGTGAGGACTGTACTTACTCGGTGGACAACACACAGTGACTCGTAGTTTCATACATGGGAGGGGGGGTCCGTCGTCTGTGGATAGTGCTGGAAGGAAAGAGAGATAGAGAAAGAGAGTAAAATAGGAGACTGATGTCTTTGACACTGGGAAAGAATCTAAATTTGTTGCCACCAAATCGATGCTTTAGACTGCTCGCACAAAACACAAATACACACATAACCCAGGGCCATAAAAAGACTGCTTGACTCCGATGGAATGGCTAATCCATTAGCGCGAGCAGGAGCTGTAACGGGCTCGTTAATGCTGAGCTCGGCAGGACCGACTGTGAGCCGTTCCACAGATGATGGACACTCTGATGCAGTAAGATGGGCTTTGCGCAGACATTCACACTTCATAAACTTACATGATTACACCGTTACAACATTATTTACACACCTGGAGGTCATATTTGCTTTCAGCTCATCTCTAAGTGTGATCCGAGCATGACTGCATATATTCGTTTTGAAGGAAATTCCACAACATAGTTCCTCAAACGGTTTAAAATTTCCTCGGTGGAAAAAAGAAAAAAAATTAAACGTGCTCCGATTATGAAACATTCCGCATACTGACGATAATGCGTGTGTATTTTACATTACACTACACTTTTGCTTTGTTCTTTACTGCAAATTAAAGGCTGTCTGAGTGTTTAAGCCCTTCAGGAAGTCAGCTGATAGCATATAATGATATTCATTTACAGCTATACCAAAACTGCAGCTTGTCAAGCTGCTCATTTAAAGTCGCTCAACTGCAGTCAAAAGAATCTTTTTGAAAAAGTAGTTCAGAATGCAGCAAGCACACCGACACCAAGACTGAAAAAAGGCCTTAAAGTTTTATGATTGAATTTTTAGTCATTTGATGTCAATTTTCACACTACGTTTTCAACGAACGTTGAGCTAAACCTGTCGGAGAGATTATAAGAGACCCAATTTCAATCTCAACGCAATTTTGACAAAATCTGTAGTTACTGTATGTGCTGTAGGCCTGTCTAACTATATTTAAGATATTATTTATTTATTTAAAGGGGTTGTCAGATGCCCATTTTCCACAAGTCTCAATGAAAACTCTACAATATACTTTGGTTAAAAATTCTCAATGGTAGTGTAAAACAACACCCTTTTTACCTTGTCAAAATGAACTTTCTGATGGATTGTTCCTTTGAATTCAAATGAGCTCTGCTCGCCCCGCCCCTCTCTTCACTCTTTGATTGTTTACTTTAGCTGCATTTAGCCGCGTTTAGCCACGAAACATGCTAACTAGCACGTTATTAGGAAAGGTGATTCAGAGATTCATAAAAAAACGCTTATACTCACTTCTGCTGTAAGTGAAGCTGGATCACGAATGATTTGTGCGAACATAGACGGATATATGTAGATCGGGAGGCGCATTCCATTCACTGCATCTTTAGCGGCTCAGATGTTGGGAGTAAATGATGACCACTATGTTAATTATTACATCCAGCAACACAACACCTCAATCTGAGATATTCTTGTCTAATTTACATCCCTGCTCCGGCATCGAAACAATGGAGGTCTGACTGTTACAGCTGATCTGAGGTAAGACGCTCATGTCAATCAACTATCATGGCAGCGGCCTCTGTCAATGTGGTGCTGACATTTTTACAGATTAATTAATTTTAAAAACCACTGGGTTTTTATCATTATAGGGCAGATTTGTACATACACTGCCAACACACATTAATGTTCAAACAACACGTAAAAGTGAACTTTGCATCCGATGACCCCTTTAATTTCTGTCTTTTTTTAATAACTCAAAAACATCAATGAGCAGCCTTAACTAAACAAAATATTAATTTAGAAATTTCTTAACATAATAACATTATGTATTGCATAATACGTTACAAAATGCACAAGAAAATGACTTTTTATAGTGATGTGCCTGAATAGTGAATTCGTATCCACCTTATTAACGCAGAAGTAAGGCTATGGGCGAGACTTCCTGTTCATTTAATGCTATAGGGAGATAACGAGAAGAATGACAACATGCAGTAAACAGTGCACTACAAACCAGTGTGTGTTCATAATTAAAATAATACATTCAAATATTTTAATTTGCAATACCAAGCAGCAAAATAACCTGTTTTGTACATGTAAAATAGCTGGACAGAGATGAAGGCAGGACCTGGAAGCCAGACCCATAAAATTTACAAATAGCTGTGCTTGCTTACACAGGAAAAATAAGGTGGATTTGGAAAGGGATGGAAAACGAATAACAGGTTCTATAGAACCACTAAAGGGACATGGTTAGCCACTTGTTAGCGGTAGCCTGTTCCATTACAGTACATTCAATTTGACTTACCACATAAACAGAGTAAGCAGAGATGACTGATATAACATGGCGAATGATTTGCAGATCCTGAGCACCACTGACAAACACCTAATCTTAAGTCGGGGGGGTGAAAACTTTTGATACAGAATTCTTATTTTGCCTGAATATCATATTTTTTCATTTATTACTGCTCTTTAGAGGCTACAAAAGATATTACATGTTTCCCAGAAGACAAAATAAGACATTTACCCTGGTCTTCAAATTCAAAAAGTTTTCACCCCGAGTCCTCAGTGTGAAAAGATGAATCTCAAAATCATACAGTCATTGTTGGAAAGGGATCAAATACACAAAAATGTTGGAAAACCAAAGAATTTGTGGAACCTGAAGCATTTTCTGAAGAACAGCAGGCAGTTTAACTGTTCAGGACAAACAAGGGACTCATGAACAACTATCAGTAAATAAATAAATAAAAAAAAAAAAAAAAAACAGCTGTGGATCATTCAGGTGACAACATAGTATTAAAAATCAAGTGTATATAAACTTTTAAACTTTTAAAATTATTTTCTCTTGTGGACTATATGTAAACATCTATGTGAAATATCTTATTCGTGTCAGTACTAAATGTAAAAAAATAACATGCATTTTGAATGATCCCTCTTATTTTGGTAAAATAATTAACATTTAGCAGATTCTGAACTTTTGACCTCAACTGTAATGTATAATTACCCAACGATATAATTGCGAAAGAAAGCACTGAGATATATTTTTTCTTCCTATCTCCTATTTATTCTCTTTAGGGGTTCTGTAGTACACTTCATTACCTTTCAGAATAGTGTATTCAAATTCGGGCAAATCCCTACTGGTAAAAAATAGCAAAAATGTAATATGGAAATGATTGGTAGATGTATTTATTGCATGAAATGTATATATGCACAAACCATAATAGTCGTGTGTGAATTCAACATGCCAGAGCCCATGAGGCGACCATCTCTGTGTCAAATAAAACAGTTTTTAATAGGCTACTGATGAGTTATCTCATGAATGCACACCATTTTAATGTATTGTGCAAAAAATGTCATTAATTTCTACAAGTAAAGGAAGAAAAAAATCCTCACTGCACCTTTAAAATGATAACTCGTTCTGCTAGAGCCTGCTGCTGGTGTTTTTAGCATGCTACGGTAACATCAAGGGTAAGTCTGACATTACAGTTGTAGATACATACAGAATTCAAGTTTATGAACAGCAACACATCATTTGCCCTATAATGCCATGTGTTCATATATATATATATATATATATATATATATATATATATATATATATATATATATATATATATATATATATATATATATACATATACATACATACATACATATGCATAGCTCATTAGCATCAGACCATGTTATGAACGCTGTAAAACTAACATGAATCTCTTCCCAGAATCTGAGCAGCAAGTCTGAGGTAGGCACGCTTAAATTCAGGCTTGAGTGGGTCTGCTGTTTTAAAGAGCGTCTCTGGCTCCACGTTTAATCATAACCATAAATCTATAACAGCCATTTCAGTAACACATACCACAGCAGCGGCCATTTTCATCTAGTAGAGAGGCTTTTAACCGAACGTCTAACAACCGCAGATACATCCATTTAGTATGCGCAGTAATTTCACATTGACGATAATGAGAACGGCTGACTCCAGCGGAGCTGTGTGTGTGTGTGTGTGTGTCGTTATGTGTGGGTGGTGTGTGTTTTGGTTTTCTAAACCCCATATGCATTCGGCCGTACCTTTTGGGTTTGGGTTCATGGCATTTGAGTAATTCTGTGACTCTGGATTTCAAAGCAAGAGTCTAAAACCAGTGGTAAAACTGCCTCTTTTTTCTTATTGAATGCATTTTTTTCTTCAAAAATTGTATTACCAGCATTTTTAAACAAATTTAAGTGGGATGTTTAATTGAAAAAAATGGACATAAATTTGTCTTGGCATTTGGTATGAGGGGGTGAAGGTCAACAACAAAAAAAATGTGCAACGACAAATCTTTTTTTAAAATATAGTTTAAAAAAAAAAACATGTGCCATGTTTTAGAAAGTGTTTGTGTTCATGTTTGTTTCATACTGTTTTGAAATTCTTCGAAATATCCTTTTCAGATTCAAATTTAGTTACTTTAATATACTATTATATCATGGTTTAACCATCAAGGAAAACGTAAAATATACATTTTCCTTACACCGTAATATTTCTAAATATTTTTAAAATAAGTATCTTGAATTACAAATTCACAACCAACATCCTGATTTTTTCTGCATGACTATTTTGGCAGGCAAAGTTTTTAAAATATTAATGTACTGTTTTGACGTTTATTATTTATTTGTATTACTTTCAATAATTTAATATTTTTAAATTATTTATATTTTTTAAGAAATACACCTTTCTAAATACATTTCAATTAAAATGTTAATTTTAACTATTTTTCTAAATGTTTGCGTGTTGGTTGCGCCATGACTTTAATTTGGCAGGCAAAGTATTAAAACATTAATTAGCAGTTTTGCAATTTAATATTTATTTGTATTACTTTTAATAATTTTATATTTTTAATTAATTATTACTATATTCATTATTATTATTTTGAGATGTTTTTTTTTTAATTACATTAATTGTAATACAAAGTAAAATGCCCCTTATTAAAAATGTCTTTAGTCAATGTATACATTTTATGTACATATTTATTTTATTTTTCTAACTTTTTCTGTGTTGGTTTCACCATCACTTAAATTTGGCAGGCAAAGTTTAAAAAAAAAATACTAATAAGCAGTTTTTAAGTTAAACATTTATTTGTTTTACTTTTAATAATTTACTATTTTAAATTATTACTACTTCTAAGAAATAAAATATTAGTTAAAAAAAATGACACTAATTTAGTAAAAAGTGTACTCAGTCAATGCATGAATTTTATGTGCATTTTTAGTGCATCTTTGAATAATAATAATTATAAAAAACGTTCATCATGTTATTGACCCATGCCTCTCTGCTAATGTCATTACAGTTACACCGAAGCTGAAAACTTGATCCATCTAAACGGAAACAAGCCAATGGGAGAGTCACTTACAGGTACTTCCTGCAATAAAGTCCAGTTTGTCTTGAAAGCACAAGTCTTTAGCAGTTATCTCTTCCATTTCATCCTCGAACGCTCTTGCACATACACACAGACTTAAACTACAACTTGAATTTAGATCGGACACACTGATCCCTTGTTTTCAGCAACAGGATTGAGCTTCAACAATTAAAAAGACAGACGCATTGTTACGCTTTCTTTGAAGTGAACAATAGACAAACACACACACATATACACGCACAGAGCATTAGGGTAGGGGTGGGTTCGTGAAGTTTGACACAATGGCTCTGTGCTGTGTATACACTCTCATGCTTGAACAATGCTCTATTGTCCAGGTCAGCACTGCTGTAATTTATGTAAAGATACTTTCCCCCTTTTCTGTCTCTTCCTCTTTTTCCCACCCTCTCTTTGGCCTTTGTTGTCCCACTCTTTCTTTCAAAAAGACTCTTTCCTCTTCTTCTACTCTCTCTTTCGACCACCATCCTTCATCCTATAAGACCCCAGTGTCTGCAGACCCTCCGTCCACCACTCCACGCTTTCGTTTGCTTCGTTTACTGTGTGTTCCTACAGAATATTGATTCTTTTTCTATTTTTGGTTCCATCATGTTATTCCTAGGATTTCATTACCACTCTACAGATTGTAACACTGATTGAAAATGGTATTCTTCGAAATTTCAAGTTGGATCACTGAACTCCAGAAAATCAGTTATAAGGTGTTTTGACAGTTACGGATTTGAAAAACAAAAAGGCAGGAAAGAACCCTAAACTCTAACACAAAGAACTATTTCAAAAGGGGTTCTTCAGGATGCTATGGTTCTAATTAGAACCATTACTACATGTAAAGAACCATTTTTTAGAGATACTATTTTTTTTAATTAACCATTTTAATAACTATTTTAAATGACCAAAACCCTAATATTTAGCCTAGATTTTGTGCACAACCATGTTACTGCATTATAAAGGGCAAAACACTGCTTACAACTGTAACAGTGTAGCAACACTTGTGAATCTCAACAGCCCATAAATTTTGTTTGACCTCCCGAGGTTAATGTTAACATTTTCTAAAGTTTAAGCACCTTCTTTCACAGACCACAGTGGAAAAAAAAAAATAATAAAATATATACGCATATACTAGTTGTAGGCTTTTTTTGTAATAAATAAATAGTGGTAAAAAAAAAAAAAAAAAAAGGAAAAAAACATGTACTTTTCTAACCCAGGGAGAGAGACAAAATAAGAGGAGGGAATTGAAAAGCTGTGGCCTGAAACCAAAGCTGTAAAAACAGGAAAACTGTCATGTCATTTTATGGCCACATCTTTCCTTCCTGTTTGGACTTCATGCAGAGGAGCTGAGAGGACGAGGGCGGAGCCAATGCAGAAAAACAAGCATTTTCACTACTCTCATGAATATTTATATAAATTCTATAAATAAGATACACAGGCACGCCAGGGTAGTAACCTAATCAAAGTTGAATATGTTTTCATACCATTATACCATCAGTGTTGGGAAGTGACTAAATACTAATAATGGTGAATTGCCATTGCAACTTACCTATATGATTTTAGAGCTGAGCGCAGGCATTTCATATATATTTTGCACAGTTTAATTTTGTCTCCATGCAGTTAATTTATAAACCATTGGTATCGACCCTTTTCATGCCATTTCCAATATGCCGATGGCTCTAAACAAATCAATAATAAATATAAAACATCGGCAGCCGATACATCGGTGATAATAAAAATACATTCCAGTGCTGGAAATTTAATAAACAAAAATCTGGACAATCTCAAAGTAAAAAGAGGTGCTAAAGTCTGAATTTGTGGTGGCTGTGCTTTAAAATTAAATTATTACAATCATAATTCAAGTCATAAAGGATTTTGAAAATCTAAGAGTTATTAATGTTGACTACTACTGAAAGGTTAGGGATAGTTCACCCAAAAATGAAAATTCTGTCTTTAATTACTGTGACTTTATTCAACATTTTCTTATATTTTGTGTCGGTCTTCAACACGAGAACAGGTGTAGAACGTAGAACGTCCATCTCTTTTAAGCCCCGGTCAGACTACACAATTTTTTTGTCGGTTACATCAGTCTCTGAGTCAGAATATGCAATTTTGTGTCGTGAACAAGAAACATGTCAGACCACACGATGTTACCTGACCAATCATCGCCTGCTGTCATTAACAAGGTGTGTGCCGTCATCGATACAGCATGACTAATGTTAGATGGAAGATGGTATGAGCGTAAACAAACAACGGCTAGCAAACAGCGTGTTTTGCCCTGTCGTGTCAACAGAAAAGCCCAAAATAGAATGAAAACTGACAATGGACACAAATCTGGATGGCATGAAGAGGATGGTGTGGACTGTCAAAGAGAACTGAGGTAAAATACTTTTTATTTGACCTTTTTTTTTTTTTAACTCTGTCACGGTAGTCGCTCATCATAAATGCAGGAGTATTGTTGCCGTAGCTCCACAAACATTTCTTCCATTACAAAATTCCACCTAGCAGGACAGATACCATCGTCTCTCTTTCATTTCTGCATGTTTGGAAGCTTGTACAAAGGCGCTTTTGTTGGCCAGTGTCACAGATGTGATGGAACTTGTGTATGACGAAAAGAAAAAAAAACGTAAACATGCTAGTCTTTTTGTGTTGATGCCACGAAGCATCGCATAGTTGTCGTGCACTATGAAGAACTACATGAGATGAAACGATTGAATTGTACATTCTCGATGCCCATTGTTGTATATGAATCCCCACAACACCCTACGTCAAGCAAATCGTAGAAAAGTCGTATAGGCTGAATAGGGCTTTAGTTCATCTGTATATTCTGTTTCAGATAAGTAACACTGGACAAAAAATGGCAAGTCATTCTCTCTGTTGAAATCTTCAGACACGTTTACAAAGTTTTCAACCAAGACTTGTTGGAAATATGTTCCTCCACATACATTTCTGCAACACTGTAATTATGTACCTTACTGCGTGTTTCACGGCAGTTTCAAAGTGAAATGTCCAGTGAGTGGTGTTAAAGGGGTCCTATTATGTTCTTTTACAAAGTCTTGATTTTGTTTTGGGGGTGTACTACAACATGCTTTCATGCTTGGTGGTTTGAAAAACGCATTATTTTTAATAATTTACATTATTACAATATATTTCTTACAGCCTGGCACAAATGGCTCGACTGGTTCCGGGTTTGATGAAGGCCCGCCCTCTGAAAAACTAAATGTGTTGTAATTGGTTAGCTGCCCCACTGTGTTGCGACTGGCGATCAGCTTAGACAGTATTTTAGTACTGCCACGCCTCTTGCCAAAGAAGCAAGTTACGTGTGCAACTGTTAGCGCAAGCTAAGTGATTCTTACGTTTTAAATATGGATATTTTTCTTACAAGAAACGCATTGATTCGCTACAGGAGGCCTTTAGTGACCCCCAGAGCCGTGTGAGGCACTGTTTATTATGGATGGATGCACATTATTGGACTTGTTTTGGACTGATGAAGAGAAACACCCGTCTATGCCATTCTAAAGCTTGGGAGTGCCAGGATAAATTTTAATAGAACTCCGATTGTATTCGTCTGAAAGAAGGAAGTCACATACACCTAGGATGCCTGGAGGGCGAGTAAATAATATGCTACAGCAGTGCTGAGTCCCATCCTCAGCCTGCAAGATCGCCAATACATTATATAATCATGCTAATTTATTTAATTATTTATTTACATACTTCGTTTCATTGCCCGAAACCTGGCATCATCACTGATTAGCCTAGCCTATTCTAGTGCAAGTTCAAGCATTTTAAAAAACACTTGTGTAATAAGTGAAGCTATCTACACTGTATGATGAATACATCTCTTACCACACACTGCACACGTCTGCGGCACGTTACGGCTCCAACGCGGCAACCGGAGTAGAGATCGCTGCTTCGTCACGTGTTTCAACTCTGCACATGTCTGCGACATGTTGCTGCTCTGAAGCGGCCACTCTAGTCAATGCTTGTTTTTATACCCGCCGCGCTGCTGGCTAATCCCCCACCTCGTCCCTACCCACCCCCCAACAATGTGAATTTCTGTAGGCGGGACTTAATTTAATGATATTCTAATGGACCGCGTTGTGACATCATTGCATGCAGAAAACAAAAGCTGTAGTCCAAAGGAGCCATTCACTGTAGTTCTTCAAAAGAGATTTTTTAAAAACTAAATATCTCCCTTTGGAGTGGACTTTGAGATTTGTAACGTTGTAGATCTTTTTTATGCCCAAAGATACACACCACACACTGACTTCAGTTCAAAAAGTGAAAAAGCATAAAAGCACCCCTTTAAAACACACATTCAATATGTGAGAGTGGCACGTTTTTATTACGTTAGTACAGGCACATAATGCTGCACTTTTATTACGCTGCTCAAGGTGTGTATTTTGGCTGTTCAGAATTCAAATATCCAGGTAGTGTTGCTAAAAGTTAAAGCTCTATCATGTTGGAAATATCCCCTACACCAAACCCAACCATAAACCTACCCCATAACAAATGCAAGTGTGATATAAAAACACACTGGTTGATGCAGCTGTGCCATTTTAACTTTCTTATGCGGATTTGAGCTGTTTTGTCGAACCATAGTTACACGGGGGTTCGTACCGGAGCACTTAATCGATCAAGCTACATATTTGTGTTTTCTTTGCGCACACAAAGTATTCTTGTAGCTTCATAAAATTACGGTTGACCCACTGATGTCACATGGACTATTTTAATGATGTCCTTACTACCTTTCTGGGCCTTGAATGTGTCTGTTGTGTTGTGGTCTATGCAGGGTCAGAAATATCTTAATTTGTGTTCTGAAAATGAACAAAGATCTTACGGGTTTGGAACAACATGAGGGTGAGTAACTCATGACAGAATTTTCATTTTTGGGTGAACTATCCCTTTAATGGTTTCTGTTTTAAATGTTTGAAAATGATTAACTTACTTAACTTAACAGTAAAGTAATCAAATGTAATCAGTTATATTACCTTAAAGTAACTGAAATAGTTACACTACTTTTCACAATTTGAATAGGGTAACTTGTAATCTGTAACCTACTGCATTTCCAAAGTAACCTTCCCAGCACTGCATTCCATACTACATGAATTAGGCTGTATCGTACTTTAGGTTGTATTTAGTACAAATGTATATGTTCAAGGTTAAGCTGTCACCCTGATTGACGTTTTTGTGCATGTTCTCGAACACTGCAGCTCACTTACAGCTATAGTAGTAATGGTGTCCGGGCAGGAATTCAAAGCCCAGGGAGAAGGGTGTGAAGCGCTGGATCTTTTCAGAGAATCTGACAGGGCCGTAGGGAGCGAACGGCTGGTTACACTCCCATCTCTTAATGGCCTCTTTAGTCTCCACGCAGCCCCTGAACTGGGCCTCAGCCACCAGGTAGAGCGCCAGAGTCTCCACAGGACCGCTTGACGGGTGGTCGGCAGGATAGTGCGGACACAGTATATCCAGATAATCACTCAGATTGACCTGGACAGAGTAATCATCTCCTGTTAACCTGAGAGCAAGAGAGGGAGAGAGAGAGAAAGAGTGGTATATTAGAGGGTGTATTTCTATCATGAGAGAAATTCATGGCCACAATCATTAAAATGGCATTTTTCCAAGTCCACAGAACAGATTTCAGATGCGTCAGCAAGATCTGCACTGAATCACACTCGCATTGGCACTCGCTTGGCTGCACCGTGGAATATTTTTAAGAGTTAGCGATAAGTCACACAGTCCCTGCTGGGAAACAAATGCTTTAACACGTCAGAAAATTAGTTAGTACCTGATGATACGGTCAGAAGGATGCAGTGACAACGTGTAGTTGTAAGATAAAAATTTAAGTTAGGCAAGCTAAAATTAAGCAAGTCTTATGTTACTCAAGTTATAGTGCACAGTAACACAAAGGAAAGGGAAACCCTGAGGATTTCAGTAAGGTCAAAAGATTCACACAGCAGCAGATACGGACCATGGCTCCCAATAACAGCTTCATGCTAATTAGTGAGAGGTTCATTCTTCGCTTGCCACACACACAGAGTCAAAAGTCAAGTTGCACTAATAGGGGAAGAATTAGCATAGAATGGCCCTTAGTGGCTTGGTAAATAAATTCACGTTCCCATTTGTTTACACGCTGTTGACTCTAAAAGGAAGTGTGTACAAGACACCATCAATAAAAAGAAAGAGGAGAGAGAGAAAGGGAGAGACAAAGTAAGAATAACAAAGAACAAAATAATAAAAATGAATAAAAACAAGAATGAAAGGATTAAAAAGAATGAAAGATGAAGAGGGAGAAAAAAGAAAAAGAATAACAGAGAGATCGACAAAAAATAACAATGAACAAAAAAAGCATGAATAAACAAAATATGAAAAGGATGAACAAAAATAAGGAGAGAAAAATATGGATGAAGACAGACTGAAATTATGATGAAAGAAAGAATGAAAGAAAAATATGGAGACAGAGAGGAAGATAAGACAGACAGAAGGAAAAGATAGATAGCAAGACAGATGGAAAGAAAAAAAAAGGAAAGAGAAAGAAAGAAAGAAAGAAAGAAAGAAAGAAAGAAAGAAAGAAAGAAAAAGAAAAAAAGAAAGAAAGAAAGAAAGAAAAAACGAAATAGAACGAAAAAGAAAAAAGAGAAAGTGAGAAGATAGATAGAAAGACAGATGGAAAGAAAAGAAAAAGATGGAAAAAGAAAAAAGAAAAAGAAAGAAAGAAAAGAAAGAAAAGAAAGAAAGAAAGAAAGAAAAAGAAAGACAGGAAGAAAGAAAAGAAAGACAGAAAGAAAAAGAAAAGAAAGAAAGAAAGAAAGAAAGAAAGAAAGAAAGAAAGAAAGAAAAAGAAAGAAAAAGAAAGAAAGAAAGAAAAAGACAGACAGAAAGACAGACAGAAAGAAAGAAAGAAAGAAAGAAAGAAAAAAAAAGAAAGAGAAAGAAAGAAAGAAAAAGAAAGAAAAGACAGATAGCAAGACAGATGTAAAGAAAAAAGGAAACAAGGAAAGAAAGAAAAAAGACAAAGAAAGAAAAAGAAAGAAAAATATGGATAGAACGAAAGACAGAATAAAGAAAAGGAGAGAAAGCGAGAAGATAGATAGCAAGACAGATGGAAAGAAAAAAGGAAACAGAAAGAAAGACAGAAAGAAAAAGAAAAAGAAAGAAAGAAAAAAGACAAAGAAAGAAAAAGAAAGAAAGAAAAAAAACAAAGAAAGAAAAGAAAGAAAGAAAGAAAGAAAGAAAGAAAGAAAGAAAGAAAGAAAGAAAGAAAAAGATGGATGGAACAAAATACAGAAAAAAGAAAGGAGAGAAAGTGAGAAAGATAGCAAGACAGATGGACAGGAAGGAATGAATGAAGGAAGAAAGAAAGAAAGAAAAAGAAAGAAAGAAAGAAAGAAAGAAAGAAAGAAAGAAAGAAAGAAAGAAAGAGAAAGAAAATAAAGGATAGAACGAAAGATAGAAAAAAGAAAAAGGAGTGATAGTGAGAAGATAGATAGCAAGAAAGAAAGAAAGATGACAAATGGAAAGAATGACAGAAGGAAAGAAAGAATGAGAAAAAGAAAGGAGGAACAAAAAAGAAAGAGACAGTGAAAGAAAGAAGGAAAGAAAAAGAGCGAAAGAAAGAAAGAAAAAGAAAGAAAGAAAAAGAGAAAGAAAGAAAGAAAGAAAGAAAGAAAGAAAGAAAAAAAAGAAAGAAAAAGAAAGAAAGAAAAGAAAGAAAGAAAGAAAGAAAGAAAGAAAAAGAAAGAATGAAAGAAAGAAAAAGCGAAAGAAAGAAAGAAAGAAAGAAAGAGAAAAAGAAAGAACTAGAGATAAAGACAGTCAGGAAGAAAAGAATGGAAAAAAAGAAAAGTTTGTAGCTAAGTTCGCAGGTACTTAAGAAGTGCAGATCAACTACAGTCTGTAGAAAAACAGGTGAGAACCAGAGCAAAGGAGCAGCGGAGATGAAGCGAGACAGGAAGAGAGGTGAGGACTGAGAGAGAGAAGGGTTTGAGAGAGGAGAGACAGACACATGGAGGGAGGTAAAGAAAGGGTTCTATTTTAATTAGTGGCCCTAGAGAGAGTTTGGCGGGAGACAGCGAGAAGACAAGATGGATTTTAATTGGTCTTTCTTCACTGCGAACGTGCGTGTGTGCCAGAGAAGGAACGCGAGCGAGGGATGAGAGGAGGCCACGGAGGAGAAGAAGAAAAGACAGGATGTGAGAGCGAGGCGGCCGGTCCAGGTCTGTCACCGGGAGTCTTTTGTGAAGAAGCGACAGAGCGAAGGAGGCAGAGGAAGTCTGAGAAGGAAAGAAGGGAGGAAGGGAGCACACACGGGCAGAAGAACGAGGAGGGGGGTTATCCAGAGTTAAGTGGGTGGACAGAGAGACGACGGAAAAAGGCTAATGAAAGACTCCAGACCAGAGAGAGAAAGAGCAAGGGAGCCAAACAGATGGAGTGCACAGGGAGAAACAGACAAAGTTAGAGAGTAAACTAGGTACCTGACCCACCAGTCTATGACCTAGTTAAGAAATTACCTCAATACCTGTGGCGTAAACTCATTACAGAAGCCAGAAAACTCAAGCTGTGGTCTAACTGAGGTCGTCTTTGCATAAGTTTTCATACTAAACCATCAACAGCGATTTGAGATGAAGATAAAGATAGTCTCTTCATCAACCATCATGTCATAGTCCATCCAAGATCTGACAGCAAATGTCATATTTACAAATACTGCAAGCTTGGCCAGTGATGAGACATCCATAAGTTGCTAATTAGCTGTCAAGCTAATGTAATTTTCATCAATCAAGCCCATTTGAAGGGACAATCATCTCATGTCGCGAGCGTTTATGGTGTCACAGTTGAATAAATGAACACCGGACCAGAATAAATGGAGTTTGTTTGACCTTTTCTCTTGTTTTTCACAGGATAATACATTTAGAAACTAATCTGAGGATCAGTTTTCATGTTTAATTGCATTAGAGATTGGATATTATTTATTGGTTAAGGTATAAAGAGGCATTCATAACAAGGACGGTAACTATATAGAAGTTTTCATAATCCTTCTAATTCTGTTAGAATACTGAAATCCATCCCACAACTATAATGATAACGACGTTTGGTTGGAATCATTTTCGGAATCATTTTTTCAAGCAGATGAACGATAATAACACTGACAGCCAATCAGATTCCACCCAGCTTTTAAAGGGACAGTTTACATAAAAATGAAAACAGAAAGAAAGAAAGAAAGAAAGAAAGAAAGAAAGAAAGAAAGAGAAAAAAACGAAAAGATTGACAGAACAAAAGACAGAAAAAAAGAAACAAGACAGAAAAGGAAAGACAGGAAACAGCAAGACAGATGAAAAGAAAGAAAGAAAGAAAGAAAGAAAGAAAGAAAGAAAAAGAAACAGATGGATGGAACGGAAGACAAAAAAAGAAAAAAGAAATTGAGAAAGATAGCAAGACAGATGGTAAGATTATGAATGATAAAAACACTGACAGCCAATCAGATTCCACTCGGCTTTTAAAGGGACAGTTCACCTTAAAATGAAAACAGAGAAAGAAAGAAAGAAAGAAAGAAAGAAAAAAAGAAAGAAAGAAAGAAAGAAAGAAAGAAAGAAAGAAAGAAAAAAAGAAACGGAAAGACAGAAAACAGAAAAAGAAAATGAAAGAAAGTGAGAAAGATAGTAAGACAGATGGAAAGATTATGAACGATAAAAACACTGACAGCCAATCAGATTTCACTCTGCTTTTAAAGGGACAGTTCACATAAAAATGAAAACAGAAAGAAAGAAAGAAAGAAAGAAAGAAAGAAAGAAAAAAAACAAAAAGATTGACAGAACAAGAGACAGAAGAAAGAAACAAGACAGAAAAGGAAAGAAAGTTAGAAAGACAGCAAGACAGACAGATGAAAAGAAAGAAAAAAAAAAAAAAGAAAGAAAGAAAGAGAAAAAACAAAAAGATTGACAGAACAAAAGACAGAAGAAAGAAACAAAACAGAAAAGTTAAAAAGATAGCAAGACAGACAGATGAAAATAAAGAAAGAAAAAACAAAGAAAACAAAAAAGAAAGAAAAAGAAAGAAAGAAAGAAAAAAAAAAAAAGAAAGAAAAAAAAAAAGAAAGAAAGAAAGAAAAGAAAAAGAAAGAAAGAAAGAAAGAAAGAAAGAAAGATGGATGGATGGAACGGAAGACAGAAAAGGAAACAAAGCGAGAAAGACAGTAAAACAGATGGAAAGATTATGAACGATAAAAACACTGACAGCCAATCAGATTCCACCCGGCTTTTAAAGGGACAGTTCACCTAAAAATGAAAATTCAGTCATAATTTACTCATCCTCAATTTTTTCCAAACCTGTATGAGTTTCTTTCTTCTGCTAAACATAAAGGAAGATATTTTGAATGTTGGTAACCAAACAGACTTCCATAGTATAGGAAGAAAAAAATGCTATAAACTGTTGCCCAAATTCAAAATATCTTCTTTTGTGTTCAACAGAAGAAAGAATTTAAACGTTACATATCATGTAATGCATATGACGTAGAAGTAGAATCTTATTATAATCTTAACACACCTTCATTTGGACATTTCCACCCACAGCGCCACCATTTTGTTTTCGCAAGCGAAGACACTGTACCACTTTTAACGCCATGAACTTCACAAACATATCCGAATATGTTTTATAACTTATGTGTGTTTTTAATATAAACCTATAAACACAAGAAGACATGAAAGAGAACTTACTTTAGTACTCATATGCCCTGTGACAGCCGCTTTCTGTGCGTGTGCTTCGGATGTGCACCCATTATACACTATACCATTCAAATTAGAAATTAATACTTTTATTTAGCAAGGATGCTTTAAATTGATCAAAAGTGATGATAAATACATTTATCATGTTACAAAAGATTTCTATTTCAGATAAATGCTGTTCTTCTGATCTTTCTATTCATTAAAGGAACCTGAAAAAAATTCTACTCTGCTGTTTTCAACATAATAATAATAATAATAATAATAATAATAATAATAATAATAATAATAATTTTTTTGAGCAGCAAATAAGAATATTAGAATAATTTCTGAAGGATCATGTGACCGCAGTAATAATGCTGAAAATTCGGCTTTGAAATCACAGGAATAAATTACATTTTATAATATATATTTAAACAGAAAACTGTTATTTCATACAGTAAAAAATATTTCAAATTTTTACTCTTCTTGCTGTAATAAAATGTAAATTTTAATTTTAAAAAAATAATTTAAATAAAATGTAACAGCATTACAACTATGTTCTCTCCTCTCATGTTTCAAATTTATGGCCTGCCCAACTCAGAAACTTATATTTATGATAATTCTCATAGCAAATGAAGGCAGCTGTTTATTTGACAAGAAATGTTTCTTAAGCAGCAAATCAGAATATTAGAATAATTTCTGAAGGATCATGTGACACTCAAGACTGGAGTAATGATGCTGAAAATTCAGCTATGCATCACAGAAATAAACTACATTTTAAAATATTAAAATAGGATACAGGTGTTTTCATTTATAATATTTCACAGTATTTATCATCACATATTTTTGGTATTTTCAAAATCATTAAATAAAATCTTACGGAACCCTAATATTTGAACAGTACTGTAAAATAAAAAACGTAAGTAAGTTTGAACCACAGAATGTAACCAGACAAATGACAACATCAATAAAAACCATCTTCAAAAAGGCTGTTTTTAAATCGAGAGGTAATGCACCACAATTACTCACTGTACGTAAGTCATTATGAGGAAGTCGCTGTAAAACCACAGTCTGCTTGCAGAATTGAACCCTCAGACGGTAAACCTTCTGGAGAAAAAGGTTAGCAAGGCTAAATCATGTAATTACAGCATTGTGTAAATGCGAGTACTGGCGCTGAACTTTGCCAGTGTCAGACAACATTATACCCTAGTTATAATATTCAAACTGCTATAATTCACAGACACCAATAATTACGCGTAGCTGAGCTTCCAATCTTAGCACACGTCTCTTTTACAGTGTGGCGGAGATGAAAGCGCAATAAACAAGTAAAGGAAATGTGTTTACTGTTCCCTCTCCTCCTCCACACAGCAACTCGAGCGATGACACAACCGGCGAACTGATCGATAGCCGTGACCGAGTATTGGTGATCAATCTCCATGACAGGCCGAATCGATCAGGAGTCAGTCAAACGTAACTCAGACAAGGCCTTATGATCAATTTTGTGCTATGTTCAACACCCTCGAGCTGCATAACACATCTCAATTAACACACCCACATACTTGCAAATACATGTACGCAAGTAAATAAAAGCTTTAATGAACTGACAACTAAAATTAAGCATGTAGAACGACTTCACATTACTAAAAGCTGGCAAATGGACTCGTACATTTACACATTACTCTACAGAGGGTTACTGAGAGTAAAAAGGTGAGGGAAATGAAGCTGGAAGGGACAGGAAACATGAAGCAATCAGCAGAGAGAGGTTAAAGTGTCAGGCCCTGTCAGGTAGTCTGAAAAATGAAAATGCCCTGATAGAGAACGAGTAGGGGGAGGATCTGTAAACTAGGTGGTAATCACGATCATATTCAGCATGCTGATAATACGGCTGCTTCCCTTGAACTGAGATCCGCCATGGATTTGGACTTGAAACACTTCAATGGATGCACGAATAATAATGAAGAATATTTCTCAGTTTACTGAAGAAGAATAATAGATACTTAACAGATTAATGCACTAGGGGCTGTCAATTTAATGTGTTGATTTTGTGTGATTAATTACAATTAAAATAACTCCACAATCAAAAAAAAAAAGAAGATATAAGAAAGATGAAATTCCATGCAAACAGGCCCACCTCTACTTCAAACAGACTGACAAACTAGATTAGAATGTGGTTTGCTTGTGGGCTGTAGACCACGATGGGGTTATGCGAATGAATGAATGAATTTATAAAAACAATTATATATTAAAATCTAAATAAAATACAAATAGAAACACAAATAAAAAAAATAATTATAAAAATATTCTAAATTAATGAGTTTGAATAAATGAATTTACATAAATAAAAGCTAATTTGTAATATATTCTATGTTTTCATCTGGAACAATAACACAAATTATTATAATTTCAGATCTTTTCTCAGTTAACTGATTAATTCAATGAAAGGGATAGATCCAAAAATAACCCAAAAATAAAAATTCTGTTATCATATAATCATCTTCATTGCTGTATCACTCCTTTTCTACATTAAATAAAATAATTCACTCTAAATTATCTTGCAACCCAATCGCTGGGTGAAATATGATGGACAAAAATATATGATGGACAAATCCAGTGATTGGGTTGTTTTGATCCAGTGGTTAGGTTAAATGTTTAACCCAACTTTCTGGGTGATTTTATTTAACTCGTCTATTGCTTAAAACTTCATATATTTCTCCAAAATATGCTGGAAATTAACATTTATTAATATGTTCAATAAATTGACATCTACACTACCAGTCAAATGATTTTTAATGTTTTTTCATATAATTACTAGAATATTCTTAATATCTGTTTATGAGTTTAATATGAGTTTTCAGTAATTAAAAGTTGAACGTTTATTCATAAGAAATGTAAAAACAAGTTTATCATTTAATTATTATTTATTCAACCTATTAATACACTACCAGTCAAAAGTTTTTTTGTTTTAATATTTTTTTTTATTTTTTTTTTTAAGAATTCTCCTCTGCACTTATTTGATCCAAAATACAGCAAAAGCAGTAATATTGTGAAATATTTTACTATTTTTACAAAATAACTGCTTTCTATTTGAATATATTTTAAAACGTAATTTATTCCTGTGATAAAGACTACATTTTCAGCATCATTACTCCAGTCTTCAGTGTCACATGATACTTAAGGAAATTAATTATTTTATTTAGCAAGGATGCTTTAAATTGATCAAAAGTGATGATTAGGACTTATAATGTTACAAAAGATTTCTATTTCAGATAAATGTTGATTTTCTGAACTTTCTATTCATCAAAGAAACTTTAAACAATTCTACTCAGCTGTTTTTACCATACTACTACTACTGCTACTACTACTACTACTACTACTACTACTAATATTTATTTATTTATTTATTTTTGAGCAGAAAATCAGACTATTAGAACTATTAGAATGATTTCCGAAGGATCGTGTGACTGGTGTAATGATGCTACAAATTCAGCTTTGAAATCACAGGAATAAATTACATTTTAAAATATATTCAAATAGAAAACAGTTATTTTAAACAGTAAAAATATTTCAAAATGTTACTGTTTTTGCTGTACTTCGGATCAAATAAATGCAGGGTTGGTGAGCAGAAGAGACTTCTTTAAAAATCTTACTGTTCAAAAACTTTTGGTACATTCAACTTTTAATTTTTGCTGATGCATCTAGTAATTACGTGTCTGATTTTTAATTTAAAACCTATTTTGGGTTGATTTTTACCTAGCCACATAATTTTTTAAACAGTAGTTGAGTTAAATAAAACTACTCAGAAGGTTGGGTTAAACATTTGACCCAACCACTGGGTTTGTCCGTATTTCACCCATGTGTTTATAAAATGGAAGTCAATGATAACCAAAAGTGTTCAGCTGCCAACATTCTTAAAATGTTCCACAGAAGAAAGCAAGTCATACATGTTTAGAATAACACAAGGGTAAGTAAATGATGACAGAAGTTACAATTTTGGGTGAACTATCCCTTTAATTAATTAGCATATCGGTTTTTCCTCTTTTTTCATAGACCGGATATGCATGAACAAATACTAAAAAGGCATGAGATCTTAAATGATTAAATCATTAAGTGATTAAATACAGACACAGTAGATTATCCTACATGATCCATATAATGTCTACAACATATATTGTATCTGATTAAATCCTGCAGAGCTGGAGCCAAACTGGAGTCATTATACCATTACAGCAGGCGCTTCACGGTTTTAATAATAGAATATATTCATAGTAAAACTAAAAAAAAGTCTGTGTGGGAGTATACGCCTGAGCGCGAACATGAATGAAAATAGGGGCCGACCCTGCCAGCAGCACCTTTGATCCCTTTATAAAAGAGAATAATTAAAACACGAACAATTTCACAACCACGGCGGAGGAATACAGAGCAGCTTCGACATGGCGCGCATACCAAGTGAGCTACGCAATCTCGCTTCGGTCTTACTGTACGCCGCAACATAATTGCTAAATGGACCTGATAATTGATCAACAATGCCAGGCTATCCAGACAAAAACATGCTGGGAAAGGAAAAGGGGGTGCGAGGGGTTGAGACGGAGTAGGTGAGCTGATTGGCTCCTCGAGCTTCAAGACTGGTGAAGGTAATAGTCAGGGGTCCTGATGGACTCAGCAACGAAGGAATTTTGTAAGAACCCCGAAGCCAACCAACGAGGAAAGGGCATATTTATGTGGAGCTGCCCTGAGGCGTCCAACAGTAGGGTCATGTGAGGAGCTTTGATAAGAGATTGGAAAAAATACATAAAGACAAGGACTTGGAAAGTTTTGAGAAGACAGTATGTTGTGAATACGCAGGAACTGAGAGAAGGAGAGAAATTTGTAGTGGTATTGGAAATATGAAGGATTTGGTTGAGGGGTTAAGACTCAAGGTGGGCTGGTGCGCTCGGCCAAGCCAAACTCTTCCAAGGAGGACACCAGCATGGGAACAAGGGATGCGGAGCAAAGGATGAGAGGAGCGGAAAGGGTGGAAAAAAAAAAACAACTGTTAGAGACCTTGGCAACAGGCGAGGCATCTGAGGGGAATCGAGGGGGCTAGAGGGGTGAGAAAGAGAATGAGTGAGAGAGAACAAAAGAAAGAGAGAGCGCACTCGTTCCCCAAAGGGGATCCAACGCTCCACTGCACTTTCAGTCAATGGTTCATCCCTCTATCACAGAGAATAACGGGAGCAAGAGCAAACGAGTTGATTTAAATCAAAGAGAGAAATATTTGATTTAGAAAAAGAATAGTTTTCCTAGACCTGGTCAATACAAAATGAGCAAATATTGTGATTTAAAACTAGCTTTAAAAACAGCAAGCCGATTTCACTCACATCCTACGATGACGTGCTGAACCCAGTGACCAATCAGAGGTATTTAAGCTAGTCAGTAGTTGGGTTTCCATCCAGATTTGTGAACTTAACTATTGTGAATATTGCATAAAACCATAGCAAACAAGCACCGTTTCAATCCAACGAATCAAAGAGAACAAAATTGTCACTTCCTGATAAACTGGCAATAAATAATCACTAAGAAAAGTAGGAGAAGCCACTGAATATACTAATTTTTACATACATTTCAATAAATTGCTCGCGCCTTAGAGCGAGCAGACGAAACAGAATAAATGTGGTCATTGCTTTTGGAGGTGGATTCCTGCTGTTTGGGAACACAGTCGTGCGAGACAGTTCTGGGAGGCAATTATACAGAAATACTTTGATGTCTTTGCTCGAGCATTTCAGAATGACCATAACAACATTTCAGATGCTGTGCAACAAGATCGGTCTGCTGGTTAGTCAGGTAATGCCATCCCATAGTGCAAAGTCACATGACTTTTTTAATGCGCACATAGGAATTTATTCGGCAAATGCGTTTCCATCTCTCATTATTCGGATTAACGCTTTTTCAAAAAAAAAAACAAAAAACACCTAAATTTGGCGTTTCAATCTCATTTCAAAATGCACATAAAATAGGATGATGGAAAGATAGCTAGTGGCGCATCCATTATTATAAAGTCTGGTTTATACCTGCCACAAAAATGACGACATTGTAAAGTCTGCCAAAGTGTGAACTACTTATATTAAGCAGAACTCAAACTGAATGAGTTGAATTCCACTTTGCTTCAGATTCTGTAGGGAAAGTAAATGTTATCATTAAATGTCATTTTTGCACGATTTATATATAAGGGGAGATCTGTTAGTGTTTACTGTTGATATGTTGGAATTTAAAAGGGTTTCTATTATGTTTGAGTTTTTGTGGGTTACTGAAGAGAAAAGCCTGTGGTTAAGTTGAGGGTGGACCAAAACATTAAAACTATCTTAGTACGGCTTTGTTTAAAAGTAGTATTGACACTTGTTGATACAGTATATCATTGTCTCACATTGTCACTGTTATTAAATTAAATCGTTTTAAGGAGATGGTTGCCCCAAAAATGAAAATTCTGTCATTAGTTACTCACCCTCATGTTGTTCCAAAACTGTAAGACATTCATTCATCTTTAGAACACAAATTAAGATTTTTTTTTTATGAAATCTGACTGCTTTCTGACCCTGCATAGACAGCAATGCAGCTGACACATTCAAGGCCCAGAAAGGTAGTAAAGGCATCTTTAAAATAGTCCATGTGACGTCAGTGGTTCAACCGTAATGTTATAAAGCTACGAGAATACTTTTTGTGCACAAAGAAAACAAAAGTAACGACTTCATTTAGCAATTTTTTGTCTTCCTTGTCGGTCTCTGATGCACACCCGGGTTCTGCGTTAGAAAGCACGTCGAAAACCGACACGGTAGACAAGAAATTGTTGAATAAAATTATTATTTTTTTTTTCATTCAGCGCTTGTACTGTGTTCTACACAGTTGTGAATCCTTTAATTATAACTATCAATGTTTAAACACCATGTAAAGAAGAGATTCATTGCATAGTATAGACAACTTTATTCAGTTTTTATATTGGTACCTTCAAGCAAATATGATTTTAAATATTCCTTCACTTTGTGATCAAATATAGTGTGGTCACTTTGTGTATTTGAGACCACACTAATTATCGTCAAAATTTGAAAAATACCAAGATATAAATATTCACCCAGCCCTACATTTTTCTGATCAATATCAACTTGTACTCTTTCATCCAGTCGCTCCATCTTCCTTTGGCTGCCACCCCCCCTTTTAACTCAGGAATATTTCATGCGACGTGCATATGACCTGTATCAAAGTCGTCCTCATATTCACCATTAACCCTGAACCTCGCATGTTCTCTCTTACGCCTTCTCTCCGCCAATCTCTCGCTCTCTTTCTCTCCCTCTCATCAGGTCACGTTAGTCTCTGGGGTTTGACAGCCACGCTGCAGATGCAGCCCTGTTAGAGCCTGTTTGAAACAGGACTTCAAAACCAGCGAAACAGTGAAGAAATCAAAAATCACGCAACTGTGGAACGTTACAGCACTGTAGACACCAGGGGTTCTCATCTCACAGGTCTGTTCTGACGGTCACGAACACGAGCAGGGAGAAAATTGATGCTAAATACAAACTATAACAATTTCTGATACAATCATGCATAGTTCAAGTAGCAAAATAAATATGCTTTTGAAAGGAGAAGAAAATGCTTTCTGGATGATGACAAAAGATATGCATCCAATCAAATATTCAAGTGTCACTCGTGTTGTGGAAGCTACTTAAATTAGGCAGAAGGCTGCACGACATGCCCTTATTCACAAAAGGTTGAACACAACTACGCAACAAATAAAATATGATCCAGATTACATGAACACACGGTACATGGTTTGTGACAACCGCAATGAGTTTTGCACAGTGAATTATTGGCTGCCGAAAGCATGATACCATTGAAATTCAATTTTGTATAATGAACAATTTTGGTGTTGTGGTGGGTTGCCAAATGATGTCCAATAAAAATTCTGGTCCTGAAGCAAAACCAGTTGTGCACCAGTGCACCATAATATTCTAGACCAGCAAAATCACAGATGCTCTGATCTAGCAATTTAAATGTTATAGTTAATTACTACTTTTTGTGACAGCATTTCTATGAAATATTATTATTTATAACCGGTGCTGGGCGGTTTGACCAAAATCTGTTTTACTTTTTTTTTTTTTTTCTGCTGGATTTTGTCAGTTTGGCAAGTTTATCATGGCTTTTCCCTAACTGTGCCTTTATATTAATCAGAACGCATGAATCCACTGCATTTTAAACAAACATGCTACATACAGCATATAGCAGTTTCTGATGTAAATTAGATTGGTCTTACCTTAGCTTTGTGATATTATGTTACATAAAACATATCTGAACGAAACAAAAAAACAAAAAAAACAAAAAAACAGACAGGCTGAATGAGATGTAAATGCACTCTCTGACAGAAGGTGGCGCTTATGGAACAGCAGCCATACAGTATTTTCTGCTACCTGATCTCATGATGAAAAAGTACCTGTGTGAACTTTTTCGCAAGACGCGAAAAACGTACCAATAAGTACATATCACTTCAGTTTCCAACAGAAATGAACACTAGAGGCGGTAAAACAGCGAGCGCTTGTAATCGTTTTCATACGCAGTTATGATTACAGCTCTATATGCTTTGCTTTCCGGTGTTGTGCCAAATTCTAAACCCCGCCAAATTGCTACCCCCCCAGTACTCGTAGGGTTAGGTGTGGGAGAGGGGTTAGAATTAGGCAATCATGTAGAGATTTCAATGAGACGGGGCAATAATTTGGGGATTTGTCGTGTCGTGTCACGCTGCTCCGTGCTGCATCCAGTGTAGACAGCATCCTTGATTATAAAGGGTTCTACTGTATTTTGTCACGCTGCGCCGTCTGGTGTTTGGATGCGAAATCCTTGGGTATGAATCCCATGAAAAACATGACTCACAATGAAAGAGCTAAAAGATGAGAGATTGAAAAAAGCTAAAACGATTGCGTTTTTACATCACATTCTCTTTTGTTCATACTATGGGGTTCATACTATCATTTAGGTGTAGTGAAGATAATACGTTATTTTAAAACATCATGGAGCTTTAGAGTTATAGCGCCACTCAATGGACATTTCTGCAGTGACACCTTCAAAACTAATGTCACAAAGTTCCGGGGAAAAACAAACAAACACTCAGTGGACATTTCACATCGATTATGTCACGAAACATACACGGCGCCACGCATTTCGCATCTTGCAAAAAAAAGTTCCAACAGGTACATTTTCGTCAAGAGATCAGGTTGAAAAATTTAAAAATTTGTTTGCGCAATTCAAACCGGTTTATCATTTAAACTGGTATATTACCTAGTACTAATTGTAACTTAAAATAACTTTTTAAAATGTAATTATTCCTGTGATGGCAGCGCTGAATTTTCAGCAGCCATTACTCAGTCTTCAGTGTCACAAGATTTTTCAGAAATCACTGTAATATGCTGATTTGCTGCTTGAAAAAAATTCTTATTATCAGTGCTGAAAACAATTAATATTTTGTGGAAAGTGATACATTTTTCAAAATTATTTGATGAATAGCAAGTTCAAAAGAACTGCATTGATTCGAACTAGTAACAAATTCTGCAGTCTTTTGAAAGATTTCTGTTCACATTTGGCCAATTTAATGCATCTTGCTGAATGAAAGTATTAATTATTTAAAAAAATAACTAAATAAATAAATCTCACCTACCACACTGTTAAACCGAGAATGAAAAAAATAACAGAATCTGACTGACAAGTTTTTGTGAGGCACAGTTAAACTGCTCAGTACTGAATAAATCATTTAATATTTTTCATAATCTGATGCAAAAATGAAAATTGAGTACTGTACATGATTTGTAACCAAATTTGTAAACAACATTTTTTTCATAAACCAAATTATTCATGGTGCATTTTGTCTTTTTGGATTAGTAAACACTAAATACGGAGTCGGTGTGCAGAGAAAACCAGAAAGACTTCAGGGACTGTGAGCCAGATGAAGGCAGCCGTGCACAGCCTCCATAACTGTCACAAATCCAAAAACACATTCAGACTGCCTCCGAAAAAAAACAACCCTGCCACAAATATGTCCTTCCCCTCTGCCCCCTCCTGCGATAAACCCACCTAAGCTCCAGCATGTGGCGCATCCCCAAACCCCATGTTAGCCCCAGCGCTAGCCCAACAGGCGCTAAGCTCTTCACGCGGCTCTGATGTGTTCAACCGTTTCAGACCGTGTGTGTTTGTTCATTCGGCCATGTTGTGTCTAACCTGGCTATTAAGGCTGTTCAGACAAACACCTACTTGGATTCCCATTTTGGCCATCTGCTACCCCCCTATTTACCCCTTAACAATCTCATTCTTTCTGTGACCGTTTCCTGTGGATTACTCTATATGGCGTTCTTGAAGTGGTCGTCTCGGCCTCCTTCAGGTCTCGTTCCCTCCCTCTCTTTCCTAAAGTGAGCAGGATCCAAACCCTTTGTTAATGGATGTTATTCTAAAGCGTAGAGGAGGGAACAAGGAAACGCAAGGAAACGCACACATGCGAAAACAAACAGGACTCCTGACCTTAAGCTTCCTTTTTGGTGCCAGCATTTGCGTGGCTCTTTCTATCTCTCCAAAGGCGCCAGGTGTGGGGCCACATGTGGTTAGGGGCTTAGTTTGTTTCCTGGCTTTCCGCACATGCTAAACAACCTTGCGTGTTCATGCTAGGAATGTATTATTCACTTGTAGCGCATGAGTTTATGAGCGAGATAAGGCAGACTCATTCTGAGCTACAGACCGCTCGTGTTCCAGTTGAAAGAACAGCACCAAGCCATAGTTACCTTCGCGGGGACAGAACAAGGTTGTTCTGCAGGTGCAGCAATTCGCGATATTGATTTTAACATTTTTCAGGACAAGGCTTTGTGGCATGGAAAGCTGTAACTACACCCCAGAAAATTAATTTGTATCGTTATGCTGAGGAGAACTTGACAAAGACAAACGCTACTGACTGAGCTAAGCTGTATTCGTTTGTCTGTGGCATTTTATAAAAACTAACGCAGGGGAATTTCTTTTGGTCAGTGAAAAAGCGATGCTGGAAATACTGTATTTCTGGTTCCTAATGAATGTGTTCGTAAATGTGGGTTTGTGTCTGTCAAAAGATCAGATAAGAATTTAAATATAAAATGTAACAATTAATAAAACATATAAAAATAAAATACTCAAATATGAATAAATAGCTACTGGGTGCTTTCTTCTTCTTTTTTTAAAAAAAAAAAAAAAACAACGCTGACTTAAGATGGGTTGGAAATCAATATAAATTATTTTGAGATTAATAACAAATATTTTATTCTATTGCACCCCAAGGAAAAACTAAAAACAAATATCCACATGGTTGTGTGTGAAAATATTTTCTAGATTATTTGCTTTAGCATAATGACAAAATAAATGCCAATTATTTTAATAATTTTGTATCACACAATACTTTTCTTAAATGTATACATTTTTCTTTTTGCAAGAAATTATATTTAACATTTTAGGAAGGGAGTGCCTCATAAGTGAATCTTCATACATTCACATTTCTAAGACCATCGGTAGGATTTTTTTCCTGATTTTTTAAATTATTATTATTATTTTTTTTTTTTTTTTCAGTTTAAAACGGTTTACATGGACCCAAACCAAACCAAAACACAACACAAACCAAGCAAAACAAACAAACAAACAAACAAACACACAAACAAACACACAAACAAACACACAAACACACAAACACAAAACTAAACACAAACCAAAACACAAAACTAAACACAAACTAAACTAAACAAAACAAAAAATACCAAAACAAAAAAAACAAAACAACAAAACCAAACCAAACCACAAATCAAACACAAAACTAAACAAACCAAACAAACAACAAAACAAAAAACACCAAACCAAAAAACAAAACAAATCAAACTAAACTAAACCAAAAAACAAACACAAAACTAAACACAAACCAAACCACACAACAAAACCAAAAAACCCCACCAAACCAAAAAACAAAACAAAACAAAACCAAACCACAAAACAAACACAAAACTAAACACAAACCAAACTAAACAACAAAACAAAAAACAACAAACCAAAAACAACAAAACCAAAACCAAATCAAACCACAAAACAAAACAAAACAAACAAAAAAACCCAAAACAAACCAAACAACAAAACAAAAAACAACAAACCAAAAAACAAAAACAACAAAACCAAACCACAAAACAAACCACAAAACAAAAAACAACCAACCAAAAAATAAAAACCAAACCAAACCAAACCACAAAACGAAACAAAACACACAAACAAAAACACCAAGCCAAACCAAAAATCAAAACTACAAAACTCAATCAGAAAACAACAAAAAAAAAAGACAAAACCAAACCAAATCAAATTCTGAACGTGTGGAAAAACATTAAGGGTTTCTATATTTTAAATTGGGGTGGGGTTATGGTTATCACGACCTGCTTGAAACCGTTCACATACAGGCTTCACGCTCGAATACACATGTATGCGTGATTAGCAAACGAGACCCATTGTCCCTTAATTCAATTCATTATTCATTCATTAGGCTTGTTCGTTCATCCATTGAAGCTAATACATTACGCAGAGACGCTAAAGAGTGACCTACATGCTCCTGTAATCACCACGCCGCAGTGTAACGTGTGTGAAAAAGCCGTCTGTCTGCTCCGAGAAGCCCAGGCTCGCTCGGGGCGCGGAGGTTGGCCGCTCCTCAGCAAAGCTGCAGGAGATAGGTTTGTAAAGTCGTCTAAAAAGGAATGCACCGTGTGTATGTGTATGAATGAGGGGGGTGTTTAGCATTTAGCCAGGCACCGGAAGACTTTGTGTGCCCCCTGTTTTCAAATGCGTTTATCACTGGGCAACGGTGCGGCCCGGGGCTCTTGAGGCCGGAGCTCAAACAGAGAGCTGGGTCTATTTTCTGCCTGTTAGCACAGCGCCCCTTTCACCAAGAGTCAGCAGGACCCACAGCACTACAAAGAACAGGAGGGGATGACTTTAGCATGGTGTGTGTATGTGCGTGCCCGGGTATGTGCGTGCATAAGTCAGGATCTGAAAGAGGAAGATTAGCAAATGGCCTTCTCAGCCTCGATGCGAACCTTGGTGCTGATGCTCTACTATTAAAGTGGACACTGGCTGCTTTTCTTGCTGAATACAGATAAAGCTAATACCTACATAAAATAATAGCTTTTCACTGAATAACCCCAAGCATTTTAAGGCTCTTTTATAGGCTTTTTCACCCATTTAATACCATGAAAGAAACTTAGTTGCTACTTTAGGCTGTGAAAGAAACCCCAAGAGCAAAAAAAAGAATGAGAAAGGGGATTCATTTTGTTCATTAGAAACTAATAAAACACCAACGGAGCGCAAAAGAGCCACAATTAGAGAGTGTAATTTTAGAAAGTGTGCAAACTAAAAGGATCATTCACCTAAAAATTACAATCCACCATCCTGTCATTATTTGCTGACCTCTCGTGTCAGTTCAAACCTGTGTAACTTGCTTTAAAAATAATAAAAATTACAGGGTGCTGGGAGTCCACGGAAGTTTCAGGAAAAAAGGTTTTACAAGGCATTTTTAAGGCTGTCAAAGTTACCATATGAACTTAAGATGGATTGGACCCTATTAACTTTAACTGTATGGACCAAAACGAAACAAAAAAAAAAATTCTAAACATAAAGGGTGAGTACATGACAGATTTATTTATTTAGTGAACAATCCCTTATTAATTATTTAGTGTTTCCTCCCAAATTCAGTTTTATTCATTTTCCGCCACAAGTTTCATTTTTCTGGTTCCTGTTTTAGTCATTTATAGGGATGCACCAAAAATTCAGTCGCCAAAAAATTATCCGCTGAAAAATGTGCTGTTTATTGGCTTGTGTTTTTTAAATTCAGTATCAATTAAATTACTGAGATAAATTAAACTGAGTTAAAATGAAGTCTTACAAAATTACAACATATTATATAATAAAATAATAATTTTTACAAAGCATTTTCAGTTTCGGGTTTTCGGCCAAGTGCATCCAGAATTTTTGGTTTCGGCACAGAATTTTCACTTCGGTGCATCCCTAATTATTTAATTATACTAAAATAAAAAGATGTCTAATTAATTGAATTCATAACATTGTAACTATTTAATTATTATTATTATTATTATTATTATTATTATTATTATTATTATTATTTTTAAGAAAGTCTGTGTTGTGTTTTACATTTTTCTGTCTTCTGTGTTTTTAATTTAATACAAATTTGCTTTAATTTTATACACATTTATTATCAAAAACTGTAGCATTCCTATAAATACCTAAAACATTTTAAAAGATTACATTTCATTTGATTAGTAATTTAATTAAACAACATCTTTCATTTTTTGACAACCAAAATGCTGCACAACAGAGGTTTACTATTAAATTAAAACGTGTGAAAATTGTGTGATATTCAGTGGTATTCCTTAAAAAAATAAAAATACTAAAATGTATTTAAAATACATTTAATTTCATGCAGAGTATACTACAAATACATTTAGATATTACGTACTTAATAAAAATAGATGCTGTTTACACTAAGTGTAGATGGCATTTAGATCCTATTTACACTAAGTGAAAGTAGCATATTTTTATCTGCACCTCAGTATTGTATTACATTATAAAACTGTGTGGAATAATAATGTATTATTGTGTTGTGTAAAAATGGATGCGGACTTATTGGGATAATAAGCCCTCTCTACACCAACCCTAACCCTACACGATACTTTATGTTCAACTTTTTAATTATTTCCTTCATTTTTATTGAAAATAAGTGCCTTTCTGGTATGAGATTTAAAAAGGGGGGGGAGTTGGTAAATGCCGATTTAAACCTAGGTTGATCACGTCGAAAAGAATACAGCATGCGCTTTCCCATCTACACCACTGGGGCTGATGTTTAACAATGGTCTTTTGTAATGTTATCCATCCCAATCACACGTTGGTGGCCGGAGTTAGTGTAAATAGCCTCTGCCAACTAGGCGGGCTATTTGCACTTAGTGTAAATAGACACGCTGTTAAAAAAATCCCCTGCAATTGTACTTTTAGTGTCCTAAAGTTTGCCAAATTGGAACAACTAATTTTGTACATAATGCACTTTATATTTTGTGCAGAAGTAGTGCTGAAGTCCAACTAAAGATATACTAAAGTATATATGATCGTGCTAAAGTGGAACTATTGCAAGTATACTTATAATATTGTTCTTTAAATGTAAAATATTTAAAGATTATACAATCCTCATCAATAGTGACATTAAAACATATTTTAGGCTTAATATTAAGAAATGTGGATTTGCATAAGTAGTACTCCAAATAAATTACAATTTTTATATCAGTAAGTCTCGAGTGATACGTCAGTAAATATGTTTATAGACTTGAAATATATTGTACTTTGCATAACGTAAATGCATTTTAAATCCATTACTTTTTTACTAGGGGAACTAGAGCAGCTCAGTTGTGAAAAGTCCTCATACAGTGAGACAGCAGATGCTGAAAACACCATGAGAGCCGCCTGAGCTTGTGTGTGTGTAGCAGACGAAAGTCATTCACGCAGAGACATGCAGACTTCATATTTAAGCAGTAGCCTTTTTGCACAATAGTCACAGACAGAAGTACACATTGCAATTCGATTAAGTGTACAGCCCTACTTTTGATTTATTCATCCAAATTGCCAAATGCCACAACAAGAACATTTAAAAAATTAAAGAGAGGAATTAGGAAGAATCAATAAATTATGAATATGTATTGCTATTGTGTAAATAATATGCAATCATGTAATCCAAAAACGCAACTGTAGTCTGATTACGAGTATTTTAAAACGTAATTTAATATAATTACAAGTACTTCATTTTTGGAAGCTGATTACGTAATCCAGATTACATGTAATCAGTTACAACCCAGCTCTGATGATACAGTATGCGTAATACAGTAAACTTTATGATTCCGCAATTCCATCCACGTTTTCCGCATTGCCCTACATCTAAGGTGTTGTATATTCATTATAATGGGCACATGAACATATGCGAATCTGTGCATGTGGGTGTCCAGGGGGTATGTAAGGCCAGAGGTGCAGTGGTCTGGGAGTCGGCCAATCTGGAGCCGGGAGCTACGCCAGGCCCTCTCCGCCCCACCCTTTCCTCCATCGCCACTTCCAAACCTCAGACTAATGATGGTTCTGGCTGTTTTAAAACCCTTTTTGCCTTTGCTTTAAATACAACTTCCTCCTTTAGCTACTGTACAGCCAACTGTGCCTTTCCTTGGGGGGGACAGGGGGGTCTTTAAAGGGTCTGACGAAAGGAAAGCGCACACACAATGGAAAGTGCGTTCAGAGACAGGTGTCTGCCTGTAGGATTGGCGTAGCGGCAGCTGTAGTGGTCTGCGGTGCGCGTGCCCCTCTCTGGTCGGCAGGCCCAGCTGTCGTCGGTAAGTGGGTTAGGGCGAGCAGCCACCGGAGTTACATGCTCCAGTGTTCAACCCTGCTCCGCGCTGAAAAGGGCGCCTGCTAAGCAAATAAGCAATAACGATAAATCTGAGCTGGCTTTGGGCATCCATCATTGCGAAAGTGGGTCACAGTTTTGATAGGCTAGGAACTCTTGCCTCTTTCTGCCTCTCTTTCCCGCACTCATCCCTCCTCTCTTGCTCTCTCACTCTTTTTTTTTTTTTTTTTAATCACGGCATGTTCTGGCTCTTTTCTTTTCCTGGTCCATTTCCTCTCTAGTCATCCACCTGTAAACTATTGATTACCTTGTCCTGTATTTGATTTAAACATGGTATGCATATACTTTATATACTGCAAATACCCCGACTTGTTGGCAGAGGCTGTTTACACTAACTCCGCCCACCAAAGTGTTATTGGCCTAGACAAAATTACAAAAGACACCTGTTAAACAACAGCTCCAGTGGGTAGGTGGTAAAACGTGTAGCAGTGACTTGATGCGATCGACCCGAGTTCGAATCTGCTTTTTCTTTTCTCGTTCTACTCCTGTTTCACATCACATATCAGATCGGAAAGGCATTTATTTTCAATAAAATGAAAGAAATAATCGAAAAGTGGAAAATAAAGTGCCTCGCATGCGTTTACCGATTAGGGTTAGGGGTAGGTGTAGAGAGGGGTTTATTGTCCCAATAAGGCAGCATTCATTTGATTATTTTATATATAAAAAAAAAAGATCATTTACACTCAATATGTTATTATTAAACACTTTTTTTTTATAATGTACTACAATGCTAAGTAGCATAAATAGCATCTAACTACCATTATTGCAAAGAATATACTGTGATTTTTCTTCATGGCGTAAATAGTGTCTATAACTGTTTCCACTTGCTATAAATAGAACGCTATACATAGAATATAGAATGCTATAAATGTATCAATTAATTTTTTTAATGACAACAAAAAACATTTATAATTTTACAAAAGATTCCATTTCAAATAAATGTTCTTTTGAACTTTTTATTCATGTCAGAATCCCCAAAAAAAGTATCAGTTTTCACAAAAATATTAAGCAGAAATATTTTCAACATTTATAAAAAAGCTTTGCCATTTCTTGCACTCTCCCTCCTTTTTTAATTGCTTGTTCTTTTCCCATTTCTCTTCCTACTCCATTTTCTCACTAGTCGTCCACATGTAAAGCAATAACTTGCTTGTTCTTTACACTTCGTGTTCCATAATCCTCTTCTTCCTACTTTGTAACTGCTCTTTTTTTAATTAATGAAGTTTGGCAAGCATTAATTTGGTTTTGTTTATAGAAACTGCAAAATTGTAATTTTCACTATGAAAAAGTCCTGAAGTGACATTGATGAAGGGTCCAGAGTCATATCTAGGGACCAGAATATTAAGGAACTTGGAAACGGGCTCTTTTCACCTGCTTGTAATCAACGCCCTTGCAACTTATCATAACACTTTAGTAAACACAGTAGCACTGTGGCTGTGATTCTTACACAAGCAAGCAGCACTCATATTTTCTCCAGAAATTGTAAAAATTGAGTCCTGCAATCTTTATGCTGTGTGTGCATACATCAACATTAACATCCATCTCTGGGTACAGAATGTCTTTTCAGTCCTATATGAATGTAAAAAAAAAGTCTCAGTGGTTGTTAGTGGGTGAATTAAAACAGGGGATAATGGTATATCGTATTTTGTCCTACTACTCAAAATTATGTTTAAAGGGGTCATCGGATGCCCACTTTCCAGAAGTTCATATGATTTGTTAAGGTCTTAATGAGAAGTCTATAACATACTTCGGTTAAAATTTGTAGTGTAAAAAAAAACTTTTTACCTTATCAAAATCAGCCCTTTTCAGAGAGCGCCATTTTGTTGCATTTGCCTTTAAATGCTAATGAGCTTTGCTCACCCCGCCCCCTCTTCTGTGGGCTGTTCTGTTTATTTTTGCCACAAAACTTGCTAAAGAGCACATTATTTAGAAAGGCGATTTGTAGAGATGCATAAAAAACCCTTATACTCACTTCTCCTGTATAGAGCTGCATATTGTCAAGAATCTGGCGATACGATACGTATCACAATACAGGGGTTGCGATACAATATGTTGTGATACATTGCGATAATGCAAGCAAGGCAATATATTGGGATATTTGTTATTTTAAGAATAGGATATAATTTTAGGGGAAAAAAGGTATCTGTATTTACATTAATTAGTCCCTGTAACATTCAATGTTACTAAACCACTTTTTGTGCAGTATGAATAAAGGTGGAAAATAAAGGGCTTGCAGGATTCTTTAATTATTAAATGTATAAAATGTAAGCTTTTATAAACAGAGCCTATATTTTTAGACACTGCTTTAAAGGTTCACAGTTTAAGTGTACAATCTTAACATACAGGCCTGGTTTCACAGGGCTTAGACTAAACCAGGATTAGGCCATAGTTCAATTACGACATTTTTATAATTTTTATAAACGTGCCTAATAAAAAATCATTACTGGTATGCATCTTGAGACAAAACAAAGGCACTGGCATGTTTTAAGATCAATCAGTACAAGTTTCTTTCAGTTGAAACAGCTCAGATTTACATTTTAGCCTGGGACTAGGCTTTAAGCCTTGTCTGTGAAACCTGGGGACAATAACATTTTAATCTGACCTTACGAATTACACCTGCTTAATATCAATAAAAATAATTTTAAAAAAAGAAAACAAAATAATTGTAAAACAATACAACAAATACAGATATTGAATATTCTCAGACCTTTTTGTTCTGAGAATTTTACAAGTTTTGGGTTCCATTAGTTCTTCGGTTTGTATTTGTGTTCCATATGGAATCACCAAAACGCGACGCGAGCACCGCCCCAAGGAGCATGAATTCTTTCATTCTTTATTACTGACATAGAACTATATTAACACTAACATTAGTGGCGTGCCTTTATGCTAGTATCTCCCGTCACTGTTTAAGTTCAGAGATAAGAGAAGACTGCGCTCTAGCGGTTAGGATATAAATTCAAAATAAAGCAACTGCCATGAATCTTGTACGTTTTTTTTTTTTTAATATTGATATTGAGTTTTTGTTTGCGTATAGTTTCGCCAAACAAAATATTGCGACACTTACGTGTGTTGATATTTTCTTACACCTCTATTCTGCTGTAGGTGAAGCTGGATCACAAATGATTCGCGCAAACAAACGCATTTATAATCGATCGCTGGGCATATTTCCTTCAAAAACGAATAAAAATGAGTTTTGCATCCGATGACCCTCTTTAACTCAACGTTCACTACTGAAGTGTAGTGTAAAGACAGAAAGTTTTGGCAACATGTGGATCAGTTGAAATTATTGGACTTTGTGTTTTCTCTCTCTCCCTCCCTCTGTTCCTTTTTTTTTTTTAAACAATTGATCTGTAATGCGGGTCATTAATTTTACTCTACAGTTTAAATCAAGGTATTCTGTGTTGCTTCAAAGGTGTGTTACCCTTTTCCCAACTGATTAAGATCCAAAGTTAAAGGGAGAATATGCTAGTCTCGTGAGAACCAAGTTTTGTTTCCAGGGCCTCCTGGAACGCGGTTACCAACACTGCACATTTTGCATCTCTCCTTTGTCTGACACACCCATTTCAGGTCTTGGAGTCTCTACTAATGAGCTGATGATCCGAATCAGGTGTGTTTGATTAAGGAGACATGGAAAACATGGAGTGTTGGGGGGCCTCCAGGAACGTGGTTAGGAACCAATGGTATTACAGTAAAGGAAAACCAGTCTCCTCTTGGCTTATATCGAAATCCTCTGAAAACGTCTTAAGTGTGACTGGTGTTTTGTTTAGTCTCTCCACTGCGCTTCTGCGTTCATCACTGTCTTTGTCTACATCTTACATCATCCACTAGAATTCCACTCTCTTGTGAATGCACCACAACAGTTAGAAGAAGCTACACTCTTAAAAATAAAGATTCTTTAGAAGAACCTTGAAGGTCAATGAAAACTTTCAAACACAGAAAAGGTTCTTAAGGTTCTCGATTTTTAAAATGTTCTTCAAAATGGTTCTTTTAAGAATTATTCACTGAAAGGTTCTTTGGGGAACCAAAAATGGTTCTTCTATGGCATCACTGCAAACCCTTTTGCACCCTTTATTTTTAAGGGTGTAGAAATCGCGGTTTAAGTCGTAACTATGGATATTTTTCTTGCACAAACACATTGATTCACTTCAGAAGGCCTACATTAACCCCCAGAGCCATGTGGAGTTCTTTTTTATGATGGATGGATGCACTTTATTGGACTCAACAGCTATTTATTCTGTCATTATGAATATAACTCAGATTGTATTTGTCTGAAAGAATAAAGTCATATACACCAACTATAGCGTGGCTTGAGGATGAATAAATCATGGGGTTATTTTCATTTTTGGGTGAACTATCACTTTAACATTTAACACTTAAAAGTTTAAACAGCAAAATTATTTTAGAATTCGTGCCACTTAATACAACAATTATGTGCGACATCAAATTATCACTGCATGGATCTAATGGAATGAACTACAGAGAAACTGGCAGGTTTGAACACATTAGGAGTTTCACATTTCAGGATGTTTTGATTGTAAAAAACATTTTCCAAAAAAAAAAAAAAAAAAAAAAAAAAGGACAATGTTTGGACAACAGGGAATGTTTGTCACCTGATTTCACAGTGCAAACAAAACTAATGATAAAATGTCCTGTTGTTTGTTGCAGTCGCAGCTGGTTAGGACAAAAATCTAGAGGAGATCTTGAGGAGATGGAAGCTTTTAAGTTAACATCACGTCTCGTTAGGAAACAATGACAGAGGTAACAAGCCGCCTCTTTTCTTTTTTCCTCTCAGACACACACAGAGTCAGAACTATCAACTCTGAAGACACAAGGCATTATCATCCTGAAGTGGAGGAGGGGGTCCATTGGTCTCCATCGGTCCTTTCGTCTCTTTCACTCATTCTCTTATTTGTGGAATTTGTAGCTTTTTAATAAAGTTCAGTCTTCCCTCCCTTTACTTCCCTCCCCCACTCTCTGCACTTACTCACTTCCTTTCCTTGTCAACAATTTTCTGTCTCTCTCTCTCCTTCCTTCCCTCCCTCCCTCTCGCTCGTCTCCATTTCCCAGTGCCCGTCTCTCCTCCTCTGGCTCTTCCTCTCTCACACACTGTTTATTTAAGCACTTTCACGGTCACTGCATTGTAATCTCATGGGACAAAACTGCCCTTTCTCTTTTACACTCCCTCTCTCTCTCGCTCCTTCTTCCCTCTCATCCCATTCTCTCCTGGTAACCTTCTCTATCTCTCCCTCAGCCCCTCCTCTCCATCTTTCTCTGTCAAAACGTTTCAAATTCAAATTCAGATTGGTTTTTCCTGAGCTGAAAGGGCATGAAAGAGTGCTGGTGCTTGGCAGCCTTGAGCTTTGTGGCGCGGTGGCCAGGCGGAGAGCCGGAGGAGAGCCAAGCACCTCTGAACATGCTCAGGTCACAAAGGCCCCAGCCGCACAAAGAGAAGAACTCGCTCCATACAAAAAGCAGCACCCACGGCCTGCATTAGGCACACATAGTACAAAAGGCTCGAAAACGCCCCACACCAAAACCCAAGAACCCAAACCACACATTAGTCTTCTGTAACACAAAAGAGAAACCGAAAACAATTAACAAAAATGCAAAGCACTATCTTAAGTATGATTATATACGATAAAAGGAGTAAAATAAGTCAGACAAATAAAATTCAATTTGTAAAAATTACAGCAAAAAAATAATCATTTGATAAAAATGTAAATATAATAAAAACTCAAATTAAATACAAAGAATCAATTATAAGAAAAATAAAAATAATTTAAATATATAAGGTATTAGAAAAATTACATACTTAAATTGTATAACACAAAAATAATTAAATAAAAAATACTACTACTACTGTCATTACAATAAAAACAATTCTAAATAAAATTTAATAAAATAAGTTTTCACTTAAATATCAATTTAATAAATAATAGTAAAATAATAAATTACACAAAAAATGGAAAATACAATTAAAAATAGATAGAATAAATTACAAATAAAACAATTAAAATAAAATAAAAACATAAAAAGTATAAGATAAAACAAATTAAATGCATACTATGAATAAAATACAGAAAAAATGTTTTATTTAAAAAATGAATAAATACTACTACTGTTCATGATGCTACATGAAATAAAAAAAATACTGAACTAATTACACAAGATAAAAATTAAGATCCAAAAATAGAAACTAACAAGTGTCCATTTAAATACGACAATAAAAACAAAATAAAAATGAAAATAAAAAAAATAATATTAAAAATACAAAAGTATAAGAAAAAATGTAATTAAATGCATACTATAAATAAGTGAAAATAGTGTAAGTAAAATGCAGAAAACAAACATTTTATTTAAAAAAAGAAATGATAAATACTAAAAACTAATCACACCAAATAAAAATTAAGATACAAAAAAGAACGAAACTAAAATTTCCATTTAAATATTAATTAAATAAATAAATAGCAAAATAATAAATTACACAACATAAAAATGAAATAAAAATGTAAAAATAGATAGAATAAATAAATAAACAAAAATAATATACATATTAGAAGTATAAAATAAAACTATAAACTGAATGCATAATATAAATAAAATACAGACAACAAATATATTTTATTAAAAAAAAAATACAAATAAAATAAATACAATAAAACCAAAAATAATAAACCAGTGTAAAAATAATCAGCAATACAAAATAAATAAATAATGTGATAAATAAATAGAAATAACATTTTACATTTATAAACAAAAAAATATATACATAAAATAAAATAATATAAAACAAAAAGGCAGTATCAGAAGCAGCTGGCTGAAGTAAAACACCAAGGCCACCATTAGCTGACTGTAAACAGGAGGACGCACTTCAAGTACAAAACTCTTTAAACAGCCCACACAATACTGAACAACAGCCGAGCCGTGGGGGAGGTAGGGCCAGGGTGGGTTCAAGGAGGACACATGTTGTGTAGCCATGGCTTCTCCCATGCCCCATGCAGAGAGCGAATTATCCACTTAATTTAGGATTACAGACAAGCAGCTACCTCTAGAACAATAAGACAGTCCGGTGCCGTCTTTTCAGATAACATTACAAAACCCATCAGGAGGGGCATCTTCAACACAAGTACAGCTGTCCCCTCATACACTCACAAGCAGAGACGTAGGAAAGATTCAAAAAGCAGGAGACACAATGATGCATGAGTATTGATGATCTCCTCATAACAGCGTGGCGAGATGAATATAAAAATTTGTAAATATAATGGTTGCTACGCCCAGCAAGCATCAGCAGAATTATTCATCACTAGGTTTCTAACAATGATAAAGACGCAGCAGATGGTTACTTGAAGATTGGTAACTAAAATTTATTAAAACAACAAAAGAAAGTAGATCTAGTGTATTTTTTTTTTTTTTGTAAGTTGTAAATAAAACAATGATTGCTGGAGTATGTTTTACAAGAAAATACTATTTCAGTCTTTCCACTTTAAAATTTCTTGTTTGATTTTCTGTCACTCTACTGCATCGTTCTGATAAAATAAAAAAATACACAAAATATATACAAATATATATATATACAAATATATATATACAAATATATATATATATATATATATATATATATATTATATATATATATATATATATATATATATATATATATATATACACACACACACACACAATATAAAGTATTTAATTTAAATAAAATAAAATAATAAAATACAAAAATAAAATTTTGAAAAGTCTGTTTAATGCTTCAAAAACAAACAAAATCAATTAAACCATTACAAAATAAAACATTAATTTAAATAAAATAAAATAATGAAATACAAAAATTAGATTTTTTGAAGTCCGTTTAATGCTAAAACAAAAAACAAAACAAAACAAAATATATATATATATAAAAAAAAAAAATATTTAATTTCAATAATAAAATAATAAAAATAAAATTGAAAAGTCTGTTTAACGCTTCAAAACAAAATAAAAAAATAAAATAAAATAAATAAAATATAAAATAAAATTAAATAATTAAACAAATAAAATATTTAATTTAATTACAACATTAAAATACAAAAATCTAATTATAAAAAGTCTCATGTTTAATGCTTCAAAAATAAAATAAAATAAAATGCACACCCAGGAAGGCTGGTAGTGGTAGTATAATATATCTTCCTGTATAAAAAAATAAATATTTAATTTCAATAATAAAATAATAAAAATAAAATTGAAAAGTCTGTTTAACGCTTCAAAACAAAATAAAAAAATAAAATAAAATAAATAAAATATAAAATAAAATTAAATAATTAAACAAATAAAATATTTAATTTAATTACAATATTAAAATACAAAAATCTAATTATAAAAAGTCTAATGTTTAATGCTTCAAAAATAAAATAAAATAAAATAAAATGCACACCCAGGAAGGCTGGTAGTGGTAGTATAATATATCTTCCTGTACAGTCTCAGACAAATGTCTTTAAATTTAATTTCAGAATAAAAGTGCATTTGATCCCACAGTGTGCACTATAATGATGGCAAAGCTGCCCACCACATGAGAAACGGTACAGGGAGCTCTGCAGGAAATCTGTTCAGTGTGTTCCAGACACTAACCACCAAACCTGCTTGATGAATAGGACCCAGTCATCATCGGCACTGCTTGTTTTTGATTGCGTTCTGCTTCTACACAGAGAGGACAAATCTGTTTAATAACCGGAGAATCGTGAGCTGCCGGTTTAAAGAACTGAAACGGTTATCAAAACACGTCTATCACAAGCACACACCCAGGCCTGCACGTGCACACAAGCTGTACCCCGTGCACACATGGCTTCACCACAGCGAGCAAGAAACCAGCACCATACCCAGCATTCCATGCATTCCGCTCTAGACCCGTCTACAGGTATCTGCTAAACTCCACAGCATATCAGCAACACAGAAAGAACAGACAACCCACACACACCCAAATACAATAACAAATTACAAGTCACCCACCCACAAAACATGTACATTCAAACAATAACATGCATTCCAATACACAAATGTTCACACCTATATGCTGTACATTTGCACACAAACCTGATCAAGACGATGCATTAATACCAGTTCAACCGATAAAAAACGCTTAACATTTAAAACTATTAACAACACACAACTAGTTCTTTAAATGGGCAAATAAACTAACTGTAAACGTCCGTTAACAGAAGCCAGAGACGCTGAAGACGAACGCAAAGAGGACAAAATACTGTAGCAGGCAGATTAAGCTCAATTCACGATGCCTGAAATATACTGTAGTTAAAAAATATGAATCTTCAGAAAAGCAGGAAAGCTCAAATTGTATATTCTTTTCATCTTACCTTATAATACATATTAACGTCGTATTTAGAGGTTCAGCACTGCTTTGTTTACAGCACTAGGCCAAACAAGGAAATGCTCTATCGCTGTTGATCCATAAGCGCTACCTGCTGTCAATAGGAGTGAATTTGCGTCTCATTCAGCACGTCTGCTGTTGTGTTTCGTTCAGATACAGTTGAGGCCAAAAGTTTGCATCCCCCTTTCAGAAACATTAATGTTAATTATTTGACCAAAATAAGAGGGATCATACAAAATCCATGTTATTGTTTATTTATTACTGACCTGAATAAGATATTTCACATAAAAGATGTTTACATACAGTCCTCAAGAGAAAATAATGGCTCAATTTATAAAAATGACTCGGTTCAAAAGTTTACATCCCCTTGATTCTTAACCCGTGTTGTTGCCTGAATGATCCACGGCTGTTTTTTTTGTTTAGTGATAGTTCATGAGTGCCTTGTTTGTCCTGAACAGTTAAACTGCCTGCCGTTCTTCAGAAAAATCACACAAAATTTTTGTTTTTTCAGCATTTTTTTGTGTATTTGTATGATTTTGAGATCCATCTGATTTTGAGGACAACTGAGGAACTCTATATGCGACTATTACAGAAGGTTCAAACGCTCACTGATGCTTCAGAAGGAAATATGATGTACTAATGTACATTCGATTACATTTACATTACATTTTTCTTTTTTACACAATCGCTAGGACACATTTCTTAATACTTAGGTCACTTTTTCAAAACTATTCACACAGCAAGCACAACATCAGTCTATGTGGGATAAATTTTTAATCATTTATCATTGCTGTGGCACAAAATGCATTCATTGATGACATCTGTCAAATCACATGAATTCTTGTATCACTTCGACACAAACACTACCAAAACTTTATGTACTATACAAGCCAATTTGCACATTTACATACTACCTTTAAAAGTGTTAAACTTGAGTTCAAAACCTAGTACAGTATAGAAATGAATAAGACAGAAATTTGTAACATTTTCTACAGAAAAAAAAAAAATCTGAATGTAAAAAAAATCAAATGCTATCAAAGCAGTTGAATGTAGCTGAACATCTCAAGGGGAAAAGTGTGTTTGTTTGGTGAAAGCCTTTCCTAGTGTTACGTAGGAATGACATGATTTGAGGCATTAATGAAGTGTTTTGGTAATTTTAGTGCATTTTGAATGTGAAATGTACTGCTGTATAAAGCTGAAAGGTGGTTAGGAGAAACTCTGTGTGAAGAGTTTTGAAAAAGTGACTTTAGTTTTGAGAAATGTGTCCTAACAATTGTTAAAAAACAAAAAAAACAAAAAACAAAAAAAAATGTAATATAAAGGCACATGCAGGGGAAAACCATGATAAGCCATCAGAATCCTTAAAAACGTGATACAGATTTTTTGTCAAAACGCCCAGCGCTATGAACATACATATATTAGTAAACTACAGACCAATTATGTTTAAAAACATAAAATAGAGTAGCCAAAAAGTGGCTTAAGAAGTCAGTAATTTATGCTTTGGGGGCTTTTATCAGCAAATATGGATATAAGAGATTCATTTCATTAATAACTTGGAATATCATGTCATAATCATGCCAAAATGTTCTCGTTGATTGATTTAACTGATTTTTATTAATACATACTGCATCTAACAATCACTACAATAATGAGCAACCAACAAACCAAACCTGCTCACAAAATAAAATGGGGGAGGAAAAAAACATTAGAATTGTACACACAAATCATACAAACAAATAGCCAAAACTCAAAATATGGTAATTTTATGATCCACACCATTCTCCAAATGTTCTCCCTTTAGGGTAAGTAAGCATGACGAGGGTGTTTCTCTCCACGACTGCACAGTGACAGTGATAGTAATACCTGCTGACATCTCTTCCTCCCTGTCTCTCTCTCTCCCTCTCCTCACCCCTTCTTCCCCAGAGGGGCTCCCCTACCGATTCAGGCGCTGAAAACTGTTGATTCTCTTCCTGCCATCCCTACATAATGTGCTTGCTATCTTTCTGCTCATTCAGAATGGGCATAATGTCTTTTCCTTCTCGGCAGAGAGGGGGAAGGAAGACAGAAATCATGCAGGGAAGGGTGGACTATCAGGATGTTCTGCTGTGGACTAGAAAAATGAGAAATGATGAATTGCAGAATAACATTTGAGTCAACAGCGCACCCACAAACATTTCGATGTGAAATGTTGATAGCAACCAATTTTTCTTCTTTTTAGATCTCTGACAATATTTAAAAAGATTAAAATTAGGGTGAGACTATTAGTTGAGAATTGAATGATTCAACCACACTCGTTACATATCGTAGTTGTTGGAGAGACTAACTAGCTAGTCATGGTCATGGTCGCCAAATGGTGAAGTGATAACTTCTGCCAATTATTCAGTTTGAGATCAAATTCATGTCAGATTATTTCTGTAAAAGAACATGGCATCTGAGGATTTTTATCTTGTATTACTAAAACACATAATGAAATACATAGATGTTTGCTTGCTGATTTTGCTTAAGTGCATGATATATTTAAGCCCATTTGTTATACTAACAAGAAAATATGATTCTAAACACAGGTTGAGAACTGTAGTTCCAACCACACAACTTTGCGATGCTTTCTACGAATGTTTGTTGAAACTATTCGGCAAACATCAAATCGTTCAAATCAAACTATGTTGGCTAAATACACTACCAGTCAAAGGTTTTTGAACAGTAAGATTTTTCATGTTTTTAAAGAAGTCTCTTCTGCTCATCAAGCCTGCATTTGTTCGAACCAAAATACAGCAAAAGCAGTAAAATTGTGAAATATTTTTATTATTTAGAATAACTGCTTTCTATTTGATTATATTTTAAAATGTAATATATTCCTGTGAGCAAATCTACATTTTCAGCATCATTACTCCAGTCTTCAATATCACATGATCCTTCAGAGATCATTCTAATATGCTGATTTGCTGTTCAAGAAACATTTTTTATTATTAATATTATCAATATTTAAAACAGTTGAGTACATTTTTTGATAAATAGAAAGATTCAAGGATCAGCATTTATTAAGTAGCTTTCGTAACATTATACATTATACCATTTAAAAGCATGGAGTGAGTATAATTTATTATTTAATATATTATTAAGAAATTATAGAAATTAATACTTTTACTTAGCAGGGATGCTTTAAATTGATCAAAAGTGATGATAAAGACATTTATAATGTTACAAAAGATTTCTATTTCAGATCAAAGCTGTTCTTCTGAACTTTCTATTCATTGAATAAACATGAAAAAAAATCTACACTGTAAAAAACAATTTGTTGAATCAACTTAAAATAATTTGTAACCTGGCTGCCTTAAAATTTTAAGTTCAGTCAACTCAAAAAAAGTTGATTCAACTTGAAATGTTAAATTATACTAAGTGACAACTTAGATATTTGAGTTGAATCAACATAAAATTTGAAGGCAGCTGGGTTACTTTCCCATCTGTTAAGTTTAGCAAACACAAATATCCTTCAAATTTTATGTTGATTCAACTCAAATATCTAAGTTGTTACTTAGTACAACTTAACATTTCAAGTTGAATAAACTTATTTTAGTTGACTGAACTTAAAATTTTAAGGCAGCAGGGTAACAAATTATTTTAAGCTGACTCAACAAATTGTGTTTTTCATTTTTTTTTACAGTGTACTCGGCTGTTTTCAACATAATAATAATAATAATAAATGTTTTTTCAGCAAATCAGAATATTAGAATGATTTCTGAAGAATCATGAGACAGATTTGAAATCACAGGAATAAATTACATTTTAAAATATATTCAAATAGAAAACAGTTATTTCAAATAGTAAAAATATTTCAAAATTTTTACTGTTCTTGTTGTACTTTGGATCAAATAAATGCAGGCTTGGGGAGCAGTAGAGACTTCTTAAAAAAAAAATCTGCACTGACGATTCATTCACAAGGCCAAGAACATGCATTGATTAAGAAAATAGGGATATTTTGATTTCATGTTGACTTTACAGGCGTGATGTAGGAATCAGATAAGCAAATGGCTACTTTTCAAGTTGCAAGGTAAAGTGTTGAGAAAATCAACACTATTGATAAGAATTAACAAGTGGTTTGACAGGAAGATAACAGTCTGAACCACAAATCAACACACACCCATTATACAAACACTGCTACCCTTCAGTCAACAACAAATACACAATAGGCTTTTCATAAACTACGCATGCAAAGCCAAAAAGCACCTAAATTAACTTGACAGCTAGAGGTCCTCTAGGTTTGTTCACAAACAAACGATTTAATCAATAAAATTAAGACGTTATACAGTCCTACACCTGCATTTTACAGCCAACACTGTGGTAGTACACAGATATATTGTGACAGAATAACAACAGCTAATGAAAGAGTCATATGATTTGCTTTTTGGTAATGAGTAACTAAGTAAAAAGATAACTCTTAATTGCTGGACTATTGGTTGGTATATGATTAACTTTTTCACGGCTAATAGGCTACTTTACAGAAATTGGTGAACTTGTGAATGATTTTTGGCCCTTTAGTTTTCACAGTGAAAATAACTAAGCAGTTCTTCTTTTAGACAATAAATGCTATTTTTTTTTTTCATACAAATTGAAATTACTCCACAGAAGAAAATATGCAACATATTCTATCCTTTAAAACGTTTGTTATATCCATTCACTCATATTTGATCATAACAAACTTAATATATAATGTACATGATTTCATAAGAATATAGAGTATACCCAGACAGAGTATACCAAATGTTAAAGTAAAAACAGAAATATTATAAAATACCATTAGAATGTACATTTTCAACAGCAAATACTCTAGTATTCACAGTAATTAGTAATTATGTTGATTTGGTGATTAAGAAACATTTAAAAACATTGATTCAGTGATAAAAACACTGACATTTCTTGTGCAACCCATGATCCATTTTTTCAAAAACAGCATTTATTTGAAACAGAAATTACTGGTACAATGTAAAAAACTGTCACTTATTTTAATGTGTTCTTGCTGAATAAAAGTATTAATCTCTTTAAATTATATTACCGACCTCAAATTTTTGAATGGTAGTGTAAAATTTAATTATGCCTGTGCAGACACAACTAGAACACCACATTAGAAAATGGGAATGAGTAATTAATGGTTCTGGAATGGGAGAAGAGGAACAAGAGAAATAGAAAGTGTCGGAATTCGCAGACATTACAAGCTGGCACAGATCTATATAGGGTCTAGTTTAAACAGTATATCAGGCCAAGACACTTCTCTCCCTGTGTCTCAGATAATACATGTCCATTAGCAGCAAAAGGAGGACACCACACAAGATCAAAGTCTCACAGAGACAGAACATCCTATACATCCCACACAGAAAAGAAAGCTATGCGTGTGTGTCGGTATGTGTGTTTCCCTAGAGAAAGTAGCTTTTCCATTATACAATTCTGCATGTGTAATATTGAAAGCCAAAACAATAAGATTTCCGGTCTACATTTGATGCCTCACAACAGGCGATGCTAGAAATGCAATATCTCCCAGCCAGGCTAATACGATTGCACAAACACAGTAAAACCCCCATATCCCGCAGTAATTCAGTTTGCCCGCTGAAGTGTTGGCGCAGGTACTGTGTTGGAGGTATTTTCAAGAGGGCACCCTGAGGTTAAGTCCAGTGAAAAAGAACAAAACACTGTTTTCAGTTATGAATCCTCAACCACGGCCATATCCACCCTTGCATTTCTCATCAAACACTAACCGGTATGTACAACTCCCCAACAATACGAGTACAAAAACCTAGTGAAAATATGCATGCGGTCCAATTACCACATGCTGCGTCTTTATGCTTCAATAGCATTAGCGAGATGAATCAGCTGCTTACTGTACATAAAATATATTTCATATTTAAGCCTATAAAAACAAGGAGATTGCTTCTCTTGGCACTCCAGATGGCAAATGGTCACAAAAAATAAACATGCGACAATTTAGAAACTTTATGACTCATCCCATCTTGTGAAATCCAGTGATTTGTGAAATTACTCTTATGAACCAGTTGATGAATTAGTCAAAAAGATTCACAAGCTGTTATCTGAATCAGACTCAATCAAAGCCATCACTCTGATTGAGTTTACAACTGAACTGCAAGAAATTACAAAAAAAATAAATAATAATAATAATTTTTTACAAAAAATATCAACCTGGTCTCATGACAAAAACGTACCTCAGGGAACTCTTTTGCGAGACGCAAAATACGTACCAATAAGTACATATCCCTGCAGTTTCCAAAAGAAATGAACATCAGGGGCGGTAAAACAGCGGGCACTTTTAATCATTTTTGTACTCGGTTATGATTACAGCTCCACATGTTTTGCTTTCCGGTGTTCTGACAAATAATGCTACCTAGCAGATTATGCTACCAACACTGTATTTTTAATACTGTAAGGTTAGGTTTAGGGTTGGGGTAAGTGTACATGACAGGGTAGTGCAAATGGACACAACACCGAATGTAACAAGCTTGTTCGGTAGCTCAGGTGGCACTGAGTTGGACTTATGATTAAGTCTTTGGGTATGAATCTTGTGAAAAATATGATGTTAGAGCTGAAAGATGAGAGATTGAAAAACAAGCTAAAACGGCATGCTTGTGATTGTGTTTTTTAACGTCACTTTAGATTTTGTTCATATACTATAAGGTAGGTTTAGGTGTAGTGCAGATGGTACGGTATTTTAAAATCCCAAATAAACTACATTTTCTACCTATAAGATTGTGTTTTATTAACATCTACACCCACCCCAACCCTAAACCTAAACCTACCCCTTACAATAACGCAAAAAACAGTAATTTTTGTACAGTACATCTGTATACCATCTAGCCTTTACCATAAAATGTAACAAAACCGAACAATCTGGACATATCACTGCAGTGATATGTACTTACTGGTACGTAGCTCACATCTCACGAAAAAGCTCCCTCAGGTACGTTTTCGTTATGAAACCAGGTAGAAAAATATTGTTTTAGCACAGTAAGGTCCAGCTGTGAAGTAGAAACGACTAAATGGAAAATGTTTTTGGGTGTAAAACTGTAATTTTGACATGCTGGCAGCATCAAGTTAAACTTTTTTTTAACAAACAAACAAATAAATAAAAAAAATAAATAAATAAATATTAGATTTAACTAACTAACTAACTAACAAAATAAATAAATAAATAAATAAATAAATAAATAAATAAATATACACATATAATCGCATAATCTGGGAAAAAAAAAAAAACAAAAAAAAAAAAAAACACACTAAATACAGCTATACTACTTGGCACAAGCTGATTGGTTCATGTTGCATACGCCGCCAATGAGCTTGCTGCTTTACATTTAAATGGTTAACATTCACTAGAGCATTTGCAGCGTGTTTTCACCAGTGTTGCCAAGTCTGCGGTTTTCCTGCGGAATTGGGATACTTTAACACTGTTGCCACGGGTTGTTTTTCATGTTCACGAGTTGAAGCAACCCCAATAATGTGATATTTAGCCCCTGAAATGCAAATTTTACCAGGGGAACTTTGCCAAAAAATGTGTATTATACCCCCAGAAGGCAGGGGGACTCTCTCTAAAATGTGATTAGGCTAGTTTTGGGCTAGTTTTTAGTAGCAATTGGGCAGCTTTTGTTGTGAAAACCTTCCACCTCCCCAGCTCCACCTGTATAGACCTGCCATGGGTTATTATATATGCTACTTGTGCAGTAGCAGTTATGGTTTAGCGATGTCTACCAAATTGGCATCGGCATTGGCATGTTTATAGTAAAACATCGCGATGGACAATGACATTGGTGGTTGTAGTATCTGTATTCAGAAAGGCACAGAAAACAAAAAACGCATTCCGTTCTAATGAGATAACACAAGCCTCTAAAAGGGACATGGTTAGCTGCTTTCTAGCGTTATATTACAGTACATACATTTCACCTACCACATAAATAGAGTAAAGAGATGACAGTCTATCGGCCCAACCCTAGTAGCAGTATGTCTTAAATACTTAATAGCCATATGTATTGGTAGTAGCAAGTTCCTGTACTTGCTTTGCAGCAGCAGCAATAGTCTACAACAACAGCAATAACCAACAGCAGCAGCAATTCAGCCGCATAGCGAATCTATTCCTCAAAGACCAAATACATTAAGATTGTCAAATCCATTATCGTGCTAAAATCTTCACAGAGTTGCCATGATAGAACTATCATTATAAGCCAAAGCAAGCAGCACTCAATAATCTGAAGAGTTTCTGAACAACCATTTATATCAAACAATTCTCTAATTTGGCATCTAAAAAGTACATTAGCTCCTAAATGTTTAATTTTTGGAGACAATGGCTGTTTCATCTTGGCACTTGTACACATTTGCTTGTAAGTCGGCAAAAGACACTGTGTGGCTCCAAAACTTTTTAAACAAATAACAACCTATTTCTTTAGACACCAAGAAAATGAATTTACACGTTGCACTTAAAACTTCATTTTATCTTCCAAAAGACACATTCAGGCCACTGGCTGGCATACAGACTGGCAACGTTCTCGGCCTTTAATAACGCAACGGCGCATGCATGCACATGCACATGTGCACAAAACCAGGCATGCAAAGGATAGGGAACTGGTGAGTGATATTGATGTGGTCACGCTGAGAGAAGCGCTATTGGCCAATGTGGAGGTGTGAGATAATGGAGTGTACTTGCTGATAACATCTGTACGGTGGGTATTAACCAAATATCCAGGCAAGGGAGAAAATATGGAAACTCTCTCTTCGCCGTGTGCAGTGGGACGGCTGGGAAGCCGGTCCTGGCAATCACACAGAGAAATCTGAACCTCATATAATCACTAAATTATAATATTAAACAGGCGACAAAATATAACTTTCTCCAAGGTAGATTGAAAGGTTATCCCTACCAGGTCTGGCCAAATTCCACCGCTCAAGACCCGTTTTATAAGATTATATCCGTTTCATGCTCAGTCCATAAACTTATATCGGTTGGGACTTCTTCAAAGAAGCCGATTGGACCTCAGCGAATCGGGAACAAGCCACAGGACAGAGTTTGTCTGTAAAGTCCCCCTATGAACCTCCAAAATCTCTTCACGCCCACTGGGCCAGGTGGCCTTTACAGTACAGACTGATAGGAAACCACTGAGGAAAGAGGAACATTTCCTGAAAGATGCACAGTTATGAATTGAGCAATTTCTAAATAAGTTTTCAGTCACACACGTAAGCCAAGGAAAATACTGCAATACAAAGAAAGGAAAATGTGCCAATAAAAAAAAAAAAAAAATGTTACATGGGAATTGAAAGCAGAGAGACTATATCTAGCTCTGCGAGGGTATGTTTCTCGGAACATATTTCATAGTTACACAGCAGGAAAATATGTGATAAGGACATAGTTGAGGTTGTCGAGTACAAAGTTGAGGAATATTTCCTGTTTTTCCTTAGGTCATCCACATTACCGGGAAATGCCCGTTCAACGTGCTGCTGAAGGTTACGGGCAGACGCTGGGCAGCACAGACGAAAACAAACATGAAGTAAATATAGTTCCATTCATATGGATAATTATACAATCCACTATGATGCATTAAGCTATACAGTCAACCACATAATAACCAGCGAGCGAAAGCAGCAGGGAGTTCACTTTCTTACTTCCTTTTGAATGTGAGCCTGAGTGTGATTATTTCTGAGTAGGTTTGTTGATTACAGTTCACAGGTTCTCGTAGCTAATGATTTATAGAAGTAGTAGGGAGATTATCCAAAAATTGTGGAAGTCCTCGCCAAGCACGAGACGTGCTTAGGGGTCCAATCACGGCAGCCCTGATTGAGCAAAATTACAGTTGATCTTCAAGCCTTAATTTAAATTTGCATGCGCATGGGTGCGTCCGCCCCCGTGCTGCCTGAGAGGTCCGATCCCACCTCTTGCTGTTGAAATGACAAGAAAACATACTACGCTGTATTTGGGGTGTGTGTATGGGGGGTTGATGCGTTTGTATGCATGAATTAACACTCACGTGAACACACAATCAATCCTCCATTACACACAAACACGATTGAAATTATTCAAAATTCCTTGGGTATTAATTGATGGTTTATTTCAAAATGAGCAATTAAAAAAAAAATACTGTTTTTCGCATCCTGTTCGGAAACACGTAGCCGTGAGAGGTAAAAGGGAGGTGCTGAGAAAGAGGCACTTGGAATTTTTGAGAGTATTAGAAATGTGTTCAAACATGTTGAGTAAGTGACTCACACACATGAGAGATGAACACACACTGATATAAAAAGTCTGGACAATGCTGAGGTTAAATATCACTGATGTACTTTGCCTTTGCCTTTTGAGCTTGGGCCTATAAGGATTAGTCCACCCCAAAAATAAAGAGTCTTTTATCATATTCTCACCCTCAGGACTTCCTGTCCTGCATGGAGAGATTCTGGAGAATGCACTGGTCACTCTTTTCCATGCAGTTAGAATGGGTGTAAAATAAAAGGTTTCATGCTTTGAAAAAGGCAGCAAAAGCATCATAAAAGTGGTCCAGACTCAATGGCCACATACACATCTGCATTTAAAAGTAGGAATGAGTCCCACTTTTGATTATTTGGAATCATTTTTGGCTAACTCTATTTTAACTAAACTACTGCTGATAGATCTGCTGTGTTTTTTTAAGCTTGGGAGTTTATGCTTTAGAGAACGTGGTCTTGCTGTGTTGCCATGTCCTCATATTTTCAAGAGCTTTTAAGCATGTTGTTTGGTTAGCTAGGCGCTTTATGGAGTTAAAGTGATCTGTTGCAGATATGAGATATTTTTTGGTGTTATAAAACAAAGCATATGGGTGTTTTAGTGTTTATTGTGCTTGTCCTTGTTTGTTTTTATTGTTTTCTATGAAGATCTGGCAACACTTACACTTCATCGCAGGGGTAGTGAGTGCAACTAGCCCCTCGTCAAAATGTGCTAAAGTTAAGACTTTTTTCACTGTTATTTTCTTGCATCTCATACAGACGATGATATATTTCTGATGTGCATTTAAACACATCATCAACAACTAGTTGTTCAGTTCAGTTCCATACACAGCGTAGAATTTCTCTAAATGCGGTTGGCGCTACCTGTATTTTAGTGAATTACGCATGTACAGAACACGATTAAGGAGTAAAAGGTGAACTGACACCCGAATTTAGCTGCAGTGTGTACGTGGCCTACATTTCAAATCTTCTGTTCTGAAGCAAAACGATAGACCTGTATAGCAAACATTTATTAAAATTATTCATTTTGTGAAAATCTCATCAGTCATGGCACAAAAATGTTCAATTTATAAACAAATTATTCTTTTAAGCTGAATCTTTGCAATGAATGATTTGATCCAGTTCTGAACCCAGTCTGAAGAATTTGTTCATGGTCCTTGAGTTCAACTCACTAATGATTCGGTCACAACAGCTAAAGGGATAGTTCAACCAAAAATGAAAATTCTTTCATTAATTACACACTCTCATGTCGTTCCAAACCCATAAGACCTTTGTTCATTTTCAGAACACAAATTATGATCTTTCTGATGAAATCCGAGAGCTTCCTGACCCTGCAATGTTCAAGGCCTAGAAAGGTAGTAAGAACATTATTAAAATAGTCCATGTGACATCAGTGGTTCAACTGTAATTTTATGAAGCTTCGAGAATGCTTTCTGTGCACTAAGACATAAAAAAAATAACTTAAACATTTAACAATTTCCACTCTTCTGTGTTAGTCTTCGAGGCATGTTCACAACACCTTGTAAAAGTTGTATTTTTTAGCTTCACAAAATTAAGGTTTAATCACTGATGTCTCATGGACTATTTTAACGATGTCTTTACTACCTCTCTGGGCCTTGAACACGGTAGTTGCTGTTTATGCAGAAAGCTCTCATATTTCATCAAAAATATCTTAATTTGTGTTCTGAAGATAAACAAAGGTCTTACTGGTTTTGAACAAAATGAGGGTGAGAGATTAATGACAGAATTTTACTTTTTGGGTGAACTATCCCTTTAATTGTTGTGACCGAACCATTGAGTCAGTGAGTTGAGCTCACGGACCATGAACAAATCCTTCAGACTACGTCACTTCAGAAATGGATCAAATAATTCATTAAAAAAAAATCCAGCTTAGAAGAATAATTTGTTCATAAAGTGAACATTTTTGTGCCATGACAAAATTAATCACTTTTAATAAATGTTCGCTATACAGGTCTATCGTACGGCTTCAGAAAATTTTAAATACAGAGTCTGGACCACTTTTATAATGCTGTTGTTGCCTTTTTAAAGCTTGAAGCCTTCATTTTACACCCATTCTAACTGCATAGAAAAGAGTGACCAGTGCATTTTCCAGAAACTCTCCATGCAGGACAGAAAGTCACAGAAGTTTGGAATGACATGAGGGCAGTGTTGGGGGTAAGGCATTACAAATAACGCAAGTTACGTAATATTATTACTTTTTCCAAGTAACTAGTAAAGTAACACACTAAGTAACATAATTAGTTACTTTTTTAGGGAGTAACTTAATATTGTAATGTATTACTTTTAAAAATAACTTTCCTCAACACTGCATGAGGGTGAGTACATGATGACAGAATATTTATTTTTGGGTGAACTAATCCTTATAGGCAAAAGCTTGAAAGACAAAGGTGTCCTTGCTACCTTTCTGGGCCTTGAACGTGTTGTGTGCATTGCTGTCTATGCAGGGTCAGAAAACTCTCAGATTTCATCATCAAATATTTGTGTTCTGAAGATAAACAGAGGTCTTACCGGTTTGGAACGAGATGAGGGTGAGTAATTAATGTCGAAATTTTCATTTTTGAGTGAACTATCCTTTTAATTGCTCCATAAAGGGTAAAAAAAACAATCAATCGGTCCTGGTTTAGTATCATGTAAAACTATTATAGTACTTCCTAACATTCTGAATTAGCTTTTATTCTTATATTTACAGTTTTTATTTTAATTATAGTTTTATGTGCTGTTGTTATTTTTGTTGTCCTTTTTTTATATATACACATCCATTCAGTTTTAGTCATTTTTAGCATTGCCTTTCAAATCTCTCTCTTTGTGTTCCACAGAAGAAACGTCACACAGGTTTAGAATGACATAGGTGTGAGAAGTTTCATTTTTATGTGAAAAAGCTCTGACTGTGTGTGTGAGTTAAGTCAGAAAGCTCCACTGTATGTCCACATTCAGCCGTTGCATCAGGTTTCAAACTTTTTGGTAAAGATCGCAGAAAACATGAGGAAATAAAGGAGTGAGCTGAGAGAGCGTGACAGATAAGAGCATAGCACGCGTTATAAGCTTTATCCACCTGGCAGACCATCTAAAACGTCAGCTGATAAACGAAAAGCAACAAGTTCACAGCTCAGTTACAACTGAAAACCAGGAGTGAAGATTAAGGAGAAGGAAAAAAATATATATTTATAAGAAAAATAACACACTAAACACACAGCTAGACAGAAACCAAAAAGTCTTTCTTCCACTCTTTCCAAAGTATTGATGTGATGAAATACTGCACGCTAAACATGAATACCTTACAGCACTCATGTCTCCAAAAACCAAGCCTCATTAATCTGGTTACACTGCACTATTTGGTGTAAACAGCAAATCAATGTCTGTGCAAGGTGTTCATTGTTTGCAGCACAGGAGAACTGTGAAGCACAGAAGCTGACGTTTAGTCTGCAGATGCCTTCGTCTAAATCTGTAAACCACATCACTGCATAACAAGACTAAACACGACTGCGTACGTGTTAGCATGCGAAAAGTCAGTGAGCCCACAAGCTAAGAGAAAATTAATCTCTCACCTCCATCATATAAATAATAAACTGAAAGCTGTACAACAAATCTGTAAAACTTTAAAACTCTGATGAGAAATTAATGAGCTGTGACAAAATAACTAGTTTCAAGCATTTTAACGATTTGCGTGTCACTACATGAGGCCTGTTGCCGAAACACAAAAACACAAGTCCATATGGACGGCTCCCCATGTCCGAGACGTTCTGAAAGAGGGGAGGGGCACAGCTGGCCCTCCAGGCTGTCCTAAACTAAAACAACCAATCCAGACTGAGATAACACCTGGAGTGGCAGGTGAGCGTGCCATCAGTCTGACAAATGACACCAATTAAACCATTACAGAGCAAGACAGAGGACAGATCTGTTACACCACAGGAAGAGAGCTGATATGCACACATCATTAACATTGATTTATTTAATTAGTGCTACGTTCAGCACTAATTGATCAAACCTAGAGAAATTGTTCACCAGACTGTAAGGAACGGAAGGGCATTGGATTTTACAGCATATAGTTGATTCGCCCATTCAACAGATACAAAAGCTCTGACCCTTGATCCCAATTAATGAAACTGGAACACAGATACACAAGATAATTACTAACTGCTGCCGCTTCACACCAGAGCTGTTTGTTTATCTTTTGTTTTGATCGTCTTTGTTTGTTTTCCCCAGTCTCATTCTCATCCATACAATGGATATTCTTAGATTCTGTATCTAATCTGCAGCATCCAAAATCGCCAGTTTCAAATACTATTTGTATATTATTTTAGTATTTATTAATATTTTGTATTAGCTTATATTTTTTAGATTTTCAGTGTTTATTTTATTTTAAGTTTTAGTAATTTTACGTGCTTTTGTCATTTTTATTAGTTTTTTTTTTTTCCTTCAGTTCATTTTAGTAATTTCAAATAAGCTTTTATTATAAAACGGTTATAGTTCCGGTCCTTGATTCTAATTGGTTGAGCCGCATTCGAAGCTGTTGTAAATTACTCTACAAACATACACCTTTGTTTACATCTGTGTGTTGCTCAGGAACCAATATGTTGCATCCTCAACCGTTTCTGAGGAACTACTTTGTTTGGTGGAAGAATAATGTTTTTATTAATATCATTACACTTATTTGCTCTGTTTTATTTTGTGAAACCTTACTACATATATGGAATAACTGTTTTATAAAAGCAATAAACCCTGTGAAGCCATGTTTTACAGTAAATTTATAACAGCTAAGGGGGTTAAAATGTTTTCCGCTTCACGTCGTGCCTAACAACGCCCCTTAGCTGTTATAAATTCACTGTAAAACACGACTTCTTGGGGCTTATTACTTTATTTTATTTTTCCTACTTTTTTTTTTTTTTTTCAATTTAGTTTCAGGTAGCTGCCAAGCCAACGTTTCATTTTTTTTGTTTATGTTTTTCATCTAATTTGTGTATTATATTTGAGCTTTATTTTAATTAATGAAAATATTATTACTTTTATAACAACTCTGGAAATCACACAGTGTTTTTCGTCCATATGGAAACTAAAAATGTGTTAAGTGTGGACTTACTACATCTGACCTACAACATCAACTGCATTTCCTGTCATTTACAAATATGACATTCCTCTCATGGCCTCATGGCATAGAAAAGTGTCAATTCAATGTACTGTTCTTTTTTTTTGCATGATTTCTAAATGCTCTGTAATCAAAACTACTAATCATTTGACATACTGTTGTTATTATTAGTTGCATGATCATGTGATTTCAAAATGGCAGCGTCCATATGGTGACAACCCGCCCCGTGTAGAAAAATACAGCTTTTTTCCCCTTAATCTTCATCTCAAGTGAGTCTGCATCATTTACATTTTACTTCTAAAAACCCTAGTCATTTTTTAATGCATAAAACTTTAATTATCAGAAATGACTGAGTGTACCTTTAAGGATAAACAGATCAAAGTTTGATTGGTGGAAACACTGAGGCATGGGAGGACACGTTACCACACTTAAACCCTTTAATAGGTGCAGGTGTGTTTTAGACTGCAGACATGAAGCAACATAAATCTGAGAGCGTTTTTGGGCTTAGTCACCTCACATTCACAGGGCTGAGCTCCTGAAGAGCGCCGAGCGCTAAATTACGCACAGGGAACGCAACCGCAATCCTGCGTAATAAGATTAATTGGAAACAGTCAGCACGATAAGTGTGAATTAAAAGTGATTGTGAACTTACCGTGTATTTGTAGAGTTCCAGTATACAACGTGTCTCTTTGCTGTGGTTGACATAACGTGTATAAACAGCGCTAAAAGTCTCATCATAGCGCAAACTCCAAAGCACCTTGGCACATTCATGACTCTTGTGGGTCGCTGACGAAACGATTTTAAACTGAGGTAAGCCTCAGTTTTAAGTCAAAACTAGCTGCAGAACTTTACTAGTCAAGAGGAGAAACACAAATCCCGGGGTTTAGTAACTTTAAACGCGTTTGCTAAGAAAAAGAGACATGTTCTGCTTACTCAATGCAACGAGAGGTTGCATGCGTAAGTTTATAAGGACACAAAACATATGCTGACGTTTGAGACAAGTTCATGAAACATTCTTGCGATTCCTTGTGACGTTCAGTATTTCCTTGTGAGGATTTGATAAGTATTCCACTTTACGCTGACATAAAAATAACTTCTTTTTCTTCAAATGTAAATCCAGTGTTGGTTTATAAGGTCCAAGTTTGACAACAACTCCCAACTTCTTATGAAAGCATAAGGAGACAATTGTTTGTAGTCGAAGAACGCTCTCAATCACGGCCGTTGATAGTTGACAGTGATTAGGAGTGACTGGAGAGCGTTTCTGGGCAGGGCGGAGGACGCGGGGGCGTGGTGGTTAAAACTTTAAACCAATCAGTGATCGAGGGGGCGGGAGCAACATTCCATAGTTTTTGAAGGTGTGCTGCACGGTGCCCTGACAGCTCCACTTTCAATGAATGTGGGACAAAAGTCTTTCAAGTAAGTTTTTTCCTGGTGAACTTTTGGTTCGTACGGCCATTTTTGTTCAGATTTAACATATGCTGATGATGTAGTAAAACAAAAGTCAATAAATAAATATAAAAAAAATGGTGACAACTTCAATGAGAAATATTCAGACGTAAAATAAAAACATAAAAAGATTAACAACATTAATATAATGAAACAGTGCCAGAGGACAGTAAAAAACATAATAGACTAAAATAAATAAATAATTGGGCGTCACTTCATACAATAGCATACCTGCTTACAATATTATGAGTTCTAATAGCCTTTTTACTTGAATTCATTTATAAAATGAGAAAAGTTTGGTTTGGAGCCTGACCACTTCATTTTATGAATATGAAACTTCCCTATTAAAATGAACAATTAAGTATTAATTAATTAATTGCTTTATGTTTTTCAAATCCATTAACACTGTGGTATATTATTACATCAAATCCACTCAACTGCAGGGAAATGTCAATTTTTTTTCTTAATAAAAAGCTCCACATTAGTCCAAAATATTTTTGTTTGTATGCAATGAAAAAATAAATGAAAAGTAGTTTCCTTTTCAATCATGCACTTTTATGAAATAAAAGTGATTTGTGAATGAGAAGTCATTCTGCATAACATTTTCTTTTGTATTTTACAGAAAAACACATTAGATTGGAACAACATGAGGATGTGTAAATATTTTTATTTGATTAATTTACTTACTTACTTACTGTATAGAGTATAAAGTGAATACTGTGACCAGTTCTCCATTGCAGGTTTATGGATTATAAAATATAATTTATATTGGATATAGATAAATTGTATTTATTTAAAGAAATTAAGTTTTACTTTCTTAGGACACATTAAATTGCTAAATTGACAAAAGATTTATATTTCAAATAAATGCAGTTCTTTTGAACTTTCTGTTTATAAAATAATCCTCAAAAATGTATCACGGCTTCCACAAAAATATTAAGCAGCATCACTGTTCAACATTAATAATCATAACAAGAAATGTTTCTTGAGCACCAAATCAGCATATTAGAATGATTTCAGTTTAGTTGTTTCAATTAATTAATTTTTCTGAATTTGTTCATTTAAATTAACATTTTAAGTTTTCACTGTCTCAACTACTTTGTAAGTTAACTAAACTAGAGTTTTGCCCTCTCAACTTAAAAAATGTGCTGAATAAATTCAATAACAACATCACGTTCTTAACATCACTTATCGCAAGATTTCATTAAGAGCGTTGCAGACAGAAAATGTTCGTCAGCTATGTTAGTGAGTTAGTGAAATTTTCTCTAAATATTAAAAGTAAGTAAATATTTGTATTTATTGATTTAATATGTGTAGAATTATGTGTGTTGTCTATGAAGAGTACAAGTATGAGAGTAAAGCGTCATATTTGGCCTATTATCTATATCACTGTTAGTTTCACGACACTCTGAAGCCTCAAAATACGTAGTCTTTTCCACGTACACATTAAAATAAATATTCTCACATGTGGTACTGAGCTGAACATATCTAGAGAAGAATAAAAGTATAAATGTATGTGTGTTCATGTATGATTATATATAATTTTATTTTCTATTGTTTTTATATCATGACAATGATGTTTTTGTTAAACCATCACCACCAAATGATAGGCTGCTTGATGAACAAGAATAACTAGCTCTGTAACAACATTTAAACAGATCAATTTAAAACCCACTGATCATAAAGGACATTTGTTTGGCAGAGAAATCTCCACAGTTAATACACACCCTAATTCTCCTCAGAAACTGGTTATTCATGAAAAGCGCTGTTTTCCGTCACCATTGGGAATGTATTAAGCATGTTCATTGTGTATCAGATTAGTTGTATTCAATTTCTTTTGTCCTTCGCAATTTGGTGTTTCTGCATACTTTGTATGTGTTTATTCTTTTTATTGTCTTTCAGAATCCCAAAAAGCTACAATAAAGTGACGTTATTCCATACTTGAGTCGCACATGAGGACGTATCCTTGAAGTTGTTTGAAGTGCTTCTGGAGACTTTGGCTTGGGTCCTGCTCATCTCTGTGGGAGTCCACATGTTTTGTGTTTGCATGTGTACGTGTGAATGTGTTGATAGGTAAGGGAGAGGCAGAATTAATTCACCTTGCTGACGACAGTTATCCCGGGAGAGTACGTGTTCAGGCAGTAATCACCGTGGCCACCGTGTACGGCAGCAGTCGGTGGTCCCTTGTTATTATCTGCGCTTGTTAAATTACCGGCCCAAGATGTGAGTAATGCGAGGCAGGTAAGACCAGCAGTGCGGCAGGCCCATCACTCTTAGCGGCAGGTGGAGAGTGTTCGCCAATGACGTTGGGAAGCACGGCGGTGGGTATATTCGGTTGCTAATTCCTCCAAGTCTTCCCCTCGCTATGGCACAACCTATTAATTCCCCTGTCCTCCTCTCATTAATATCACATGATCGTGCGGCGGAGTCTTCCCCTGTGTGATTTGTCCCTCTGGAGGATTCGCAGTCCCCCGACAACGAAGCAGAAGTTCCCCGTTCACAAACGTGGGATAATTACACAAAAGGTCTCACCCGCCGAGGCCTGAATTGGCCTCCTCGGTTATTATCTAATTAATAAAGCAGCGTGATAATGCCGGCCCATACACCGGAGAGAGGTATTCACGCCTGGGCCTTCGTATCTGACTCTGTGTCATTTCCTGACCGCAGTCTCGGAATTAACTGGATATATCCAGGTTTTTGTGGCGGCGGAGCGCAGCTGAGAGCCCTTGTGGAGGTCATATCTGCAGCGCAGCAGAGCTCTGATTTATATAAATGAAGATCTGGGTGCCAGTGGTCCATGTGGGCCGGGTCTGGGCTATTGTGTGGGAGTCTCAGCAGTGCTGCGGTAATTAAGAATCGGGGCTAAACGGGGAACAGTCACCTTGTGCTCCTCCAGGAGCCGCTCTGAAGTGTTTCTGCTGTTCCTGTAATCAGGTGTTGTTCCAAAACTTGCGTCCCCACCTCACCCTGCTCCTGTTTTATGCGGTTTTATTAAGCTGAACAAGAGCACAGGTTGACAGTAAGCTAACGTGTACTGTAAATTGATTCCTGGTGGAAAAAAACATCAAAGAATTGCTTGATTACAGCAGTTATTTAGGTGTGCCTACTATTATTACTATTATAAGTTGGAGCAACTTAAAACTTTCAGTAACAAAAGTATGTAGCTTTTACGATATACTCTTTTTTTTAGGTCAGATGAACATGCAAAGAAAGTGAGTTGCGTTCAGGTAGGCCTATACTGGAAAACAAGTCTTTTTTGTGGTTCAGTCCCATTCGCTGTCTTCCCAGCATGCACTTGAGCATTAATGTTTAAAATGGTTGAATTGTTTGATTGCATAGTTTTATGCTAGAAATGTACTTTATGCGATGATGCAACAGTTAATGTTTACTCTTGCATGTTCCTGTTGTTAACAAACTCCTGTACTCCATGGGGCAATAGAGTTACTCTAAAATGTCTGTTCCAGTTAACCAGATATGGTAGCATTCGTGCTGAACACAAACACAACATTCATACAAAAATTAACTAAAACAACACACACACATACACAAATAACTTAGGCTCAGTTTGGGTGGTCTTATAATTGTGTTAGGGTGAAAGTAGGATGGAGAGTAAAGATAAAAGATGAAAGTAAGATTGGCGCCAATGCTCTCATCTAATAAAAAAGGCATAGAATGCCAAAAATAAATGTAAAAAAAAAAGAAAGTAAGAAAAAGTACATTATCCACCTTATTTTTCCCATAAGGGAAAAATGTAAATTTAATTTCTCTGGCTTCCGATGTCATTCATTTTTAACTGAACAAAACAGCTTGTTTTCCTGCTTGATATTGCAAACTCGCGTGTGGTTTTGTGGTCCAGGGTCACAAATAGATGTCTATTAGATGTCTTTTAAGATGTTTATGATTTGGAATGTATGTAAAACTGACATCTTACAGACACATCAGATGATCCAAACCTGTCAAACCTTCGTTCTTCTTCTTCTTAAACATTTTTGTGCACAAAAAGTGTTCTTGTAGCTTTATAAAATTACGGTTGAACCACTGTCACATGGACTATTTTAACAATGCCTTTACTACCCTTCTAGGCCTTGAATGTGGTAGTTCTGGCACGAGGGTGAGTAATTAAAAAAATAATTTTCATTTTTGGTTTAACTATCCCTTTAATTTTGCATTGTCTTTGAGAAAATTGCATGTTATGGAGAGCCAAGTGCTTAAGTCTAAAACTTTTTAACCTTTACAGACCCAGGTTGCTTTCTGTAACATATCTAATAACTATCATTATGAACATTACTCAAATATAAAAATTCTGTCATTTGCTCACTCTCATGTGACAGAATTTTCATGTTTGGGTGAACTATTCCTTTAAACCACCATGACTGCATCGTTTAATGCTTAACAGATCATTTAGAGTGTTAGAAATTAGCTGGATATTAGAAATGTAATGAAAATATACACTAACATGGCTCTATGTTTGTTACTTTTTTTGCACATAGCACTGGTGCTACGGAGATTGACAGTTTTATAGCACAGGCCACACAATTGTATAAGAAATATTAAAAGTATGTTACATATGTGAAATTAACCACAAGTAGTGCAGTTTATCACTTAAACGGGCACGTGTTATGAAAGGACATAAGCGTTGCATACAGGACACCCAGTTCACCCAAAAATAGCAGACTACAGGAACATAACATCTCTTGCTTCATTTTGTTTATATAGCCCAGTATCAAAATCCAAACAACATCCAGTTTACACTTAAATAACATTACACTCCAAAATAGCAGAACATGTGGGTCTGCGGGCAGACATCACTTTAAAGAACTCTTTTAGCAACAGTGGGTACTGTGGGAAATGGAGTTGGGTGTATGCACTCACAGCCGAGACATTATTTTTGAATCATACAACAGAATGCCGAAGTAAATTAGCGGTGCACCATTGATTAACCTCACACTCAAACAAGACACAACAAACTCTCGCTTCACACAAACAAGTGTCTCAAACACATGCAAAACTATTACACGTGAGCTACGGTGGTGTATTTATTCCTTGCACACACACTGTAGCATGTGCAACATGTCACACTGGAGCATTTCTTGTTAGGTTTTTGTACCTTTAAATAAAGAAATTTACATGTATGAAAATGCAGATATTTTTAGATACACAAGCTTCACAAGATTTTGTGTGTTTATTATGTTTTGAAATGTATAAGACTGCCATTCATAATGCAAAAATTAGGTGTTGCATTCTCAACATTGCCTTCAATGGAGATATAGCAGGTTTTAGCATCAATGTCTGCTTACAGTCAGTTTTCTCTTTCAGGTCAACTACTGTTGTGGCAGCAGTTTAAAGAAAATCTTAGCTAAAGCAAATGGGTCTCATTCACATATAATTAATAATTCATAATTTTGTATTTTAATTTATCTGTTATTACTTAATCACGTTCAAGACCCTGAAAAGTATTAAAAACATTGTTAAAATAGTCCATGTGACATCAGTGGTTTAACTGTAATTTTACAAAGCTACGAAAATGCTTTTTAAAATAACGCCTTTATTTAACAATTTCTTCTATCCTCTGTCAGTCTTTGCCGTGCATTTATGAGAGTAAACAAGAAAACTTCTCACAAAAAATATTCACATTACAGCATGTATATGTATATGAATTTGTTCTTAACCTCATTCTAATCTTAAAGGAGAAGTTTACTTCCAGAACAAAAATTTACAGATAATGTACTCACCCCATTGTCATCCAAGATGTTCATATCTTTCTTTCTTCAGTCGTAAAAAAAATTATATTTTTTGAGCTAAACATTTCAGGAATTATTTCCATAGTGGACTTCAGTGGTGCCCGTGACCATTGAAGTCCACTATTTGGAGAGAAATCCTGAAATATTTTCCTCAGAAAACATAATTTTGTTAGGACTGAAGAAAGAAAGGCATGAACATCTTGGATGACAAGGGGGTTAGGAAATTTTCTGTACATTTTTGTTCTGGAAGTGAACTTCTCCTTTAAGTTCAGAAGTTTGGATTCAGTAAAATTTGTTTGAAAGAAGTCTCTTATGCTCACCAAGGCTGCATTTATTTGATCAAAATACATTAAAAGCAGTAATATTATTACAATGTAATGTTTTTTAATGATAATTCATTAAATAATTAAATAATTAAAAAATGTAATTTATTACTGAAATGGCAAAGCTAAAATTATCTGTTTTCAGCGTAACATGATCTATTAGAAATAATTCTAATGTGATTTGGCACTCAAGAAACATATTTCTTTTTATATCATTACCATTAGTTGCAAACAGTTGCTGCTTAAAGGAGAAGTCCACTTCCAAAACAAAGATTCACATTAAATGTACTCACCCCCTTGTCATCCAAGATGTTCATGTCTTTCTTTCTTCAGCTGTAAAGAAATTATGTTTTTTGAGGAAAAAAATTCAGCATTTTTCTTCATATAATGGACTGCTATGGTGCTCCGATTTTGAACTTCCAAAATGCAGTTTAAATGCTGCTTCAAACGATCCCAGCCGAGGAAGAAGGGTCTTATCTAGCGAAACGATTGGTTATTTTCATTAAAAAAATACAATTTAAATACTTTTTAATCTCAAATGCTCATCTTGCCTTTCTCTTCCTGAACTCTGTGTATTCTGACTCAAGACAGTTAGAGTATGTCGAAAAACTCCAATCATATTTTCTACCTCAACTTCAAAAATCATATCAAAATCATCCTACATCACTGCAGAAGTTCCGACCCAGTCTTTGCAACATGAACATACAAAGAAGATCAAACACCCTTAACAGAAAAGGTAAAACAACAATATAGGACGATTTCGAAGTTGAGGGAGAACATGAGATGGGAGTTTTTCCGACATACCCTAACTGTCATGAACAGGAACAAAAACAGTCCAAGCAGAGTAAGACAAGACGAGCGTTTGGCATTAAAAAGTATTTAAATTGTATTTTTTTAAAATAAAAATAACCGATCGTTTCGCTAGATAAGACCCTTCTTCCTCGGCTGGGATCGTTTACGACCGCATTTGGGATTGGTTGAAGCCGCATTTAAACTGCATTTTGGAAGTTCAAAATCGGGGCACCATATCAGTCCATTATATGAAGAAAAACACTGAAATGTTTTCCTCAAAAAACATCATTTCATTACGACAGAAGAAAGAAAGACATGAACATCTTGGATGACAAAGGGGTGAGTAAATTATTTGTAAATTGTTGTTCTGGAAGTGGACTTCCCCTTTAGCGTTTTCAGGATTCTTTGATAAATAGAAAGTTAAACAGCGTTTATTTAAAATAGAATTTTTGTCTGTTTTTCTAAGTCTTTACTGTCACTAAAAGTAATAAAAGTATTAAAGTATTTCTCTATGACTAACCACAAACATTTAAACAGAAGTGTAAATAAAAGACCCAATTTGCATAGAACTCTTTTAAAGTTACACTGTTTTGAAATAATCCAACTTTTACTTGAATCGAGTCGAATTCGACTCAAAAGCCATGCAAACTTTTCTCTTCCTTTTTGAAGTTTTATAAACAGCTCTTTTTATAAAAGTAAAGCGTGAGGTTAGTAAGTGTTCTTAGAAATGACAGCAGTTGGTCTTTCTCTCTCTCCATAAATCCCTCAACCCTATCAGTGTCACTTATGTCCTCCTCGCCTCCCTCATTTCTCTCTTGTTTCTCTCTCTCCGTCCCTGTTGTACTCCAGCTGTCAGGGGAGAGTTAATCCTGTTATCTGTACAGGCGCAGACTGACAGTCTCACACACATACACAAACACACATTTTCCCAATCCGCCGTACTGTAATCAACCAGGCTGTACACACCACTCTCCCCTCTATAATTAACTTTCCTCTCAACCGGCGTGTAACACACACACGGACTCACAGAGGCACTGCTCAATTAATTAGGCTGCCCACATGCAAACTCGAAGGGAGCGAGTGAGAGTGAGAGAGAGACTGGTTCCCTTCGCTTTTCACTCTCTAAACTGCCCCTGTTGCATTTCAAATTCAATGAGAAAGTGCGATAGCAAGGACAAACGAGACCAGGGATTGATGGACTTATGTTCAGCTTTATATTTAGCCTAACATGGTGCATATTGTTGGCACTTCACAAGTAAAGACAATGCGACTGAATGCATCTATTCAGGTTTGTTGTCGCCTTTTAGCCGTGTTTGTGTGTGGAGGTGAGAGCGCGTGAGCTTTTGTTCACGTAAATGAAAGGGAGAGCGAAAAAACTAGCCAAAAACCTGCCCTGCCAACACAAAACACGCAAACACATACGAGCAGGAAGACACGTCACTCGCGGGCATTCAGGTTGAGCTGTAGCCTTTATGTTTTTCACACAGTTTCTCTTTCTCAAGCTGTCTCTCTCTCGCTCTCTTTCTCTCTGAGGGGTAATTACAGTGGTGGGCTCAAGCCGAGTCGGTAAACGTTTCTCTTTTCCTCTTTCGCTCCCACCAAGCAAATTATGCACTGGTTACTATAGAGACCTGTTTACAAAATGTTCTTTTTGCCTTTTTCTTTCCTCCCCCCTCTGCCCTCATTCGCTCCATTTTTCCCTTCAATTTTCTGCCGCTCCCTCTATCCTGTTTGAAACTCATTGTGTCTCCTTATGTACTAACTGATGCCTTCATCCGTCTGTCCTCTTATTTTTTCCTTAGTCTCTTGCCTGCTGTCTCTGGCCCTCCCTGACTACACACACATAACACACACTTGCCCACTGAATGGCAATTATATGAAAATACAATTGCGGATGATATTGAACAGCTGTCTGTGTATGACATAAATGATGAATGCCTTTTTTTTAAATAAATGGAAAAACAAATATATTTCTCTTCATATGATGTGCAGTTTCAGAATCGGTACAGATTCATTGTGATATCTGGATTATATTTATGCATAGCTGACATGAAACTTTAAGCTGTGACGGTGGCTTCCTGCTGCGTGACATGCTATATTGCATCTAAATCTATTTGAAACTGAATATTGCTCTCTAATTGTTATACATGGACTTTTATGAGCTCATGGAGAGACTATATATAGACTATATAAAATGTCAATCATTTACTCAACAACTCCTTTCTTCTCATAAACACAAAATAAGGGATTTTGAATAATGTGTGTAACCAGGTGAAAAAAAGTCCACTAAAATACACTTTATGTTATTACACTGCACTTCCACAATGTACTTATGTGCTCTATTTTTACACATTAATTTTGGATTTAATATACTAAAAATCAATCATGCTTTTAACATACTATCTCTGTATTAAAAATGTATTTAGTTAACACTTGTAGTACAATTGAACCCATTTTTTATACACTTTTTTTTAAAATATACTCATCATACATAGAAAATTAATTATTTAAAATATAAAAATATAAATGGATTTATAATATAATATTATAATGTCCATTTAACTATAAATGGATTTATAATAATATTTATATTATTTATAATATTTTGCCTGCATATGTTTAAACCGGGGTTTACTTGTAATTAATATATTTATGATGTATTTTTCATGAAAATCAATTAAAATAGAATTTTGTAATAGTAAAAATCCACTAAAATTGTATGCATTCACAGCAGACTAAATAATAATGACTTAACAACTTATATTCTGTGTATTTGGTGTACTGTATCTGACTACACTTAAAATCAATTTAGGTGTTAGTGCTAATTAGTGCATATATATTAAGTGTACATAAGTATCACAGTTGGGAAGATCTACTTATAACTAATACATTAGTAATATATTTTTAATAAAATCAATTTAATTTAAATTAAAAAAAAAAAAAGTCTACTGTGATTGAGATAACTATTTAAAGCAGTGGTCTCAAACCCAGTTCCTGGAGGGCCACAGCTCTGCAGAGTTTAGCTCCAACCAGCTTCAACTCACACCTGCTTGGAGTTTCCAGTAATCTTGAAGACCTTGATTAGCTGGATCAGGTGTGTTTGATTAGGGTTGGAACGAAAATGTGCAGAGCTGTGGCCCTCCAGGAATTGAGTTTGAGACCACTGATTTAAAGCATTCAAAGCACACATTTAAGAAATACACTAAGAAAAATCTATTTTGTGGTAGTATATTTTATTTAAATGCACTAAAAATCACTTTAAGTATTAGTGGTATTTAGTATACTTTTTCAAGTGCTACTGAAGTAAAAATATACTTTTAATTAGTGCATTTATTGTGTAAAGCAAGTGTTTGGTTACCCACATTCTTTAAAATCTCTTATTTTGTGTTCAGAAGAAGAAAGACACTCATTCAACAACTTAAGGGGGAGTAACTGATTACAGAACTGTCATTTTTGGGTAAACTATGCCTTTAAGATAGTAAAATGTATAACAGGTGAACACATTTGTCACCCTGGACCACAAAACCAGTTGTAAGTAGCACGGGTATATTTGTAGCAATAGCCAGCAATACATTGTATACGTCAAAACAATCGATTTTTCTTTTATGCCAAAAAAACATTAGGTAAGTAAAGATCATGTTCCATGAAGATATTTTGTAAATTTCCTACTGTAAATAAATCAAAATTTAATTTTTGATTAGTAATATGCATTGCTAAGAACTTAAGTTGGACAACTTTAAAGGTGATTTTCTCATTATTTAGATTTTTTTGCACCCTCAGATTCCAGATTTTCAAATAATTGTATCTCAGCCAAATATTGTCCTATCCTAACAAACCATACATCAGTGGAAAGCTTCTTTCTTCAGATGATGTATAAATCTCAATTTCAAAAATTCTGACTGGTTTTGTGGTCCAGGGTCACATTTTGGCCTTTTGGTCAAATTTTGTTTAAAAAAAGTCTTAACTTAAAAGTTGCAGTGCGCCCCAGGTGTCCATGTTATCAGTATGTGTGTTTTCCATAGGAATCGATCGCAATATCATGTTACTTGCACATCTTATCTTGTCCTTGCTCAGCTCTTCCTTTCTCTCTTCTCTGTTTGTGTTTCCTGGTTACACACACTTGTCTTTCCCACACACTTGTTATTGGCAACCTCCTAGTGGTACCCAGTGTATTCAGAGGATGTTTCTTGCCTTCTTTCCCTTGTTAAATTCCATCTGATCGCTCCTCTTTGCTGCCTTGGTGATCTGCTCCTATTCTATCTCATCTCTCTCTCTCTCTCTCTCTCTCTCTCGTTCCCTCTTTGGGCATTTACTTTTCAGGCAGGGATTGACTTCTGCCAAAGCTGTTCAAATATGACAGCACTTAGACAATAAAAGTACACCACCATGGCAGCTTGAGAATACAGTACACAACCTGAAAAAAAAAATGTTTGCGATTCACACGAGTACAGCACAGCATCTAAAGAAATACTGTAAGTTTAACCAGTTTTGCTATAGAAGCCAGATTTTACATTGGACATCCAATCGTTACCCAGTTGCCATAGAGTATGAAAATTATTATTAACATGGCATGACATGGAATATGCAGTTTGTCTGATTTACCAGCCTGAGGGCAAAACTTTTTTTTTTTTTTGCATTCCACAGCACTGCTACTTAAAGGGATAGTTCACACAAAAATGAAAATTCTGTTATTAATTATTCACCCTCATGTCGTTCCAAACCTGTAAGATTTTCAGAACACAAATTAAGATATTTTTGCTGAAATCTGAGAGGTTTCTGACTCTGCTTACCCCGCAACTGAAACGTCCAAGGGCGAGAAAGTTAGTAAGGACATCATTAAAATAATCCATGTGGCATAAGTGGTTCAAACCTTTTGTGTCGTGAAAGCGCAGCGGACACTGACACAGAAGAGAAGAAATAGTTGAAAAAGTCATTGCTTTCTTTGCGCACAAAAAGTATTCTCGTAGCTTCATCAAATTCATTTTGAACCACTGATGTTACAAGGATTGTTTTAATGATATCCTTACTACCTTTCTAGGCCTTGAACGTGGTTGCGTTGCTGTCTATGCAGGGTCAAAAAGATCTCGGATTTCATCAAAAATATCCTAATTTGTGTTCCGAAGATGAACGAAGGTCTTACGGGTTTGGAATGACACGAGGGTGAGTAATTAATGACAGAATTATCATTTTTGAGTGAACTATCCCTGTAATGGCTTTCATTAAAAATGCTAGGCAGATGTCTTTGATGTATGAAAGCATTCCGTGCCTTTTAAAGATGCCACATCAAGATAAAAGAAGTTCAGTTTAACTGCGCTGCTTTTTAATCTTTTCATTTGACCGCTGCACTGCATCTCGACGCTTTCTCCGCTCTGCTGATTTTAAACAAGAATGCAACTGCTAATGCAATTAAAAAAAGCAAGAAGCTGCACTGATGATCGGTTAGAAATGCAAGCTTTTGACTCGCGTTTTTTAAAAGCAATTTCTATTTTATTGCGGTCAGAGACTAAAAGTCAAGACAGCGAAAAAAATGTCTGTATCCCTAATAGCACACATACATCACGGAGACATCTATTTGACGTCTGTATTTACATTTGCAAGATGTATTTATTAGAGTGTTTGCTCATCTGCAATACGTCTATAGAACGTTTCCTACCAGATGTCAAATAGATGTTTATTAGATGTCTTTAAGATGTTTATGATTTAGAATGTATGTAAAACAATACTCAGCACGGATTTTATTCAACGTTGGGGTGCATTTAGCCTATGCTTATATCCATTGCCACCTTTGAGCTCTTTCAGTAGCTGTGGTCACCGTATTGATTTTTTTTTTTTTTTCCAAGTTGAGTACTCCAAGTTGTGTTGCAGTAAAAATAGTGTACCTCAGTGCCAGTAGCTCATTGAGTGCAAGTGTTCTATGTGATCAAAATAATGGCCCCCCCATTCTCCAAAATATGTATATGATCATATAGATTTTTAAATTAATTTACAGGAGAATGTGAAAACATTTCAGGATTTCTCTTCATATAGTGGACTTTAACGGTGCCTGCGAGTTTGAACTTCCAAAATGCTGTTTCAATGCAGTTTCAAAGAGCTGTAAATGATCCCAGCTGAGGAAGAAGGGAAATTACAGTATACTTTTTAACCTTATATGCTCATCTTGTCTAGCTCTGTGTGAACTCTGTGTATTCCAGTTCAAGACAGTTAGGGTAGGTTGAAAAACTCCCAGAAGTACCGACCCAGTGTTTATAAAGTGAACGTGCAAAGAAGATCAGATGTGACCCTGGACCGCAAAACCAGTCTTAAGTCACTGGGGTATATTTGTAGCAATAGCCAAACATACATTGTATGGGTCAAAATGATTTTTTGATGATTTTTCTGCCAAAAATCATTAGAAAATTAAGTAAAGATCATGTTTCATGAAGATATTCCTACTGTAAATATATCAAAACTTAATTTTTGATTAGTAATTTGCATTAGTAAGAGCTTCATTTGGACAACTTTAAAGGTGATTTTCTCAATATTTTGATTTTTTTGCACCCTCTGATTCCATTTATTCAAATAGTCGTATCTCAGCCAAATATCGTCCTATCCTAACAAACTATACATCAATGGAAAGCTTGTTTGTTCAGTCAAATTGACCCTTATGACTGATGTTGTGGTCCAGCGTCACGAATGTCCTTTACAAAAAAAATTAAAATAGTGATGTAGGACGATAAGAAAATGAGATGGGAGTTTTTCGACCTACCCTAACTGTCTTGAACTGGAATACACAGAGTTCACGCAGAGCTATAAAAGACGAGCATTTAAGGTTAAAAAGTATATAAATTGTAATTTTTTTTGTATCTTGTTTCACTAGATAAGACCCTTCTTCCTCAGCTGGGATCATTTAGAGCCCTTTGAAGCTGCATTTAAACTGCATTTTGGAAGATCAAACTCGTGAGCACCATTGAAGTCCACTATATGGAGAGAAATCCTGAAATGTTTTCCTCAAAAAGCTGAATTTCTTTACGATTGAAGAAAGAAAGACATGAACATATTGGACAAGAAAGGGGTGAGTAAATTATCTGTAAATCGTTATTCTGGAAGTGAACTTCTCCTTTAAGTCTTTAATGGGTTTTCTACTACATTTTTCAGTAAGATACATAACTGACGTTATATTAAGCCATACAAGTCCTAAACCCAGGGATGCCCAAACTCGGTCCTGGAGGGCTGATGTCCTGCAGATTTTAGCTTCAACTTGCCTCAACTCACCTGCTGGGAAGTTTCTAGTATGCCTAGTAAGAGCTTGATTAGCTGGTTCAGATGTGTCTAATTGGGGTTGGAGCTAAACTCTGCAGGACACCGGCCCTCCAGGCCCAAGATTGGGCACCCCTGCTTCTCTCAAGTCGGCATTCGATGCATTCTCAATATCAAGAACACGTCCGGGAACTTTCATGTGTCCAGTACTTGCGTTCTTGAGTACCGGAGGTGAACTTTGGAACTTAAGAAGGAGGCATATTAAGAAACAACCAATGTCGCTAACGATTTAGTTGGACAGACTGCGTTTGACTTCAACAACGAAACTATGAGTGCATGTTTTACTAGGCTAGAAGTTGATTAGCGTATTTACTTTTCAATCCTAGACTATTATATATTTAGCGCATTTGGTTTTTCCCGCTGTCTTCAATTCCCAGAACAGATTCGCCACCCACCAGTTGAGAACCCCGACCCTCGGTAGAGTGCGTTAGCACTCTGATTGTGTGTATATATGGAGACCTGGCATAATGTTTATTACCCAGGAGTCTCTGATTCCTACAGAGTAACTACTCAATGTCTTTCTCACCCCTATCCTGTTCACGCAGTGCTGGGAAGCATTGTCAGCACATAGTCCAGTGTAGTGTTCAGGCAATTAATTTAGACTCTTCTTTCATCTTGCTCTGTCTTCCCTGAAAACGAGTGGTCCGCGGGGGCTGCGGGGCTTTATCAGGGCCAGAGTTTTAAGGCTGGACGTATATTAGACTGCATAACGACTAGAATTTTTGGTCTTGTGAGATTTGACTGAGGCACATGTTTATAGAAGGCATAATTTTGGATGGTTAAAGTGCGATAGACATCTTTTGTAGGTGTGGCTGGATGTATTAAAGTGGGTTTAGGGAGCATGGGCGGCTCGTGCTGATGGGAAGTAAAAGTTAATTGTTCCCCAAGGGCGCATGCAGAGCCGGAGGACGGGATAGGCTCGAGATGATGGTGCAGATTTCTCCCTCCTTCATTTCGCTCGCTTTCGCCCAATCTCCTCTACTTGTTCCTGTTCCTGTGTTTGTGAAATAAATAATAAATATGTTTAATTAAAACTCTAATACACTGTGTTTCTGTTAATCCCAATTTATGTATTGTAATTAACTCTGTCTCCTCAAGCTTTGTTAATTGCTCACGCATATGTAAATATGCAAGGCAGTCGGATTGATTTGGGCTTATGTGCATAATCACAGTGTTTGATTGTGTCTGTATTTGTGGGTGTGTGTGTAAAAGGCATTTGCATTTTGGTTGACACTCAGAGGTGTGTGGGCAGAGAGAATATTATTATGCTGTCATAAAGGCGGTTGATTGGTATAATGGACTGATACATAATAATGTGACTCTGTTTATTTGTTTACATGTCATGATGTAGATGGTATATACATTCATCAACACAAACAGATTAGCAGGAGTTTTAACATGTACTCTGTGGTCCATTTGTTCGTCCGTCCATTCACCCAGGCTGTTTTTTCTTTCTATTTGTCTGCTTTCTCAATCTCTCTCTCTTTCGCTCCGTCGCTCATTAGAGACAGAGGGAAAGTGATATCATTCTAATGATTACCCTCTTCTCCTCTCCCCCACTCTCTCGCTCTTTTCAGTAAATGAGTGAAAGTGATATCTCTCTCTAATGATCAGTGTGAATAATCGGCCTCTATATAAAGTCTTCCTTTAGTGTTGGAAATCACTCTCGCTTTTCTCCCACTCCGGCCTTTCATTATTTCCTCTTCTTATCCATTAGCCCTTTATTAGGATGGTTCTCCTTTCATAGGCTTTCATGCTGTTTGATAGCGATTGAGGATTTAGAGGAATAATTAAATACAAACATGCAAGATCACATGCACCCACATGTTTGCAGATACACTGCCGTTAAACCACACGTTTGGTATTTGGTTGGGATTTCAACTTAGAAAGCATTACAGTGTCTGACATTCACATGTAGGCCTTTAGGTTTTACTTTTACCAATCAAATTTCACAATGTGAAAGTGTGCAGTTGTTATTTCAGGAACTTTATTTTATCCGATTTTTTTTTTCCAATTTAGTCATTTTTTAGCCATAATAATGAAGATTTTCTTTACAGCTAAAGGAAAGCAAAAATATACAGGTCAGTCTACAAAACATTTGCCATTTGTGTCCCTCATAGGTGCATATAATAATTTTTAATTATCATTTAATGTCAGCTTTTACAATAGGATAATATTGACATTTTTAAACATTAAGTTTGTTAATTTTTGGTTTTATATGCTCTGCTTTCTTTTTCTTTCATTATGAGTTAAGGCCAAAATACAAATAAAAGCTAGCGGTTTATCTTTATTCGTTCAAATTATATAAATATTTACTGTTTAGCTGAGGTCAAAAGTTTACATACACCTTGCAGAATCTGCAAAATGTTAAATGTTATTTTACCAAAATAAGAGGGATCATACAAAATGTGTGTTATTTTTTATTCATGTACTGACCTGGATAAGATATTTCACATAAAAAGATGTTTACATATAGTCCATAAGAAAAAATAATAGTTGAATTTATAAAAATGACCCTGTTCAAAAGTTTATATAGGCTTGATTCTTACCAAAACCACAGCTGTGATTTATTTATTTATTTATTTTTTAGTAATAGTTGTTCATGAGTCCCTTGTTTGTCCTGAACAGTTAAACTGCCCGCTGTTCTTCAGAAAAGAACCTTGAGGTCCCTCAAATTCTGTGTTTTTTTAGCATTTTTGAGAATTTGAACCCTTTGCAACAATGACTGTATGATTTTGAGATCCATCTTTTCACACTGAGGACGACTGAGGGACTCATATGCAACTATTACAGAAGGTTCAAATGCTCACTGATGCTCCAGAAGGAAACACAATGCATTAAGAGCCAGGGGGTGAAAACTTTTTGAATGTGAAGATCAGGGTAAATTTAACTTATTTTGTCTTCTGGGAAATGTAAATATCTTTCTAGCCTCTGAAGGCTTTACAGTACTAAATGAAAAAAATATGATATGTATGCAAAATAAGAAAATTGTACACATCTCCATTCTGTTCAAAAGTTTACACCCCTGGCTCTTCATGCATCGTTTTACCTTCTGTAATAGTTGCATATGAGTCCCTCAGTTGTCCTCAGTGTGAAAAGATGGATCTCAAAATCATACAGTCATTGTTGGAAAGGGTTCAAATACACAAAAATGCTGGAAATCCAAAGAATTTGTGGGACCTGAAGGATTTTTCTGAAGATCAGCAAGCAGTTTAACTGTTCAGGACAAACAAGGGACTCATGAACAACTATCTCTAAACAAAAAAAAAAAAAAAAAAAAAAAAAAACACAGCTGTTCATTCAAGTAAGAACACAGTATTAGGAATCAAGGGGATGTAAACTTCTGAACAGAACGGAGATGTGTACATTTTGCTTATTTTGCACAAATATCATATTTTTTTCATTTAGTACTGTAAAGCCTTCAGAGGCTACAGAAGATACTTACATGTTTCCCAGAAGGCAAAATAAGTTAAATTTGCCCTGATCTTCACATTCAAAAAGATGTAAACATCTATTATATGAAATGTCTTATTCAGGTCAGTACTAAATAAACAATAACATACATTTTGTATGATGCCCCTTAATTTGGTAAAATATTACATTTTGCTGATTCTGAAAGGGGGGGGTGTAAACTTTTGATCTCAACTGTACATTATTATAATTATTCATTTTATTTAACTACAATGTCTGTGTGTTTACTAGACTAGTTTACTGTGCATCAAGTCTTGTGTTTACTAGAATGAAAAAAAAAACATGAAAAAAGACAATATATATAAAGAGAAACAGAAAAACAGGAAAAAGTGAAAACCAAGCTTTTTTCCACGTGTTTATTTTGTGCTTACAGAAGTTTTTTCTTCTTCTTCTTCAGTTTTTTTCTCTCGTTCTAGTGTGGAGGACTTGAGTTATTAAAACGCCAACCTTTCCAACAAGAAGCAATAAATCAACCTAAAGATCCTGGGAGAGAGAGACAGAGAGAGAGGGAAAGAGGCAGAATGAGGAGAAGCAGATCTGAGAGCGCAAGGCCTTGGAGAATGGATGGATTGGTGAAAGAGAGGAAAGAGTTGAGAGAGGCAACGCTGTTAAAAAATACAACCATAACTAAATAAAGTCCATAGGTGCTGAAGACTGAAATCCCGAATTCAGTTTAGTGCAACTAGATCCACTAAAGTTGTTTGTAATTCATGATGTTTTACAGAATGTATTGTTGTATTACTTAATCTGCTGTGTCTCTGATACTGCATGTAAAGTGAAGCACAGTTCACAGACACATACACTCAATCTGAGTCAGCCGGGCCTGACAGGTAGAGCAAAGCTGGGTGAAACGGTTAAATAGTTTAGTCTCTGCTTAAGTGGCTGTCTCTCTTGATATCTCTCATTGTATTCTTCTCTCTTCCTCTCTTTCCCATCTTTATTCACTGCCAGATTCACATAAAAAGACATCCATCAGGATATACACATCAACAGCATCCTTAGTCTGCAAATGTGCTTGCATATATGCTTTAATCTGAATGTGTGTGTCTGAACGAAAGCATTACTGTAGTATGTGAAGAACACCAAAGACAATAAAAAAAACAAATTCATTAATTTTCTTACCTGTCTAACTCTCTTCTTTTTGGATTTTACTGGTATCAGCTGCAAATCTACTCATTTGTTCTATTAATAGCGGCTGTTTTGAACAACAAAAACCATAAAACTTTCATAATGTACTTAAAGTGCTCTATTTTCACACACTAATACTGTACTTAATATACTAAAAATTATTCCTTAGTACTTCTTAAGATAATCCTAAGGACATCTAAGTGTACTCAAATGTGCTATTTTGGGACACCATGAATATGAACTAAAATGTGCTTTTAATACACTATCTCTGTACAAATTACAAATTATTTAGTTACCACTTGTAGTATACCTATGAAAGATGGGTTTTACTACAAGTGGTAATGTAAAACAAATACATTATGGAAGTGCACTTCTTTTTCACCTGGAAACATAAGAAAGGAACTTATACAGGTTTGGAACGACTTGAGGGTGTATAAATGATGACATCATTTTCATTTTTGAAAAAACTGTTCCTTATAGGGGATTTAATTCATTAGGCTACTTAAATTACTCAATATAAATTGATAGATTTGTACGAAACACATATTCCAGAAACTCAATTAATAATTTTTCTGTTCTGTTCTTTCAATCTGCTCACTTAGATGAACTGTCTGAATAAACTAAGTAATTATAATGAGTCAGAATTTCAAAAAATAACCATGAATTCACTATAAATAAAACCAAAAAACATGGTTATTGTAAACCATGGTAGCTACAAATTAACCAAAAACTGGTTTTGCTTCACTAACCGTAACCAAAGTATTTGTAGTCAGACTGTGGTTATACAAATATCAGACTCTCAAGGGCACTTTGGAGTGAGAATCTACCATATCGAAAGTAGATCAAATCCTCAAAACTGGCCACTTATAAGGGATTCGCAAGGGATTTCGAAAGGTACCATTGATGGACACTTACCTCCCATCATCCTTTGTGCAGGTTTAATTTCCATTCAGTTGTCTTGAGATGACATTTAATACTTTAAAGCTGCTTTGACACAATCTGTATTGTAAAAAGCGCTATATAAACAAGGATAACTTGACTTGACTTGCAAGGAACATTTTTGATCTCCTACACCCTTCTCTTCGAAGCGCTTCCTATTTCCTTTGAACCTTTCTCACACTTCCAGGTTTCTCAGCAGCGGAAGTCGTCATAGTTGGGTAAAATCTGAGAGCAGTGAATGGGAGAGTACCACATGTTTTTGCACTCCCATTTGCCCAAATTGCAGAAGAAAAGAAAAGGAAAAAAAATTGAGAGAGACTGATATCGGCAGTCAGAAAAGAGAACGAATTTACTGTTCATCCCATAGATGCTGCATTAGAAACACCCTTGCATTTGTGTTAACATGAAAAGGTGATATAATATATAGTGTTTTAAATATACATACATTAAAATAAATAAATATAAAGAACTTTCAATGATTTATGATGCTGATGACCGTTGAAACGCATCAGCACAGTTTTGTGAAAAAGGTCCATTGAGGCATAAGAGCCCTTTAGAAACACAGCCATGACTATTTATGATGAACCAATTCACTATGCTGAATCAGACATACCACCTCTTACATGTGTGAGAGAGAGCCGAAAAAGTTTGAACTGATTGAATCAAATAAATCGGACTTTAAAGCATTATTAAAACGTTACGTATTGAAAAAGGGCCGTTTAGGTAAGTGCATTTGATTTATTCCCTCAACTCAAACATTAAAAACAACGATGTGGTGTTCTGTGTTGAAACAAGTCGCTTGTTTAGGAAAAAGCTGTGTTTCTGTCACACTACTGAAAACGTCTGCATAGCATAGATGTGACACTCAACGCTGTTTTTTGGTAATTGGGAAATAGGTTGGATCTGATATACACAGATTATGAGATTAAAGCTCCGTGACTCACGGCAGAGTTGAGCTGAGATGCTCCTACAGCTCTGATAAACGTGGTTTAACCTCATGACGGTGTATCGGGACTCTCAATACAAACGCGCTCATATTTCGACAGGCAGCACTACTGCGTTTGCAAATATCACAGCTTCTCACCTGTGAAATCACTAAACCTCCTGGTGGTTGGAGAAAAGAGTAGCCTAAAGAAACGAAACGTTTGACTAAACCGTGGCACCACGGGCACATCAACACTAAAATCTGCCGTGTGACTTCATCAACCTTGCCATCATTTTATGGTTAAATGCCTGGAGAGGAGCAGAAATTGTCTAGACATAACATTAGCGCAGTGTCGTAAGAGAGATGAGACATTATTTCTTTGAGCGTATGTAATGTCTCAGAGGAGAGAGGTTTTTGTCTATTTCAGGAAGAATACTATTAAACCAGCTAATGACCCAGCAGAACAGAAATCCAAAACCATGGCAACAACTGCAAAAGAGCCACTTCTCTAATTACATATTAGCAAAATCGGATACTGTAATTAAAGAAAATTAAATATGGAGATTAAACAGATCTAGAATGGCAACTATGTTAATGGCAAAGAATTTGTCATGTGGGTTTTAGTTATCTGGTTATTCTTGTGCTCCAGAGAATACACGCAACAAACAACACAATTATTTTATTGGCGTCACCAATACTTTTATGGTTTGACAGCATTGGCAAGTCATGTATTTAATTGTGCGAGTGAGTGACATGATGCTCCTTTTCTCTCCAAATCTATTAATTTATCCAAGAGTGTTTTAGAAATGCAATTTATTCAAACATACAAGTACTTCAGAATCAGTAGTTTGATGTGTTGTTTTATTAAAGGATTAGTCCACTTCCAAAACAAAGATTCACATTTAATGTACTCACCCCCTTGTCATCCAAGATGTTCATGTCTTTCTTTTTTCAGTCGTAAAATTTTTTTTTTGAGAAAATCATTTCAGGATTTTTCTCCATATTGAACCAATTTTGAACTTCCAAAATGCAGTTTAAATGCAGCTTCAAATGATTCCAAATTCAGTTGTAAATGATCCCAGCCAAGGAAGAAGGGTCTTATCTAGTGAAACAATCAGTTATTTTTATTTAAAAAATTACAGTTTAAATAATTTTGAATCTCAAACTCACGTCTTGCCTTTCTCTCCCTGAACTCTGTGTATTCTGGCTCAAGACAGTTAGGGTATGCTGAACAACTCCAATCGTATTTCAAAAATCATTTAAAAATTATCCTACATCACTGCAGAAGTACGGACCCAGTCTTTGCAAAGTGAACATGCAAAGAAGATCAAACACCCTTAACAAAAAAGGTAAAACAGCGATATAGGACGATTTTGAAGTTGAGGGAGAACATGAGTTTTTCGACATACCCTAACTGTCATGAACCAGAACAAAAACAGTCCAGGCAGAGTGAGACAAGACGAGCGTTTGGCACTAAAAATTATATAAATTGCATTATTTTTATTGAAAAAAAAATCGTTTTGCTAGATAAGACCCTTCTTCCTCCGCTGGGATCGTTTACAACCACATTTGGGATCGTTTGAAGCCACATTTAAACTGCAATTTGGAAGTTCAAAATTTGGGCACCATATCAGTCCATTATATGGAGAAAAATGATGAAATGTTTTTCTCAAAAAACATAATTTCTTTCCGACTGAAGAAAAGAAAGACATGAACATCATGGATGACAAGGGGGTGAGTACATTATATGTGAATCTTTGTTTTGGAAGTGGACTTCTCCTTTAACATTTTTAGTGAGTTTAATTTGGTTATAATATTTGGAAACTTGTGTCTACCAAATCAAAGACAATAAATCATACAATAAATCTTTTAAATTATTTCAGAATTTGACCTTTTTATGAAATGGCAAGGATAGTTCATGTTTTAAAATGGCATGCGGAACACATCAACCAAAAACAAAAACAAATAGTTAATTCAAGATATTTATTTATTTGATTTTGTAAGGATTGCATTATTTTCTTTATCTTGTTCGCTCTCATGTGCCATTGACCTATTTAGTGTGAACACATTCTGTTGTCTGTCCCGAGCAGAATGAGTTTTTCTTCACAGCAAAAAGTTATCCCGCACTTATAAAACTGCACTTCCACTGTTATGTCATTTTATGTCCTGATTTTTTCCCCCAGACAGCCCGTTCAGACAGTCAGATTTGATTTGTAATTTCTGTCACCCAGCTGGTGCTGATCAGCCTGTGAATGCTGGAGGTTATGAAACTATAATATCTCTCATTTGTTCCATATTTCTAACATCAGTCATAAATGAGATCTATATTTTCAGATCTAGCTCACTGACTTACATCATAACTTCCCCCTATGGCTGTACTTTGATTGTTTATATCCATTTGTCTCACATGGGGAGATACATCAACAAACCCTAGAAACAGCATATGTATTGCAGTTTTGACATTACATTCATTTATTTGTAAATTAATGGTTAAATCATTCTGCCATTTGAATTTGAAATTTAAATTGTAATTCAAACCTGGATTTTTTTCCCCTAGTAAATTTATTTCTGGTTTATAAGTTTTTTGTTTTTTTTTTTTTTTTTTTTCATTTCAAATACAATAGTCATTTCAACTCTTGAGCTATATGATGGTTGGATTGATACTTTTTGCTTACTTCATGTTTATAGTTTTTCCACTTCAGATTTTCATGTTTAATTTAATGTATTACTGTTTCTTTGTAATTGTGAAATTTACTAGTACGAGTCAATTTTTTTCTGTATAGATAGACAGATTGACAGATAGATAAATGGAGGTTAAATGGAGCGAGGGAGAGAAGAAAGAGAGACATGGTACATTGACAGACTAAGAGAACGAGTGAAACAATAAAAATTGTGCTGACGCTGAATTTCATGTCTATAATAAAAGCGAAAGGGAGGGGTCAGAGAGAGGAGAGGTTAAAATAAGGATGATGACGGGGGGAAGGGCCTCATTTGATTGTGCTACCGGCATGATCTTTGCGCACCGCCACAAACAGGAAGACACCAATATGTTAAAATGGAAAAGAAGATATAGCATAAAAAGAGCAGAGGGAAAGACAGAGGAGAGAAAAGGTGGAATGAGGGAGGAACGAGAGGAGAGGGGAGATGATGGATGCGCTGCTCTCATTTTGTGCCCCCTAACGAAGACTCTAATTAGTGTTTGTGTAATTCTGCACTGTCTTCACTGCCTGCTCATCTTAATTAACTACATTCATCTTCACCTCCCTTCTCTCTCTCATTCTATCCCTTGCTCTCTCCCATTGCTCTCTTAAAAATAACGCCGACTGACTGCGTCCCACCTGGAGCAGATCTGCTTTTACAGTACCTACCTCCTCCTCTCTCTCGAACTTGTTTTCTCTCTGCGTGTCAATAAAAGTTTAATTGGTATTATTTTAAGGGATCGCAATACTCCCAAAGCATTTAAGTATTTGCTTATACGAGTGTATGATGAATAATAAGAGTAAATGAAGGAAAATGTTACATGAGGAGTATGAATATATAATACATCACAACTGCGCAAGTTGTATATAAGACCGATTATTTTTGATTTAATTGTGTCTTATTTAAATTGAATGAGGAAAAAGATAAAATATCATTTATTTTTTGTGCATCTGAAATATTTAGTCTGTTTCAGTTTTGCCTGTCGTTTAGAGTGCACTGATAATTTATTCCTTTGTTTTTCCCGGATTTTTGTGTGTGCTTTTATCATTATTAAGCTGTGATTGCTGACTCTGTACTTGCTCAGATTTGTCTTTGGCAAGAGTCCTAACAGTAATGAGACACGCTGCCAATTTGTGCTCTCGTTTTAGGGGCTGGAAGCTGTTTAATTCGCTTTGTGTTTGGGGTTTAATATTCCATATGTTTCCATATGGATATTATGTTCCACATACGTGCTTTCAGATAATAATGTTAGTGTTTGATCCATAGGCGTTTTGAGGGTGTAAAAATCACAGTAATATTGCACTGAATTTAAAACGTATGGCATGTCAAAGTACTACTCAATTAAATGTTATTGTATATAATCAGAAACATTCTTAAGTGAAAGTGAAAGGAAAAAAAATAGACTGCACTTAAAAGTATACATCTTTGTCTGGTAAGAACAAGAAAGTATTAAATAATAGTTGTTTTCCAGCTTCTAATGTTTCCTAAATGTTCTTACAGTATGAAATACATTTACAAATTTCACATGGAGGCAAAGCTGCTGTCTGAATAACACCTTGAAGTTCACTTCCAGAACAAAAATTTACAGATAATTTACTCACACCCTTGTCATCCAAAATGTTCATGTCTTTCTTTCTTCAGTCGTAAAGAAATTATGTTTTTTGAGGAAAACATTTCAGGATTGTTCTCCATATAGTGGACTTTAATGGTGCCCCCAAGTTTGAACTTCCAAAATACAGTTTAAATGCAGCTTCAAATGGCTGTAAATGATCCCAGCCAAGAAAAAAGGGTCTTATCCAGCTAAACGATCTGTCATTTTCTAAACAAATTGACAATTTATATACTTTTTAATCTCAAATGCCCGTCTTGTCTATTCTCTGCGATGCAGATGCAAACTCTGTGTAATCCGGGTCAAGACAGTTAGGGTATGTCGAAAAACTCCCATCTTGTTTTCTTCTCCAACTTCAAAATCGTCCTACATCGCTGCAGAAGTACCGACCCAGTGTTTACAAAGTGAACATGCAAAGAAGATCAAACACCTTTTAAAAAAAAAAGGTAAAACAGCGATGAAGGTGGAGAAGAAAACGAGATGGGAGTTACTGACCCGGATTACACAGTTTGCATATGCATCGCAGAGAATAGACAAGACGAGCGTTTGAGGTTAAAAAGTATATAAATAATTTCACTAGATAAGACCCTTCTTTCTTGGCTGGGATCATTTAGAGCCCTTTGAAGCTGCATTTAAATTGTATATTGGAGGTTCAAACTCACGGGCACCATAGAAGTCCATTATATGGAGATAATTCCTGAAATGTTTTCCTCAAGAAACATAATTTCTTTATTAAAACGAAAGACACGAACATCTTGGATGACAAGGGGGTGAGTACATTCTCTGTAAATTTTTGTTCTGGAAGTAAACTTCTTCTTTAATGTGTACCAATCTAGTAGGATTTTTATTCCACACAAAGCTGCTATTGCTTTTCATTAGGTGAGCATGCAGTTATTTCGAAATGTTTCGATGTGATAATGAGAAAGTAGGTGGTAGGTGTGTTGTGTGATCTAAGGTTGTCACTGAAGTTCACTGGAATATGTGTTCATGAAATCCAGGCTTTTTTCCCCTCTCTTTTTCTCTGTTTCTTAATTGATTCACTTATTACGGTTGACTTGACACATGATATGACATCAGTTTAAAAACAACAGTGTTGCTATTCATTTTAACCACATCGCTTAACCACAACTCTTGAAGGCTGTGTGGGGTTGCTTTAGGGTTAACTCTGATTAAAGTTAGACAGTGAAATAACACTATGTTATTGTACATTTCTTGGAGGCATGTTTCCCCACTGTAAAAAAAAATGTATATGTAAGCTAGCATTTTGTTTTGTTTTATTGTAAAAACACACAGATCAGGCATAACATTATGACCACTGTCCTAATATTGTGTTGATCCCCCTGAACCGTCGAGGCGTGGACTCCACTAGACCCCTGAAGGTGTGCTGTGGTATGTGGCACCAAGATGTTAGTAGCAGATCCTTTAAGTCCTGTAAGTTTCGAGGTGGAGTCTCCATGGATCGGATTTGTTTCTTCACCACATCCCACAGTTGCTCGATTGGTTTGAGATCTGGGGAATCTGCAGGCCAAGTCAACACTTCAAACTCTGTGCCCCTCAAACCATTCCTGAACCATTTTTGCTTGGCAGGGCGCATTATCCTTCTGAAAGATGACCACCGCCACCAGGGACCTACTGTTTCCATCCATTGAAGGGTGTACATGTTCTGCAACAATTCTTAGGTAGATGGTACGTGCCAAAGTAACACCCGCATGGATGGCAGGACCCAAAGTTTCCCAGCATTGAACACTGCCCAAGGCATCACACTGCCTCAGCTGGCTTGCCTTCTTTCCATAGTGCATCCTGGTGCCATGTGTTGCCCTGGAAAGCGATGCACATGCATCCTTGGATGTAAAAGAAAACAAGATTCATCAGACCAGGCCACTTTCTTCCATTGCTCTATGGTCCAGTTCTGAAGCTCACATGCCCACTGCTGGCACTTTTGGTGGTGGACAGGGGTCAGCATGGGCACCCTCACTGGTTTAAGGCTATGCAGCTCCATACGCAACAAACTGCGATGCACTGTTTTTGAGCCTTGGTTCACCACTGTTCCTTCCTTGGACCACTTTAGAGTCTGACCACTGCAGACGGGGAACACTCCAAAAGAGCTGCAGTTTTGGAGATGCTCTGACCCAGTTGTCTAGCCATTACAATTTGGCCCTTGTCTAACCCCTAAAATCCTTACGCCTGCCCATTTTTCCTGCTTCTAACACATTAACTTTAAGGACAAAACGTTCACTTGCTGCGTAATACATCCCACCCATTAACAGGTGCCGCGCTGAAGAGATAATCAGTGTTATCCCCGCCCCAGATCATCCAAAATGTTCATGACTTTCTTCAGTCGAAAAGAAATTAAGGGTTTTGCACTGTAAAAAATAAAAAACACAATTTGTTGAGTCAGCTTAAAATAATTTGTTACCCTGCTGCCTTAAAATTTTAAGTTCAGTCAACTAAAATAAGTTTAGTCAACTTGAAATGTGTTTGCTAAATGTGTTTGCTAAACCAGGCGAATGTGCAAAGAAAGTCAAACGCCCTTTACAAAAAAAAAAAGGTAAAACAATGATGTCGGACGAATTTGAAGTTGGAGGAGAAAATGAAATGGAATTTCACCCTACCTTACCTTTTTGAACCAAAGTACACAGTATTGTAAGTTATAGACTAGGTTAAAAAGTATATACATTTTTATTTTTTTTTAGAAAATGACCAATAATTTTGCTAGATAAGAGCATTATTCCTCAGCTGGGATCCCGTGGAGCCCTTTGAAGCTGGATTGAAACCGCAATTTGGACCTTCAACCCATTTATCTCCATTGAAGTCCACTATATTGGAGAAAAATGGAATGTTTTCCTCAAAAACCTTAATTTGTTTTCGACTGCAGAAAGAAAGAAATGAACATCTTGGATGACATGGGGGTGAGTAAATTATCAGCTAACTTTATTCTGTAAGTAAACTAATCCTTTTAATGCCAGAACCAGTTGACAGACCATCTGAATCATGTGGAACACAAAAATGACAAGAAATGGCTGGAATAAACAGTTCCAATCTGATTGCCGGGGTTCCTGCACAATTTCCAGGAGTCAGGATGGCCAGATGTGTATCAGTATGTTGATAAACTGTGTTTACAAGGTACCGGTATTATTGTGATTTTACATTTACCCAGCCTAATTGGATTGAGAGAATAAACAATAATTTGGATCATCAAATGTTTATGCAATCATTCCAGATGCACATTAACCCAACTGTTCTTTAATGGTTTCCTACGAAAGACTCATAAAAGTGTCATAAGCTCAAGCGAGAGAGCAGTTCCACATATAAAGACTCAAGTGACTGTCTAAACAATATTATAATGCATTCTGATGGGCATTACAGGAAAATCACAACATCCTGTTTTAAGTGGAAAAACTATGAATCATAATTTATAAGAAATGTCAGAGCAATTTATGAGTCAGTGCGTTTTTGCCGAAATAATAAGTGAACAGTCTCAGGTAGGAAAATGCATCATTTTTACTTCTGAAAAGCTTCATTTTCCATCCTAACTAAGAGCATTTGAAGATATTTTGGCTTTACAGCTGTGCAGATGATGTAGATCTCACCGCCGCCCACCAACCCTGTGATGTGACGTCCCGGTGAGACCAGCACACTCAACACAACAGCTGGGAGATGATGCTATAAACTGCCATACAAATCTCAAGCTGCACGGCAGTGTGCAATTATCATCAGGGTCATTGTCACACATCCACTGCATTTTTTTAATTGAAAAAACTATAAACGTCTCAAGCTGATAAATGATGAAAAGAAGCACTCAGCGGCCATTCAGAGGGATGAAGAGAGAGCAGGAGAGAGTCGATGGCGTCCGGTGAATGTGAGCAGAGTCACGGTCTCATATTGGCCAATCAGTCAACCTGTCTGACAGTTATTGCGTTAAGCAGCCAATCAGATTGCTCAGCCTCTTCGCCTGGAGGCTGAATAAACAGGAAACGGTGTGATCACTTGTGGAAGTAGGACGTGGCATACTGACACAGCTGGTGAGAAGTGCAGACCTGGAACACATTGGAGAAAATTATTGTTTATCTGTAAAACAGAATGAAGCGAATGTAAGAGCCTAATCTTTAAAATCTGCTTTGTTTTAACACCTTAACTACTAGAGTTTTGTGGGTTTTCTGTAGTTTTAAGGCCATCTATATCTTTTTTTCTTTCTCTCTTGTGGATTTATTTAAAATGTACATGTCCCGCCCCCAAAAACAACCTAAGACTGATAGCAAGTAAATGGTTCATGGCTTTGACATAACTTTTTTAATTATTTCATAACAACAAAATACAGCAAAAACAATATATACATTCTATTTAATTTTTTTTTTTTTTTTTTTCTCAAAGAAATGAATACTATAATTGAGCAAGGATGCATTAAGTGGCAATTAAGTGGCAGTAAAAACCTTTACTCCTTAAAAAAAACAAAAACAAAAACAAAAAACAGTTTCCACAGAAGTATTATGCAGAAATTTTTTGACATCAGCAACAATAAGTGTTTCTAAAGAAGCAAATCAGCATATTAAAATTATTTCTGAAGGATCATGTGACACTGAAGAGTGCTAAAAACTCAGATTTACCATCTTAGAAAAAAATACATATATTTCAAAATATATTCAAACAGAAAACAGATATTTTAAGTAGTAATAATTAATAAAAATAATAATAAATAGATAAATGAATTAAATCTGCAACTGATCTAAAACCAATTTATCAATATGAGATGTTTTCAAAGTTTTTTTTTTTTTTTTTTTTGAGGAGCTGTTCAGAAATTATCAGGAAAGAAAACGTGTTAAAATATTTCAAGGGATATTTAATAAAATAATACAGTAACACTTTGCAATAAGGTGTCATTTGTTAATTACTTAAAATGAAATGTTAATTTTTTGAAATTCTGAAGCATTTATTTATTATTTAAACAGCTATTATTATAAATAAATATTATATATTAATTTGTTTAAAACTAATTTGTACATTTACTACTAAATTCTTTAAATCAAAAGTTGTATTGGTTAACATTAGTTAAAGAACCTAAGCTAAGATGAAATAATTAACAGCTGTGTTTTTATTTAACTAATAATTAATAAATACTATATCAAACATATTGCTCATTATTAAAGCCTTAACATGCAGTATGTTAACATTAACTAAAGTATTACCAAAAATATTGTAATAAAACAAAATATGTTTGTTATTAGCGTTCCAGTGTTAATAATATTTGTCACACACATTATTTAATAATTCTGCCTCATCATGGTTACTTTCATAGCCGCTAACTGTAATGAAATATGGTTGGTAGACAGTATTCTTGTGCAGACTCTGTCTTTACCACACACACAAACTTGCGTGACAACCTCGCTCGTGCCTAAAGCTATCCGGTCTCTTAAGGGCACATGAACGCGAAATACTGTGCCGTTCACTCTCCCTTCTCTTAACACACTCACTTTCTCTCTCTCTCTCTCTCTCTCTCTCTCACACACACATATATGCAGACATAGTCGATTCACATGTGTTGTTATGGTGTGAACCGTTGACCCAGGCTTTTAGAGAGCAAGGAAAGGATGCTATTGCAGTGAAGGGCATGACTTCTCACAGTAATGTTTCAGCACCGGTCCTGAGTGTAATATTTTAAGCACTAAACTTAACACACACAAATACACACATTTGAGATTGGAGTTGCATAAGAAAAGAGTGGGTTCGTTGACTTTGAAAATAAGAGTTTGTGATTTGATGGTGAAATACAAATAATTTTTTTGTGTCTGTAAAGCAGTGTGCCCAGAACTGATCACTACTTCAAATAGATGATTTTCTCTCAGAAAAAGAGAATTTTGGTAAAGATCTTATTTTATATGATGATAATATACAAAATAATTTATATAATAACATACACTACCAGTCAAAAGCTTTTGAACAGTAAGATTTTTTTTGTTTTCAAAGAAGTCTCTTCTGCTCACCAAGCCTGCATTTATTTGATCCAAAGTACAGCAAAAACAGTACAATTTTTGAAATATTTTTATTATTTAAAATAACTGTTTTCTATTTGAATATATTTAAATTTAATGTAATTTATTCCTGTGATTTCAAAGCTGAATTTTTAGCATCATTCGCCAGTCACGCTTCCTTCAGAAATCATTCTAATATTCTGATTTGCTGCTAAAAAACGAAACAGAGCCATTTTATTATTATTATTATTATTATTATATTGAAAGCAGCTGAGTATAATTTTTTTCACCTTTTTTGACGAACAGAAAGTTCAGAAGAACAGCATTTATCTGAAATAGAATTCTTTTGCAACATTATAAATGTCTTTATCATCACTTTTGATCAATCTAAAGCATCCTTGCTAAATAAAAATATTAATTTCTTTAATTTCTCCCTCTAAAACAACAACAACAACAACAACAACAATAATAATAATTATTATTATTATTATACTGACTGCAAGCTTTTGAATGGTATAGTGTATAATGTTACAAAAGCTTTTTATTTCAGATAAATGCTGATCTTTCTATTCATCAAAGAATCTTGAAAAATGTACTCAGCTGTTTTAAATATTGATAATAATAATAAAAATGTATCTTGAACAGCAAATCAGCATATTAGAATGATTACTGAAGGATCAAGTGGCACTTAAGACAAGAGTAATGATGCTAAAAATTTAGCATTAAAATTACAGGAATAAATTACTTTTTTTTAAAAAATATATTCAAATAGAAAACAGCTATTTTAAATAGTACAACTTTTGATCAAATAAATTCAGGATTGGTAAGCAGAAGAGACTTCTTTAAAAAAACATTAAAATCTTACTGTTCAAAAACTTTGGACATTTATTATATACAATTATTTATATGATGATATTATTTACTACTTAGATTTTACTTGTGTAATACAAAACAACAACTAACTACAATACAAAACTTTATTTTGTTATGCCAGTTTTATTTATTATATATTTTTTATTAACTTTATTTATTTATTACATGTAATAACATTTAGAAGAAACTGTAGCTAACAGTAGATCGCAAAAAATGTTTACATTCTTTGTATTGTGTTTTTAGTATTCAAATAAATTTAACCATATTACAAATGACCTACAAAAGCAGAAATAAGTTCTATTCTGCATAAACAAATAAATAAATATTTGTAGATAGATAGAAAAGAGTTTAAAGTGCGTGTAAAGCAATGTTTTGCTAATGTGTTCAGAGTTTGCCACACTACTGAAAAACGTTAATAACCACGCAGCCAAAATTGAGTGATTAAAAAAACGGGAAGTAAATAAAATAAGTTCGCAAAATCTTAAAAAAAAAAAAAAAAAAAAAAAAAAAAGAATTCTCTCCTCTCGAACGCTCTGGGCGTGTCCGCTGGCGGCGTTAAAACCACGCCCACTAGCGGGAAATACCGCTACAACCTAAATGGAGGCTCCCTCTGGCATCTTAATTGGATTTACACAGCCATACAACAGGTAATACGCATTTACGTGACGAAGTTAAAGCTAACTAGCTAGCAAACTGTAAGTAACTAACAGAAATGACAGTAAATTTACTCGCAATTGAGGCGGCGAACAGCTGATGCTCTAATACACTCGCCCCCAAAAAATCCTGAACACAAAAATGGTGACAAACGGTTTAAGGGATTAACTCCACAATTTACTACAACATATTTCACAGTCTTTGTATCTACATTTCAGCACTACATTTCTAATTATAATGTGTTTAGAAACAATTCTTTGAAATGCCTGTGCACAGACTTTAATGTACACCTTATAGTATATTCAGGTGTATTGTGAAAACCATAAATGTGGAGACAACATGGAAACCCATGACATTGCAGAGATCAGGATGCTCTTACAAAACTGATGACTTGGCAGGGAGAAAGCTTGTGTTAGCAAGGCCAACAGGAACCTTAAAGAAGCTGTAAAAATTTATGGCAGTGACTGGACACTCCCTACATATTACAAGCCTGAGTTTTAGGGTAGAAACTCAGGAAGGAAACTGTATCTTTCACCAAATAACACCCAAGCTGGTGTAAATTTTGCAGAGAGACACAACATCCAAAACCATGGCAGAAAATCCAAAAGAAATATTTGCCAAACCAACACAGCTCATTCCAAACAAACATTATCCCGACTGTCAAGCACGCTGGGGGATCTTCCCTTTGGCAGAGACGGGGTATGCACAAGAGACCTCTGTGCTGTCTGACAGAGCTTTAAAGAACAATGAGATGAATTGTCCAGGTGTCTGAGCATACAGAGACTGACACTGTAAAAAAAAAGTGACAATGTGCAGTTGTTATTTCAAGAATCTATTTCTGCTTGACCTGACCATTTTTACAGTATCCCAACTGATTGCACATGGTTGAAACTTAATAAAATTACACTCTTATGAAATCAAAGCAAGAGCTTTTGAAACATTAGTTTAATAGTTTGTATACAGCTTCCGAAACATTTATGACTTTTAGTTATATATTTTTCCAATTTTCAATTGATCTTTTATTACTGTTTTGACAGAAACATAAGGGATTGTAAAGCTTCTTCGTGTCCACTCACAGATAATATAACTTTAATAAAAGATTTTTTAGACGAAATTATATTACTGTATTTTTTTTCTAAACAGATTGTTTCCATAAAACAAGTGCATATGTTGTTTTCTTGACGCTCTCTTTCCCCTCATAAACACGCACACGCGAACACAAACATCCAGTAAGTGCTCAGAGGGGAGAGGATATTCCTGTGGGGCAGTGCAGCTCTGTGGGCCTGATTTATGTCTGCGCTGCTCAGGGAAGTGCGCTGTAAGAAACCCAGCAGCGCCCAGTCCTCATCATCTGATCTCTGATCAGCACTGCATCAGCGGGGGGCCACATCAGCTGCTCTCCCCTCTAAACACAGTCCACAGTCCTAGTTTCATGAGCATTGCTCATAAAAACGGCTGGAGGTGCTCAGAACATTTATTTTATGTTATTTTTACGTTGTTTATGCAACTTATAATAATGATTTATACTCACTAAAAAAATGTTGGGTTAAAAATAACCCAACTAGTAACCCAACTATGGGTTGGTATAGCACCTTCCCATCTATGGGTTATTTTAACCCAATGAATTGGGTTAAAATCCAGTTGGGTTAAAAGTAACCCAACAGTTGAGTTAATTATTTAGATTCATTTATATCAGTTTTTATTTATTTATTTATTTTTTATATAAAAATACACTATAACACTACTTTGTTTTCAAATAAATATTTTATTTAAATATGCAAATATTTTTTTTTACAAATATATTTTTAAATGTAAAACAGTCATACTGCAAATGTTTACAAAATAAGTGTACAAGAATGTGAAAATATAATACATTCAAAACACAAATATGCACACACAACTGACATATTTTCAAGATGTACACTGAATTCAAAACCAACTATTCAAAACTAATGTTTATTTATCTGATTCTGGTCCACAAAACCTGTCATAAGGGTCAAGTTTTTTTGTATTTAAATATAAACATCATCTGAAAGCTCAATAAATAAGCTTTCTATTAATATGTGGTTTGATAGGATAGAACAACTATTTGAAAATCTGGAATCTGAGGGTGCAAAAAAATCTAAATATTGAGAAAATTGCCTTTAAAGTTGTCCAAGTGAAGTTATTAGCAACACATATTACTAATAATAAATTCAGTTTCAATATACTTATGGTAGGAGATTTACAAAATATCTCCATGGAACATGATCTTTACTTAATATTCTAATGATTTTTGGCATGAAAGAAAATTTGATAATTTTGACCCATACAATGCAATTTTGGCTATTTCTACAAATGTACCCATGATACTTATGACCGGTTTTGTTGTCCAGGGTCATAAATGTGTATCAATTCATATTTATTTATATCAACACATACACAAATGTGCACAAATAAAACAAACATAACATACAAACTTTTATCAATAAAACAAAAATAAAAAATCATAAACACAAGTAATAATAATAATAATAATAATAATAATAAAACAAAGTAAATCTGCTGGCTGCTGGACTTGCTGATAATCAGCAACATAAAAAGTTTTTACGGATCAATAAATACAAAGTTTCTAAGGAAGAGGTAATGTGTTGAAAGAACTCCTGGAATATTAAAGACTGTGTGCTGCAAATGGGTGCAGAGGAGCTTTGGGTAGTAGATGTCATAAATGTAGAAATGTCTGAAACACAGATCCACTGCTTGTAGTAAGGTCTTCTGTTCCACTGTTTCACCGTTGAAAATGCTAAAAACTTCTTCTCTTGGAGTTAGTGCAGCAATGCTGGTGTCATCCGGTCGCATAAAACTTCCTTCATTGACTCCTTCCTCTGTGATAAGATGAAGCAGAAGAAGAAACATTTTACAGATAAACTAGAAACATTTTTTCATAATTGTTGGAAAACCTACACTACTAATCAGAAGTTTTTGAACAGTAAGATTTTTAAAGTTATTTAAAGAATTCTTTTCTACTCACTAAGCCTGTATTTATTTGATCCAAAATACAGTAAAAGCAGTAATATTGTGAAATATTTTTACTATTTTAAATAACTGCTTTCTATTTTAAAAGCTTTGAAAAGACTGGACAATTACATTTTAAATATATTCAAATAGAAAGCGGTTATTTTAAATGCTGTATTTTGGATGAAATAAATGCAGGCTTAGACAGAAGGGAATTCTTTAAAAACATTAAAAATCTTGCTGTCCAAAAACTTTTGACTGGTAATGTATATGGATCACTAATATAAATAGTTTACTTACCTTGAAATATTTCAGTTAATTGGCATGTGGATGTTTAATGTATGAGATTCCACTGTTGTAATTTTTCCTTCACTGAAGAACCCAATGTCTAAAAATAAGTATAAACACATTTAGTACACATTTAAAAAAACATGCAAATCTGTCATAGCTTTATAATAGAAATGGCTGTAATTAGAGGCGAATCTAATATATGCATAACAATATTCAATATAAATAAACCATAAAAACACATTTAGTGTTATTCCAATTAGTGCTCGCTTTCCAAACAACTGACGCTTGCCTTGTTTTGACCAGCAGGCGTCGCCGTTGTGTCACGAACGATTGGAAGCAGTGAATCATTTTGCGAATTAAGCGATTCGTTTAATTGATTCGAAACTTTGAAAAGCTTCGTTTCTCCCATCACGTCTTGCTTTTGGGAAATGTGATTATTTGTAGACTTTTCTAAACAGAGAATTAACTGAATTTGAGCGCATCTCTCTGAGCTGCCGCTGAGCTAAGGTTACATACTGGACCGAAGTTGAAAGGTTCGTGCGGCGCGGTTTAAATCAACAATGTCTCATTTAACATTAGCCATTTCCCATATAAAGTTAAATGTGATAACCATTAATGCGACCAAACAAACTGTAGTCAGAAACCGTATGTCTAGAACCCTTCATCAGCTGTAAAATAATACTAAACCTGTAGTAATGGTAGACGGTGATTTCAGTAATATAAGTAGTCCTGTATACATTCCACCATACATTATTAACTTTAGGTTACTGTAATACATCTCTAAACAGTTTTACAACTTTCTGCTAATGTTTATTTAATTTATTACTGCTAGCAACCTAACTGGGACAGCTAAGTTAACGTGACGTTATTCGTTTACAATGGAGCTCATTCTCTGCAGTAACGTTACAATACACTGACTAAAGGAAACTACATCTTCGTTAAAAAAAAACAAACATACAACAACAAAAGTTCAATTTTGAAGTGCATTTCACGTTCTTCGTATAAGTATAATGTTATAAGAGTTATTTAAACCCTATTACTTACCTCACACTGATGCAGCAGCAGCTTCTTCTGTGGTCAGACACTGTCGACCGTTAAAATTTGAACTGTCGCCGCGGGAACCAATTAAACCCAACGCTGGGTTATTATTAAAAACAACCCAACGATGTTTAAAAAAAATAACCCAACGTTTTAGAAAATAACCCAACACAGTGACCCAATATGTGTAACCCATCTATTGGGTTAAAAAAATAACCCATCTATTTTTACTGTGTAATAAATAGCCTACATTTTTTCCAGTATGTGTGTTTTCTCTGTTTTAACGATTTAATGTCAAATAATTAATGTTAATATGTGGGGAAAGAAACATGTTTCAGCAGAGGTCGCAACTGTGCATTATAATATAGGCTATAATTATAATCAATGTACGCCGACTTGTGAAGAATAGTAGTATTAATGTAGGCTATATGTTATAGTTGTGTTGACAGTTAAGTTTAGTGTTAACGGTGATGTTTCGTTTTTAATGAATTCACAATTATAGCAGATTACTGTTGCTATGTTGTGAACTTACGTATAAATGCAAATACCATGACGCCGCTAAAATGAAGAAAAAATAGCTGAGACTTACGGAAGTGGGGAAGAAACTTCGTACGTACAATAAACCACGTTACAAACTTAAAACTGCAAAGCTCGCGTACGCGAACGCTTTCCGGTGCGCGCAGGAGAATCTTCTCGTGGTCACGGAGGTTTTTCCGTTCACGTGTGTTGCAAGTTTGTCTTTTTATTTTTTAATCGGAAATATCACTTCAAAGGGTAGTATTTCTCATGTCGCTATATCCTCGTCTAGTTGTAAAATTTTGGTAAATTAAAACATCGAAATCGTAGCCTTAAAGCAGTATAGAAATTTAAATAAATAAAAGTAAAAAAAAAAATGATTGCCAACATTTTTCTCTTCCACACTCTTACTGCTTTGATCTCTCTCTTCTCACTGATCTTTTTCTCTCTCCCCCATCAAATTTGAAATGTTTGGCAGATTTTGTTCAGATTACCATGCAGATGTGCTTGTGTTCATTATGATTATGATTTCATAAGAGATCTTTAACATCCATGAAATCTTTCGGCATCACAAAAATGTTGGTAACACTTCACAAGGTATCATTTGTTAACATTGTGTATTTACTAACATGAACGAATAATGAACATTATGCAATTTATTCATCTTTCTTAATATTTGATGTTTCTTTGTTCATGTTAGTTCACGGTGCATTATGTTAAGAAACAACATGTGATTTTAATAATGCATTAAATGCTGAAATTAACAAAGAATAATAAGTGCTGTAGATGTATTATTCATTCTTAGTTCATGCGAACTAGTTAATGTTAACTAATTACTGTTATTGTAAAGTGTTACCAAAAATTGCATTTATTTATTTATTTTGAAAAGTTCTGTAGGGACACCGATTAGTTCTTCTATGGCATCACTGCAAGAAAAAGAAAGAAAAAGAAAGAAAGAAAGAACAAAAAACTTTTGGAAGCTTTATTTTCAAAAGTGTAGATGTGGTTGGCTTTGTTCACTTAAAAAAAAATGAGTATACTCAACTCATACTTTGAGACTTTTAAAGTACTAAAATACTTTTAAAGTATACTCTAAAAAATGCTTGGTTAAAAACAGCTCAGCACTGGGTGAAATGGACAAACCCAGCGATTGAGTTGTTGTGATGCAACAGTTGGGTTAAATGTTTAACCCAACTGAACTACTGCTTAAAAATTACTATATGTCTAGGTTAAAATGAACCTAAAATAGCTTGCGAAAGTCAGACACATAATTACTGTGGGCATCAGCAATAATCAAAAGGTGAACATTTATAAATACGCAATTTAAAAAAAGGTTTATTATTTAATTATTATTTATTCAACTTATTAATAAATGTTCATTTCCAAACTAGGTTCAATTTCAGCAAGAAATATAGTTATTTTTAAGCAATAGTTGAGATAGATAAAACTACCCAGAAGGTTCCAACCGCTGGGTCAAAACAACCAAATCGCTGGTTTGTCCATATTTCACCCAGCGCTGGGTTGTTTTTAACCCTGCATTTATTTAGAAAGGTCTATTTCATTGTTGGCTGTGTAGACATAAGTTCTTAAACTCTCTGAAAAAAGGCCAAAATGAACATCTGGCTTTGAAGAAAAGGGAATTAAAACACAGTTCAAAGGCAGGAGATTATCGTGAATAGCCATTCAGATGATCATGAGAGCCACACCTAACATACCCATTTAAGAGGAAGCCTGGGATTAAAAATGAATCATGTTTTAAATGACGTGTGTTTGAAACTGTAGCCTTTGGCTCTCTGTTGGTACCGTGCCGAATTTGAGCAGAAGCCTGCAATACAACACAAGCACATCTGCACGGTAATCTGAACAAAACCTGCCAAACATTTCAAATTTGATGGGGGAGAGAGAAAAAGATCAGTGAGAAGAGAGAGATCAAAGCAGGAAGAGTGTGGAAGAGAGAAGCGAGAGAGATTGGAGGGGGAGGACTGTTGGGAGAGAAGAAAGATGATGAAACACTTTTTGCAGAGTAATATTTTCAACAAAACCATACCATTCATCCACATATATCAGTCATCAGAATCCAAACAAATGTTTCTCTCTCTTTCGTTCTCGGAGAGCCTGCCCTCACCGCACGGCCTTCATTCCACCGCTGCCGGCAAGACTCTCTCGTTCATCCATCTTTTCCAAAGTGCTCTCCTTCCCTTCTTCTCCTTCGCTCCCTCCCTCCATCTCGCACTCTCCCTCAGCGCGCACTAAACAAATAACGATTGTATTTATCTCTATCATTCTCTCCATTTTCCTTTCCTCTCTCTTGTTTTCTTGCTCCCTCGTTCAATATTTCATGTGGATGAGAGCGTATCTATTCTAAGCTTGCTCTCCGCCGCCTCCCCTTCCTCCCCAGTCGTTTAAAAAAATCCTTTTTCTCTCCACATCATTCTTTCTGTCTCCCTCCTTTCCCTCCATTTCTATAAATCTTTCTCTCCCCCACTTCATCCCTGATGTTCTGTGTCCCATTTTTGCTCTCCCTCTCCCTCTTTCCGTGACTGGACAATGTCCACTTCATTTATACAAAGAGGTTCTTAGCCAGCATGCCGTCTCTTTTTTTCCATTGTTTGGCAAACAACACACACGCATATGCGCACGCACAGGCTTTTTCTGTTTTTCCACCTCTTTTATTGTTATACTCGCTTCTTCTTCTTCTCTTTGCCGTTCTTACTAATATCTCTCCGCCTGCTTCTTGATCTTCTTCTCGTCTCTGTCTTTCTCTCTTACTTTCTCTCATGTGCGCTCTATCTATGTCAGTGTTGTTTTAGGCACAGCAGTGGAAGGTAAACAGTGAGATTGAAAATTCATGTCAGACAGATGAGTGAGAGGAAGGGAGAGTGTAAGAGCGAAGGAGGAAAGGAGAGTGACAGAAAGAGAGAGAGAAAGAGCATGTGTAGAGGGACACTTTGGCTTCTTAATTTTTGAAACAAAGAAGCTCTCAGATATAATCGGTTCCTGCAAAGCTAAAAATTGTGAAAGTAATATTGCGGGTTAAATGCTAACTTGAGTTCTATGGAGAAGCTGTGTGGCATGCTGTTGATTACAACAGGTGACGAACTTATTTCTTTGGAATAAAAATGAGAGAAAAAAAAGATTAAATTAACTGAAATAAGTTCAAATATGGAAAAAGAAAAAATGAATGAAAGAAAGAATGGAAAACACATTACAGTAATGCACTTACAATAGAAGCAGCAAAGTGTTCCAAAGAGCTTAAAAGCAGAAATGTGAAGCTTGACATTTGGTAAGCACTTACATGAATTCTTCAGTTAAAAAGGTTTGTTATTGTAGCTTTGGAATAATAATAATGTGCTAAAAATAATACCTTTCATATGTAAAATGCGGCTCATATGCTTTTGAATGTTTATTTGGAATGTAATACTTTTCGTATAGGTAAATGAATGTCATGCATTTTTGTGTTTTGTTTCATTACAACTCTTTCAATATCACTTACTGGTGTCCTGTCGCCCTGTCACAAATACCAAGCAAAAGTAACCAGGTTACTTTTAGTAGGTTAGTTCAATTATCGGGTATAATAGACAAGATCAAAGGATTAAATTTACTTACCCCGTGTCATCCAATATAATCATGTCTTTCTTTCTTCAGTTGAAAAGAAATTAAGATTTTTGAGGAAAACATTTCAGGATTTTTCTCCATATAGTAGACTTCAATGGGGATCAGCAGGTTGAAGGTCCAAATTGGATTTTCACTGCAGCTACAAAAAGCTCTACATGATCCCAGCTGAGGAATAAGGGTCTTATCTAGCAAAACGATTGGCCATTTTCTACAAAAAAATAGTTTTTTTTTTAACCGCAAATGCTAGTCTTGGACTAGTTCTGTGATGCGCATCTTCGACTTAACGCATTTTGTACACTGTAAAAAATGACTGAAGTTTAATGTTAAAAGACTATAAAAATGTTACAGAAAAATGTGTTAAATTGTTAACAATAAGTTCCCCTACTATATACGGTGAAAAAATATATTGGACATTGCATGTAATTTTACGGTAGTCTACTGTTTTTGGACGTGGGAAAAAGAACGTAAAATTTACAGTGAATAACTGTAAATTGACATTCCCAAAATTTCCTGTGTTACATTTTTTACATTTTTTTTTTTTTTTTTTTTTTTAAATAACTTGCTTCTTCGCTTTTTCTTAGATTAGATTAGATTTTTCAACAATCTAATGTTGTTAAATTAATGTTTATTGCATTAGTTCAGTTTTACCATGTGTGTTACCATGATGGTGTTTAGTGTTTGTGTGAATGACACTGTGCACCTTTTATATATGTTAATATTTAAAAGCTGCTTGTGATGGGCTTTGGTTCATCATGTGACTTTCTCATCACCACCTGCTTTTGGTGGTTATCAGTGTATTACAAAAGTATAAAACAGATTTTAGTACTTCAGTAGGTTGGTACATTATATCAGTTAATAAAATTACGTAAAACGTAAAAAATCTAAAACATTGCTACTGTATTTTAACAATAAAATACTGGCAACTGCAGCTGCTGTTTTTTTAACGTAAATGATGGTTTTTTAAGTGTAATCACATTGGAAAGGTCACACATAGTTAGTTCTTTGTCTGTGTACTTCGGTTCAAAAAGGTAGGGTAGGGTGAAAAATTCCATCTCGTTTTCTCCTCCAACTTTAAATTCATTCGACATTGTTGTTTTACTTTTTTTGCATGTTCGCTTTGAAAACACTGGGTCGGTACTTCCACCTATAACGCGTGACCTTTCCAAAGTGATTATGTAATATGTGAAGTCAAGCTTGTGCAAGACGAGCATTTGTGGTTAAAAAGTATATACATTTTTTTTTTTTTTGTTAGAAAATGACTATTTTTTCATGTGTAGAGCCCTTGAAGCTGCACTGAAACTGCAGTTTGAAACCTTCAACCCGTTGATTCACATTAAAGTCGACTATGAAGATAAATCCTGGAATGTTTTCCTCAAGTACTAATAAACAGCTAATATGCTAGTAATGTATACTAATAAGCTAGTGATAGTGAGAACTGGTCCTTAAAGTGTTAACATGCACTGTAAAAAACAATTTGTTGAGTCAACTTAAAATTATTTGTTACCTAGCTACCTTTAAAATGTTAAGTTCAGTCAACTCAAAAAAGTTTAGTCAAATTAAAATGTTTAGTTGTGCTAAGTGACAACTTATATATTTGAGTTGCTTCAACTTAAAATTTTTAGGCAGCTTTTAAGTTTAACAAACCAAATTTTTAGTTTAGTCAACTCAAAAATCTAAGTTGTGACTTAGTACAACTTTTATTTCAAGCTGACTAAACTCATTTGAGTTGACTGAACATATTTAGGCAGCAGGGTAACAAATTATTTTAAGTTGACTCAACAAACTGTTTTTTTTACAGTGTATTTTTTAATTTATTGCATAGTATATATTCACAGTGCTGCACACTTGCTATTTAATTTTATATTGCTAATTGCTAACTGTTTTATATTGATTTCAAGCTGATTATTTTCTGTTGTAGCTGACCACAGTTGTATTTTATCTGGAATTTTCTTAAATAGCCATTTTACATGTGGTAGATTCCCATGGTGTGATGTTTTAAATGAGATTTGGGAACTTGGGTAAGTGCAGCAAATATAAATCAACATTGTTATACAACAGTCTACAGAGCCTATTCCAGTCTGCCCCGATGTCTTCAGCGTGACGGTGATGGCACGTCCCCTCCCAGTCACGGGGAGAGGACTTCCGTGTCATAAGGTCAGCCGTTCAGCCCAATGTGTTTGTGTTTTAGTTGGGTAGTTTATATCTGAAAGCAAATCAAAGTTGGGCAAGAGCTGAATGTACTATTAGATTGAAGGCTATGAGTGTGTGGAGATTGGATTTGAGAGTGAGAACCGGCCATGTGACAGATAGAGCTGAGCAGGAACTCCCTGAGCTAAATGTCATAAGGGCCACGGTGTCACGGGGCCTGAAAATGATACACTACCATTTTTCATCATCTGCTCCTGAGACAGAGAGACACAATTGAATTGGGAGGCAGTATTGCAAATGAAAGATGTTTTATGAAAACTGACAATAGCCCGTCATGGTTATATAAAATGGTTTGAATCGTCGTAAATAAAGAAATGAAAAAAGGATGGAATAGAAAGGATATGTAAATCTCTCACTCTAGGGGGAGCGCACAACTGACTTGCTTGAATATTACAATTTAGGAGCTATTTATGATTGCAAATTTCAAACTCAATTTGCAACATACTTAAAATACATGGAATCTTTGTGTGTGAAGGGGATGTTGAAGAGGGAATATTTTCCTCTAGACTTACCGCACCAATTTACATTTTTTGCACGAGTCCCAAAACTTGTGTGCTGCTGACAGGGCGAAAGAACGACGAGTGAAATATTTCGGTGCTGCCATAGAAACTCTGCCGAAGAGAAAGATGGCAGGCCGATGAGAGTGAGGCACACAAAGAGGTGACAGAGGTAGATCACGAGAGAGTGAGCGAACAAAAGGAGGACAGAAATAGACTTCGAAAGAGTCAATGTAGCTTGACACAATGGGTGTAGGGTGAAGACAGGAGGAGCTGGCAAATGTGTATGTGTGTGGAGGGTGGAGGAAGGGGAGGGGGTGGCGCTGTGCTTTACAAATGGGCAAGGGGGGAAAGACAGGTGAGAAGTAGTAAAAAACAAAAAGAGGGAAAAGACAAAAAGACAGAGGGATTCCCCAATGACACCTAATCTCTTCCTCTCTTTCTCACTGTCCTCTCTCCCTCTATTCCCTCCTTTTCTCCCAATAAATCATTTTGACTTCTCCTTAACCAACTCATTCCCAGCAGACGGGAGGCAAACTGCAACTATCCCTCCTATGCAACTCTCTCCTTCCTCTCGCTTACTCACTTTTTCTCATTCCTGAAAAAAAAAGAAACCCTAAAAAACCAAAAACTATCACCGCTATCACCAAGGCAACGTGTCTTAGGGCATCATGACATCGACCCTCATGTAATAAATATTACATAGCACTTTTCCTCTAACTATCTACAACTATTTCTGTATCAGTGCATTATCTATTCACCTGTACTTCTATAGATACATCCTAGAAAGACAGACAGGTGGATAGATAGATAGATGATAGATAGGTAGATGATAGATAGATAGATAGATAGATAGGTAGGTAGATAATAGATAGATAGATAGATAGATAGATAGATAGCATTGGCAGGTCTACATATAATACAAAACCAGCCCGATTGATACTCAAAACTAGCTTAATCACAACCAAAATCTGGGGCCACATTCTGAGGCATCAAAACTTCAGTCCAGCTTGGTTAAAATCAAATTCCACGGCAGCAGTATAACATTAGCCCAATTTTGTAGGAAAACCATGGACTTTGCAACACTGTTGGATAGATAGATAGATAGATAGATAGATAGATAGATAGATAGATAGATAGGGTTGCCAGGTCTGCATAACAAAACCAGCCCAATTGGTACTCAAAACTAGCCCAATCGGAATCAAAGTGACATTCTGGGGCATCAAAATTTCTACCCAGGGTGTTCCAGCTTGGTTGAAATTGTGTTCCAGCAACCCACGGCAGCAGTATAAAATTAGCCCAATTTTGTAGGATAACCGTGGACCTGGCAACACTGTTAGATAGATAGATAGGGTTGCCAGGTCTGCATAACAAAACCAGCCCAATTGGTACTCAAAGCTAGCCCAATCAAAATCAAAATCACATTCTGGGGCATCAAAACTTCTACCCAGGGTGTTCCAGCTTGGTTGAAATCGCATTCCGGCAACCTGCAGCAGCAGTATAAAATTAGCCCAATTTTGTGGGAAAACCATGGACTTGGTAACACTGTTAGATAGATAGATAGATAGATAGATAGATAGACAGATAGATAGGGTTGCCAGGTTTGCATAACAAAACCAGCCCAATTGGTACTCAAAACTAGCCCAATCAAAATCACATTCTGGGGCATCAAAACTTCAAGGATGTTACAGCTTGGTTGAAATCGCGTTCCGGCAACCCGCGGCAGCAGTATAAAATTAGCCCAATTTTGTGGGAAAACCATGGACTTGGCAACACTGTTAGATAGATAGATAGATAGATAGATAGATAGATAGGGTTGCCAGGTCTGCATAACAAAACCAGCCCAATTGGTACTCAAAGCTAGCCCAATCAAAATCAAAATCACATTCTGGGGCATCAAAACTTCTACCCAGGGTGTTCCAGCTTGGTTGAAATCGCATTCTGGCAACCTGCGGCAGCAGTATAAAATTAGCCCACTTTTGTGGGAAAACCATGGACTTGGTAACACTGTTAGATAGATAGATAGATAGATAGATAGATAGATAGATAGATAGATAGATAGGGTTGCCAGGTTTGCATAACAAAACCAGCCCAATTGGTACTCAAAACTATCCCAATCAAAATCACATTCTGGGGCATCAAAACTTCCAGGATGTTCCAGCTTGGTTGAAATCGCGTTCCGGCAACCCGCGGCAACAGTATAAAATTAGCCCAATTTTGTGGGAAAACCATGGACTTGGCCACACTGAGATAGATAGATAGTTTGACTGACAGATAGATAGATAGATAGATAGATGGATAAATAGGGTTGCCAAGTCTACATATCAAAACCAGCCCATCTGGTACTTAAAGCTAGCCCAATCACAACCAAAAACAAAATCGCATTCTAGGGCATTCAAAACTTCTATCCAGTGTGTTCCAGCTTGGTTAAAATCACGTTCTGGCAACCCGCAGCACCAGTATAAAAGTAATTTTGTGGGAAAACCATAGACTTGGCAACACTGAGATAGATAGATATATAGATAGATAGATATTTCAAATTCATGTGATTTTAACATAAGACACACCCACATACAGGAGTATGAGAGACTGATTACTATCATGTGAACATTAACATCAGTTCAGCATCCTTTATATCTGGATGAGCAGACCCCATGAGTGAAGGACAGAGATGGAGATGAGCCAATCCATCAATCCATTCACCCTCCTAAGAGGATTTCCCATAATTATTCCATATTAAAAAAGACTTACACTGTCTGGAGAGAGAGAGCGAGAGACCGAGAGAGAGAGAGAGAGAGAGAGACTAAAAGAGAGAGCAGGTGTGGATAGAAGTCTGGAGGTTTGCGTATAATAGGATACATAGCCCTGCTCTCTGACAGACAGTAAGAGGATTGTACTGGTAGGTAATTAAAACTGCCCTTGGAACAGTCCCCGTCGTAATTGTTTAGTGATATAAAATAAAGTTTTTCTCGTCCGTCGTGAGTGCATCTGTCTGAAAGCATCTCTGAAAGACTGAGAGCAGGAGCCAACGGACACGCGCTTTTGTCCTGGGCAGGAGGCGGAGCTGGTGACTGAACGAGCACAGCCTACCAAACAGCGAGCGCTGGTGTGTGTGTGTGTGTGTATGTATGTGTGTGTGTGAGAGTGAGTGAGTGTGAGAGAGAGAGCAGAGCGGTGGATATGGCCAAAGAGAGCGAATAAAACTCGCTCGAGCACTTGTTCGTCACACAATTGTAAGTGTGAAACATCCCGGGATTCTCCACGCGCATCCTACCAGATACGATCTCACGAGCGGCATCAACAAAAGAGAGTATTAGTTTTACAATCACGGAGCCTCGTTATCTCCCGAGTTTCTCCAACGCTACGGGAGGACACGCTTCTCTGTTCCCGCATTTAAACTCCCAACATCCAGCTGCCTGCATCCGCTTCTGCTCCGTCCGCGGAGATCCATCAGCGCGCAAACAGCGGTGGTCTCATATCGGACTACTGGATTCGGGTTGACGCCATGGGGACAGAGGGAGGGGGTCTTCGCCATGGATTCTGACTTTTTAAACACTTAAACCCATAAACCCATAGATTGCGAAACCCCGTGTTTAAGTAGTTGAACGAGCTGCGCTTTAGGTCGCATCTCTTCCTGCCCTTCTTCACCGAACGGGATGGTTCCAGCGCAGCGTCGTGTAGGGTGAGAAGATCTTGCAAGACTGGGAAGAAAAGCGAGAGATCGAGGGATTATGGCACTCTTCGCGCTCTGTCTTTTTATTCTGACGCTCACCTGCACGAACTTTGACCTGGTGACTGCTGCCAGACACGCGGTGCACTGGAACAGTTCAAACATACTGTAAGTAGCTTTTCTAATCATAGTCATTTTCCACTAATAAGGCATAATTTATTAAAAGAGATTTAAAGATATTTCAAAAAATAGGTAACCCAGCTTTAAAATGTTTTTCAGCAGGGAGAGTACAATGTAAAAAATGGCGCATGTAATTAAGTCATTTTAAACCATCTTAGATCGGGATTCCCTAATGGGGCAGGTGCACCAGTAGACCAGGACAGAAGCTTTTTGAGATGTGTCATGTTTGTGTGTATTGTGAGTGTTTGTGCATCTTTCTGTAGGACTGTAATCAATACAAGTGTTTGTAGGCATTTAAATAAAAATGATACATTTCGTAGATCTCTTAATCTTGAAAACAACCACATGGTTAGGCAGATGTTTGCTGAATATTAGTGCAACCATATATCTCATCTGAGGTCTTTCTGTTACTTAGTTTAGTAAAACTCAAATCAAACAAAGCAGAGCTTTATGCCTCAATCCCCAATGTCAAAGTCGACCAAAAACTTCTGTCCAAATATGAGTCTTGTACATTTTCATATCTGCACTATGTTGTAGAAATTTGGTCAGGATTGTGCTTTTGTCCTCACAGAACCCCTCTCTCTCTCCTTGTGTGTCTGTTTCCATCACTTCTCCGTTCTCTCGCACTCCTGCATGTTTCTCTCAGGGAGTCTCCGTCTGTTTCTCCCCTCTGCTTTTTCGTTCTCCTCCCTCTTTCAGCATCATACATGGAGCCCAGTCTAGTCCCCTGTTTCTTTTCATTCCATCTGCTGTAATTAGCAGCACTTTTTCAAAATGACCTCAATATGCCTGTATTGTGACACCGTTCAATCTCAGCATCTCTCACTGTCACACACACACACGTTCTCTCTTTCTCTCACACACATACACACTTCATTTTTTGACTTCGTCTTAGAATGGATGAGGTGGTTAGGTGACGGTTAGGTACGTCAGCACTGACTGAACGGTAAATTAGAGTCGGGAAATAGATGAGTGTGCTGGTGTATCAGGCTGTGATCTGGCTCTACTGGTTGTAAAACCTATGAAATAATGCAGGAATTGACCTAGTTTACAGGTACTGTTCACACTAATAAGTAGCTTGGGGCGGAATACAAATTTGGCCTAAATCAAAATCAAATTAAACGCATGCACCAGAAGCAGCCCACCTGCCTGAAAGCCTCTTATTTATTGGTACTCCTATCTCAATCTCAATCTCAATCACTCACGTACTCTTCGCACACTTTACAAAGGTTATCTGTGATTATTTGGAAATCTGGAGCTTGTTTTTAAGCTGATACATGGTACGATATTTACAGCGTTTTGACACCCCCTAGATATATTCATTTTGCCCCTTTTTGAGTTTCACCCCATGCAGTTTGCATAACCCACTTTTCATACAAATACAATAATTTATATTTTACTCATAAGGCTAAATGTCAATCATACTTGGCGCCGTGTTCAAAATGGACGCGTGACTACAAATTTCAGAACTCACACATCCCCCAGAAATTAATTAAATTTATCCCAGTACAGCCATGCAAATGCAAAAATGTACGGTTTGAAAAGCGATAAAGATGATCATTTTGCCATGCAATAATGGTTCTCAACAAAGTGGGCCGGGACCCACTAGGGGTCCTCAGCAAACTTCCAAGAGGGCTGAAGGATGACTCAAAATTATTCAAATTAATATATGTGACCCTGGACCACAAAGCCAGTCATAAGGGTCCATTTTCTGACGTCGAGATTCAAACTGTTTAAAAGCTGAATAAATATGCTTTTCATTGATGTATGGTTTGTTAAGATACAACGATTTGAAAATCTGGAATCTGAGGGTGCAAAAAAATCTAATAAATTGAGAAGATCGCCTTTAAAGTTGTTCAGATGAAATTCTTAGCAATGCATATTACTAATCAAAAATTAAATATTGATTTTTGATTAGTTACGGTAGGAAATGTACAAAATATCTTCGTGAAACATGATCTTCATTTAATATTTACTAATGATTTTTGGCATAAAAGAAAAATCGATAATTTTGACCCATACAATGTATTGTTGGATAATGCTAGAAATATACCCGTGCTATTTACGACTGATTTGTGGTCCACGGTCACAAATATCTTTGTCATTATTATACCATAAATACCGCAGGAAATGTCTTACCTTAAATAGACAGGTTGTTGAAAAATCGTGTTGGAGAAAGTCAAAAAGGTTGAAAACCACTGCCGTACGATGAGAAATTTCCAAAAATGTGTCTTTGTGGCCAAATCATTAACGTTGATTATGGAAAAACTAAATTTACAGACTTTATTAGGATGTTTTGCGCTGTATTCTGAGGAAAAATTATGGTAAAGTATCTAAATACTACAGTTTTGTTAGAATAAACCAACAAGCAAAGGCCGTTTTGCACTCGCCGGTTGCGCGTGGGCCTGCTTACGCCTTAGGTGTTTAACGCTACAGGATTATATCTGCGCCGCCATGTGCTTTTCCATTCACACCAGAGTACTCACTGTGCAGAGAAATGGAAAGTGCTTCTTCCGCCTAGTTTCAGCATACTGAGAAAGCTGCCTAACTGCATTAGCATCGGTAGCAGCACGGGGCGGATATGCTACGTGATAAAACCAAATTAAACTGGCTTATTTTCATGGATTAAGTTTAATAAGCCTTCTACAGCAAAAGCCATTACACACTTTCGGCCTACCACCGCACAGTAGAAAGTATGGACATTAACCCCATTTTACTACGAGCTGCAGTGTTCCCCATTATTTCTACAAGATGTTTTTCAGGAAGTGTGTACTTTGTTTTGGCAAAAAAGTGTGTGGGGAAATTAGCCTGTGAGCTAGCATTATCTGTGTGTGTATGTGTGTAGACTTCCCTCTCTCTCCATAACTGCTCTGCAACACTGATGACACCCTGTTACCTCAGCTTGGCCTAGTTATAGAGCACAGAGGAAGAGAGAGAGCTGATATTTAAGCATTGTATTGCTGAATGTCGCTCTGTGTTCTTGCCCTATACGCTTATTCTCAGTGGTCGGAGTCTAAATGTAGCACAGCATGCTAATAGCGCTAATAGTCGTGGTCAGTGTGCTGAATTTAGGTCTACAGCCAAAGCTGCACAGTCACTCTGTCTCCCCTCTCCGTGGACCAGCCCGAACAAGCTAGTATTCTCTTGGTAGTGTTTTGACTCGGGGGTGTGATACGGCACGCGTGTGTGTGAGTGTTCTACAACTAAACGTCTTTGTTTCGAGCAGAGCACGTTTGGTGTAAACAGTAAGAGAGGCGCCTTTGGCTATGAGGTAAAAAACGAAAACAAAGCAACCAGACCACTGCCTCCTCATTCATCTTCTAAGAGAGTTATAGCTGAGTGTACCTTCAGCTCGCACACATACACACACTGACAATTACTGAGCGTGGGGTGGGCAGTGATCCTAACGGCCCTACACTCGCGCTCCAGTGATGCGCATCCCGGAAAAAATACAGAAGCCTCTCAGACGCATAATTGAGAAACAGGGTTGAATAAATACATATGAACCAGCGGTTTTCTTGGGCGAACAAACATGTATGCTGACGGAAGGATAGATTCTGTTTTCACGTTCTCAGTGAATGCTTCATTACAGTCACGTGAGGGAACTCTGTGGTATGTAATGGGGAGAAAAACACTGTAAACACATGTTTAATGTTAGTGGAGGTGAAGTGAGTGTGGACTCCAGGGGGAACAGCTCTGCTCTGTTAAAGCACAATTACAGAACGAGAGTGGAAAACTCAAACTACTGTAGAAATACTCTGCTGAAAAGTGTTAGAACTACAAATCAGTGTTGGGTTAGACTGTGGGGCCTATACAATTTTGTTTCTGTGGTAATATCAGACTTAACTGGTGTTAAAACGACTTCAGCTGAATCGACCTTAGCGCATTAGTCTTCATGAATGACATTTAAAGGATTAGTTCACTGCAGAATTGAAATTTCATGATAATTTACTCACCCCTTTGTCATCCGAGATGTTCATGTCTTTCTTTTTTTCAGTTGAAAAGAAAAGGTTTTTGAGGAAAAAAATCCAGGATTTTTCTCCATATAGTGTTCTTTTAATGGGGATCCAATTGGTATCCCATCCCTCTGTATGGAGAAAAATCCTGGAAAGTTCTCCTCAAAAACCTTACTTTCTTTTCGACTGAAGAAAGTCAGTCATGAACATCTTGGATGACGTGGGGGTAAGTAAATTACAAGGAAATTTTAATTCAGGAGTGAACTATTTTCTTTAAAGGTTTATTCAGTTATGTACAGTTGATGTTAAAAGCTTACATCCCCCCTTTCAGAATCATTAAAAATGTTAGAGAGATCATACAAAATGCATCTTATTGTTTATTTAGTACTGACCTGAAAAAGATCTTTCACATAAAAGATGTTTACATATACTCCACAAAAGAAAATAATAGTTGAATTTATAAAAATTACCCCATTCAAAAGTGATTCTTAATACTGTGTTGTTACCTGAATGATCCACAGTGTTTTTTTGTTTAGTTATAGTTGTCCATGAGTCCCTTGTTTGTCCTGAACAGTTAATCTGCCTGCTGTTCTTCAGAAAAATTCTTCAGGTCCCACAAATGATTTGGTTTTCCAGCATTTTTGTGTATTTGAATCTTTTCCAACAATGACTGTATGATTTTGAGATCCACCTTTTCACACTGAGGACAACTGAGGGACTCATATGCAACTATTACAGAAGGTTCAAATGCTCGCTGATGCTCTAGAAGGAAAAAACACGCATTTAGAGCTGGGGGTGAAAACTTTTGAACAGAATGGAGATGTGTAAATTTTTTTTTATTTTGCAGAAATATCATTTTTTTTTTTCATTTAGTACTCCCCTTCAGAGGCTACAGAAGATAGTTACTTGTTTCCTAGAAGATAAAATAAGTTAAATTTACCCTGATCTTCAAATTCAAAAAGTTTTCACCCCCCGGTTCTTAATGCGTCGTGTTTCCTTCTGGAGCATCAGTGAGTGTTTGAACCTTCTGTAATAGTTGCATATGAATCCCTAAGTTGTCCTCAGTGTGAAAAGATCTCAAAATCATACAGTCATTGTTGGAAAGGGTTCAAATACACAAAAATGCCACAAAACCAAAGAATTCGTGAGAATTCCTGAAGGATTTTTCTGAAGAACAGCAGACAGTTTATCACTAAACAAAAAACACAGCTGTGGATCATTCAGGTAACAACATAGTATTTAGAATCAAGGGAATTTTTCTGTATTTTATGTCAAATATCTTATTCAAGTCAGTATTAAATAAACAATAATGTGCATTTTGTATGATCCCTCTTATTTTTGTAAAATAATTTAACATTTTTAATGATTCTGAAAGGGGGATGCAAATATTTGACTGTCTTTGCTCAACTGTACCTGCAAGTTTTTCCTTTTTGCAGTACTTTACAGGAATTATGTAAGATCTAGTTTGTGAATTGCACAGTAAATTTGGTTTCAGTTGGGGACGGGGGTTGTGTAGGGGCTGACATTTTAAAAAGAATTTCTATTTAATTTTTAGGGCACGATCTGACATGCCTCGATGACCACAATCCAAATGATCTCTTGGCACCTCATAAAGACTTGGTGCCTTCAGTTGCTCTTTAGCTAGCATTAGCATCAGTGTTCATGTACTATAACTACTGATATCACAGTGGTAGTATAGATGCTACACTGCCCTTGGAGTTTTATGTAAATTAGACTGATACTAAGCAGTACTAAGATTTTTATTTTTTTGGTCACCAGATCTTTCCACCATATGTATGCCGTAACAAACTCGACATTTTTGTGTTTCTCTTCAGACTGTTTTTGCTTCTTTGGCGTTCAGGTACTGATTCTCCCATTGTCTCTGCAGGTAAAGTACAATAATAAGTGCTCATCTAATTTTCATATTTCACACAAACATCACTACGCTATAGTAAAATGAGTGCAAAGAGAATTCTCTCAGATGTTTAGTGAAACACAGCAGGTCATATAATTTCTATATTGACTACACATAATTAAAACACTTTTTATAGAAAACAATTATGATACAGTGTTTCTCAGATGATTCTTCACAAAAACACAATTTATTTTTTAATGTATAAAACTTTTTAATTAGCACCAAATTACAGAAACCTTTAGGGTTTCCATGGTGTCTTGTTTCTATACAAATATAGAAAGTGATTATGACATTATTTATGTTTTGTCAGTGTTCCATCAAATAATGATCTTAATAGAAAGTACTCGAGCAAACAACTGTTTCTATGGTTACCACTTCAGGGCAGGCAAACATGATTTTTGTTTATGAGCATCTATTTAGGATACTGCCAGGTGAAATTCATGGTCTGACTAGTGTGTAAACTTTTGACATCCTGAAATGTTTAAAAAATCTTGTTTAAGCATATGTACAAGGAACATATGCATTTCACTTTAGGTTTTGCTTCCTTCAGGGTTCACGTGGGGTCAGACCCCTTAAATGTTTCAGAAATTGCACACTTTGTAAGACGGTAATAATGGCACTGATTTAAGTGATAAAAGATTTATGTTGCTTAAAGGCGAACTCCATTTCCAGAACAACAATTTACTAATAATTTACTCGCCCCCTTGTCATCCAAAATATTCATGTCTTTTTTTTCTTCAGTCGTAAAGAAATGATGTTTTTTGAATAAATTTTTTTTAGCATTTTTCTTGGCTTCAAATGCAGCTTCAAACGATCCCAAATGCGGTTGTAAACGATCCCAGCTGAGGACGAAGGGTCTTATCTAGTGTAACGATTGGTTATTTTAATAAAAATAATGCGATTTATATACTTTTTAATGCCAAACGCTCATCTTGTCTTTCTCTGCCTGGACTGCTTTTGTTCCGGTTCATGACAGTTAGGGTATGTCGAAAAACTCCCATCTCATGTTCTCCCTCAACTTCGAAATCGCCCTATATCGCTGTTTTACCATTTTTGTTGAGGGTGTTTGATCTTCTTTGCCTGTTCACTTTGCAATGACTGGGTCGGTACTTCTGCAGTAATGTAGGATGATTTTTAAATGATGTGATTGTTTACAACCGCATTTGAGATCGCTTGAAGCCACATTTAAACTGCCTTTTGGATGTTCAAAATTGGGGCACCATAGCAGTCCATTATATGGAGAAAAATGCAGAAATGTTTTCCTTAAAAAACATAATTTATTTACGACTGAAGAAAGAAAGTCATGAACATCTTGGTGAGTACATTATATGTGAATCTTTGTTTTGGAAGTGGACTTCTCCTTTAAGTTCCTGGATCACTGCTGTTGGATCAATGTTCAGCTGGGAAAAAAAATGGCAACGGGGTCTTGTTTACACTGTGCTAAACACAGTGTTTTCCCCATTCTTTTTAGTTAGACTGTTAGTTACAGTCAATTTTGACCTTATGAGGTTATGTCACCTCCTATGCATGAAAGTTTCATGAGCTTGCGTGCTCACTTTGATGACTTCTACTTAAGATTTAATGAATCAAAGTTTCATCCTTTAATTTATAATACAGAGCGACTGTTTACACTATAGTATAAATAGCATCTGAATACTATTATTGCAAAGAAAATAATGGTATTTTTACATAGTGTAAATCCAATATATTCCTATTTGCACTTAGTGTAAATAGCATATCGCTAAAAATACAGCTATTTTTACTTAGTGTAAATAGTAGCTGCCTTTGAAAGATGAGAGATTGAAAAACAAGCTAAAACGGCATGCTTGCGATTGCGATTTTATGTCACATTCGCTGTTGTTCATACTATTGGGTAGTTTTATGTGTAGTGCAGATGGTACGTTATTTTAAAACGTCACAGAGCATTAGAGTTATAGCACCATTCGAACATTTCAAGTCAGAACTGTGGTGACACGTACAAAACCAACGTCACATAAAACGTAGCATATGTACGTTCATCTGTTTCGGGAAAAAAAACTAGTACTCTTTTAGCGCCACTCAATGGACATTTCACATCGAAAATGTCACGAAATGTACATGGCGGTAAGTATTTAGCGTCTTGCAAAAACGTTGCCACAGGTATGTTTTCATCATGAGATCAGGTTGGAATGTGCAGATATAAATCTGAATTACAGTATAGCAGATTATTGGATGCACAGGTCATCGCGTAGCTGGTGTGTGAGTGTATTTGTCAGCTTGCAAGAAAGAGCACAGGTGTGGCCAGGTGTTGTGCAGATGGCTCTCACACTTGGTTCAAGTGAGGTGAGCTGGCTTCATGCTGTGTGTAGGTTAAAATCAGTGGGATAAGCAGCTACCTTGCTTCATTCCTGTATTGTCTTTAACAATGCATAAACAAGGGTTTTGATTGGCAGGTGGATGGAAAGACTGAACAGCAAAGCCATAAATCAGATAACAGTCTGAGGTTTGTATATGCAAATTGCTCGGTGCATATTCATGAGTATACGGAGAGATCTATCCAAGTGACAGAGAAGACCTGGTTCTCGTTCATCAACTTTGTGTTATCATTGAGTTGAAGCTGATGTGCGCCTGTGCTTTATGATGTAAGTATCTATGTGAAGAGCAGCAGTCTTAATTAATAACGCCAGTTCAACTGAGGCTGATGAATGAGGCAGTTGTGCATAACCACATCCACTTATCACACCAATCACTTCTGTTTATTTATTCTTCGTCATGGTGAGGGGCTGCAATGAATGCAGGGGATGCCACGCTCTTCCACACTCTTTCTTTTCAATAGCAGTGTCTTTACTTAGTCATTCATAATCACAATGTTTATGCATTTAATTTTATTTTAATACCCGCCTCACCTTCTGTGTCTCAGCCTCCGTTTATTTCATTCATCTCCTTTTTTAATTCTTGTTATGAATACCGTCTCTTTATTTATTTATCATTTCCAAACAGTGTGAGCATGATGGGAGCAGTGATCCCAGCAGTCTCGACACACTGTAATAATTCAATAAATTATTGTTGTGCTTATGAGCTTTTTGTTGTTAGTTTTATCACGTATGGATGAATACACTGATATATATTGTATGACAGATACAGATTGTTGATAATTATGTTTATGTAATGGACCAGTTAATGGTCAGTATTAAAATTCTGTTTAAGGGACAGTTCAACCCAAAATGAAAATTCTGTTATTAATTACTCACCGTCATGTCGTTCCAAACCCGTAAGGCCTTCGTTAATTTTCAGAACACAAATTAAGATATTTTTGATGAAATCCGAGAGCTTTCTGACCCTTCATAGACAGCAACACAACTACGTTCAAGGCCCAGAAAGGTAGTAAGGATATCGATAAAATAGTCCATGTGACATCAGTGGTTCAACCTTAATTTTATGAAGCTACGAGAATAAAACAAACATAACTACTTTCAACAATTTCTTCTCTTCCGTGTCAGTCTTAAATGTAATTTAACGTGGGAAAACACAAAGTATAACATTCTAAAAGTACATTAACAACTGAAAAAGTTAAAATACAAAAACATTGCTAGATTCACAACATTAGTAACTGTGGAAACACGTCAACACAATCTGTAAAAATGATCCATTTTGCTGATTTGTTAAGGGTTGGTGATTTCCCAGCATTAACTAATTGATTTTTTTTTAGTGCAAAGCTAAACAAACAAGGTTGTGTGAGGTACTTTGGTCGAATGCTGGGAAAATGAAAGTCTCGTCACATTGGTGTGACATTTTGAGTTTTCTCAACTTTTCATTTTTGACAGTGCGGCAGTAGGAGGGGGTCTGTTTGGTACTTTGGGGAGGATGTTAATGCAGATGGAAATGATGTGTATTTCGGGCCTCTTCCACTCCCCAATTATTCACTTCAAAAGCAGGCCAGATTTGACACACCTTTCATTACTACAACTCATGATGATGAAACGAACAGCACAGGTTCTCGCCTCACACCGCTGTGTTTTATTATAAACAAATGATTTACATAGAAACACCATCTCTGTGGTCTCGCCATCACTCTTTTTGCAAAATGGCCGCGATTCAGTCTCATCTGAAAGTTGCTGCTTTTCTTAATTTCGTAATTTATGGTTGTTTCTAATCTGTAACGCCTCAAACTTCCTCCAGAGTAGAACAGTGTTCACGTCTGCCCTTTTACAAGGGAAATTTACCTCAGTACACCTTGAAAAAGACTGGTCTCCCAGCCAGACCAAGTTGATATTAAAGGAGAAGTTCACTGTCAGGACAAAAATTTACAGATAATGTACTCACCCCCTTGTTATCCATGTTTGTGTCTTTCTTCAGTCGTAAAGAAATTGTTTCTTGAGGAAAACATTTCAGAATTTTTCTCTTGATATAGTGTACTTCAATGCGCATCCGGCGTAAAACTTGTGCCAAATCGGCTGTGCGGCTCACTCCGCTGTGGCGACCCCTGATAAAGGGGGCGAGCTGAAGGAGAGAGAGAGAAAGTGAACTTCAATGGTGCCCCCAAGTTTGAACTTCCAAAATGTAGTTTAAATGTGGCTTCAAATGGCTCTAAACGATCCCAGCAGAGGAAGAAGGGTCTTATCTAGCGAAACAATCAGACATTTTCAAAACAAATTGACAATTTATATACTTTTTAACCCTTAAATGCTCGTCTTGTCTCGTCTCTGCAATGTGGATGCTTAGTCTGTGTAATCTGGGTCAATACAGTTGGGGTAAGACAAAAAACTCCTGTCCCGTTTTCTTCTTCAACGTCAAAAACGTCCTACATCGCTGTTTTAGCTTTTTTTTTGTAAAGGGCATTTGATAATCTTTGCATGTTCACTTTGTAAACACTGGGTCGATGTAGGACGATTTTGAAGTTGGGGAAGAAAATGAGATGGGAGTATTTCGACATACCCTAACTGTATTGACCGTATTGACCCGAAAAAAACAAAAAAACAGTTCACACAGACTTAGACAAGACAAGCGTTTGAAGTTAAAAAGTATATAAATTGTCAATTTGTTTTGAAAATGACCGATCGTTTTGCTAGATAAGACCCTTCTTCTTAGAGCCATTTGAAGCTGCATTTAAATGCCATTTTTAAAGTTCAAACTTGGGGGCAACATTGAAATCCACTATATGAAGATCATTCCTAAATTTTTTCCTCAAGAAACATGAAGAAAGAAAGACACAAACATCTTGGATCACAAGGGGGTGAGTAAATGGGTAAGTAAATGATCTGTAAATTTTTGTTCTGGAAGTGAACTTCTCCTTTAAAACCGTTTCGTTAGCCAGCCAACTAACAAATCCCAAAACCCCATTAAAACCAGCCAACAATTACCTTAGGAAGCAGAGAAAGACGTTAAATGTGCTTCAAATCACACACACAGACTCAAACGTGCATATACACACTAATGGATGATCTTGTATGGTTGTGTGTGTGGTCCCTCTGAGTGTATGTGTGTGGTCTCTTTATCTCCCTGTGTGTTTGTCCTTTGAACAAGGGGAAGTGAGCAGTGTAAATGTCTGTGATTTGAACAGGAAGAGCCGTGACTCCCGCTCATTTGAATCCAGCCGGCTGATGGAGGTGAATCGTTAAATGGAAGAGTCATCTCGTCTTAATGAATAGAAAAAAAGGGCATTTGGAGCCTTTCACTCTGTCTGTCTCTCTCTCTCTTTCTCCCTGATTCTCCTGTTACTCTGCTAGTTTGAGCTCTGGCACACCGAACAACAGCTATCTTGCACACAGACAGGCTTCAAAGCCTCCAAACACACACACACATATAGTGAAACGCTGCCTGAGACTCGTGTACACGGTGATGTATAGACACATGACAGCAGGTTATATTCTCACTGGTGTGTTCTATAAAATTGGGCGGTTTGGAGGCTTTCTGCCCTCTTTTCACATCAGCACAAGACAACTGGCTCATGTCATCCATTTGAACACACACACACGCGCAGAAGCGCACAAGTAGGAGATCGAGTAGCACTAATCCAGACAGACAAGCTAATTCGGAAAGTATCGTATATGCAAATGTAAACGTGAAGAGGGTGGAAAGCAGAGGCTTTCAAGCAGGTTATAATCACACTTACTGCTGCTTTGTGTTGGTTTAGTGGGACTGTCGGATGATCAGGGTTTTTAGCAGTGGTTAAATGACACTTTCATTTTATTTCTTGTCAGTGTGGCAGAGGTTTAGACCTGCATTAACCGTGCTTAAAGGTGAAGTGTTTTTTTTAAGAAATTGAAAGACTTTCTTGCCGTTTAATATGCAGAGACAGCTAAGTGAGCCATTTGTTGGTTGATTCCCACAAAAAAGCGTAAACACTGCTCTGTGGGGTTTTCAAAACATTGCTCTGTTTGTTTGAGAATCCCGACCAGGCTGGCATAGCAACACTGGCTCAACTGAGTTTGGAGGCGTGGCCATCTGTTTAGCTGACCAATAGCAGATGGAAGAAGTGTTTAGGAAACCAGTTTGGAAACAGTCATTGGCTGAAGAGCAAACTAGTATACTACTGCCTTACCGCAGCTAAATTTAAAATAGTTTTTTCAGGTAAATACATGCAAAATTAAATGGTGATTTAGTTTAATATGTGACCCTGGACCACGAAACCAGCTATAAGGGCCTATTTGTTATTAGTTTGTAGTAGTTTTCCATTGATGTATGGTTTGTTAGGATAGGACAATATTTGGCCGAGATACAACTATTTGAAAATCGGGAATCTGAGGGTGAAAAAAAAATCGAAATACTGAGAAAATCACCTGTAAAATTGTCCAAATTAAGTTCTTAGCAATGTATATTACTAATAAAAAAATAAGTTTTGAGATATTTATGGTAGGAAACGTACAAAATATCTTAATGATACATGATGTTTACTTAATATCCTAATGTTTATTGCCATAAAAGAAAAATCAATAATTTTGACCCATACAATGTATTTTTGGCTATTGCTACAAATATACCCGTGCTGCTTAAGACTGTTTTTGTGGTCCACGGTCACATATTGTTCTGAATCTAATTACAGTATTAGAAGAATATTTTTTTCAGAGTCCGTTAATGTAGAAATAGCTTCTTATGGTTATTTGCTGCCAAGAATGAGTGTGCAACACTAATTCTCATTTAAGAAAATGAAAAAATTCCCAGCTGCTTCCCATGACGCAGTTTTCCCATATTCCCCTTCGCAGTAATTTTTAATGCAGAACTGTGCAGTCTTGTGTGTGTTTACGTGCACGATTCTCTGTATGTGTGTGTGTAGAATGGGGTTTTTAATGGGGATTTTTGGCCATTAAAGCCATCATTAGCCAGGCCACGAGTGTGCCCTGTTCACCATAATCATGAACATAATTAGAGAATTAGCGAGAGTTGGAGAGTGAATGTGTGTGTTGGAGTGCTTGTGTGTGTGCACATCATGGATGTTAATGGAGAGATTTTAAATGGACAAGCTAAATTATGACCTTGTATAATGGCCTTTTTTATCAGCCAATGTCAGACTGTGCTTCAGGAATGGGTCTCTGTGTCACACTGATGAGTATGTGTTTGTGTGTGTGTATGCGTTATTGTGTCTAATTCAAGTATTTTTGCTGCGTATGGCAAGGTTTTTTTAAGGACTGTCAATCGATTGGAATTTTTAATCTAATAATTTGTATAAAATGTCAGTTAATATATCAAATTAGTTGCAATTTCATACCTGCAACTATGTATGCAGATATTTGCTGATAAACGCCCTGAAATATAGATATCTGATGTTAAATTATTGCATTTTTTTAATGCATCAACATCTGTTGATATTTTATATTTAACTGTTCTTGCACATTTTCCTTGTTTTTACATTCAGATTATCTTTAGGGCCAGTTTTACTAAACAGGGCAAATTAGTGCGAGGGCGCAATTCCAAAACAGCGCCGATGGGAGGGAAAATTTCTGTGGGTGTTTTATTAACGATGCGCAAATTAAAGAACACAGAAGAACCGGAGGCCAAAAAATGAAGGTTTGCTAGAAGTTTTGATAGACCTGGTATTACGTGACTCCTAGTTGAGGGTTCCAAGTTGTCTTTTATTTCCTGAAGCAAATAAAAAATAACATGGTTTGGCAAACGATATGTTCAAATAATGTGTTCTCCTGGCATTCCAAATAAATTAATATATGTGGAAAAAATCCTCTTCATTCTACCACGTGCTCTCTGTTCTCTGAGGTGCCTCCTCCAAGCAACAATAATTGCAGCCATTTTAAGCGCAAAATAGTTAAAGACATGCTTTTTGTAGGCGTTAAATGGCGCAAATGCCAGTAATTTGGCAAGCGCAAACGTTAGTAAAACGCATTGTGTGATTCATTTGAATACTCTCCTCCCATAAATGCTTTTGCGTCTGAAAGGGAAACTCCTACAAAAGCATATTCAGTAAGGTCAGACGCAAAAATAACTGTGTCCATGCCTTTTCAGCGCTAATTCATCACTGCACGTCTTTAGTAAAACCTGACAGTACTATTTTAATGTCAAAAGATGGTTTGTGCTGACGCAAGCTATTAGTAAAACTGGCCCTTTATGTCTAATGCTTACTTAAATTTAATCTTTAAAAACATGAATAATTTAAAATGAATAAACACTGTTATTTTTAAATTCTCTTAAAGCTTTTAAAAGTTTTGACATTGGCCATTTGTGGGGGTTTTTTTGGCCACAGAATCTTAACATCGTCCTATCTCTACTTAAAAATCAGTATTTTTTTTTGTTTGCTTCATTTTGGTGATGTGCTTCGCCTCTAGTAATAGCTGACTACAGATTCACAGAAACATGAAGATGGCAATTAATCAAACTAAATTAACAGCGTAAATTGACAGCCTTTTTTCCCTTTAAAATCCATCTCATTCCATTTAAATCAATTTACCTTGAAGCATTCTCTCTCTGACTGCCCCCCTGTTCTGTGTCACTCAGGAACTCCTTCTCGTCCGTGCACATGTAATCCATATCATACAGATTCTGTGAAATAAACTAGTTTCGGTGAGTGCCATCAGAAATGTGTGTGTGTGTACATAAGTCTTTACTCCTAAATCCTCTTCTGCCTGTACGTGGTTGCACAGAATATCAATGGCCTACTGCAGGTCTCACTGTCTGAGTGTGTGTGTGTGTGGGGAAGTGCAGTTGTTAGCATTGCAGGCTTATGGTAATAAATGCATTTTCACAGCAGTTAACAGAATTCTGTGTCACATCCCGGGAGAAAGACAGAGAAAGGAAAGGAGATGTCTAGAAAAGAAGGATTGAGCAGAACACAGGTAGGTATTTATAAAGAGAAAGATGGAGGGGGAGCAGAGAGAGGGAGAGAGAGAGAGAGAGCAGGGAGCTCTTTTCTTCTTCCACTCCGGGTTTACTCACTTACACATGTGCGCACACACATACATTAAAGGAATAGTTCACCCAAAAATGAAAATTCTCTCATCATTTGCTCACCCTCAAGTTGTGTGGGTTTCTTTCTTCAGTTGAGCACAGAAAGAACGTTGGTAACCAGTTACGGCAGCCACTTTAATAGTATGAAAAAAAAAATACTATGGAAGTCAATGGTTAACATTAACTTTTTGGTTACCGGCGTTCTGCAAAATATCTTCTTTCATGTTCAACAGAAGAAAGAAACTCAGATACACAGTAATACGCAGATCAGCTGTAATGTCCCTGTCCATTTATTACATTCAGAGAAAAATATAGGTGCAGGTAGGTGGCGGATGGATAATTATTTGAAGCAGCAGATTTGGGTGATGTTTGAGCTGATCTGCACATTTTTACCCTGTAAGCACACACTCTCACACTAATACAGACTCATTTTTGCAACGAACCAAAGCAAGAGATCACACAAATGAGTTTTGTGTGTTGTCAGGGGTGTAAAACATCCGGATGAACTGAAGTGTAAGTATGGGTACTGTGTCAGTTTTACTCAGAATGATCAGAAAACATAGGTTTAAATTAGTGTACCTTCACAGATGCATGTGCATGTTTCGTTAGTTTAATTTTTTGATTGTACATGTGTGTGTATATGTAGGGTGAAGTCAGCAAAAATTGGACTTCAGCTAAAGCGGGACAAATAAGCTTTTGGTGTTGTTCTCCTTTTTTTTCTTCTTCTTCTTCAAAAAAATCTATATATATATATATGAAGAGTTCAGATGCAAAAACAGCTAAAAGCCATCTCGGTCAAAAATGAGATAATGAGTGAATGCTCCTGACACATATTATATGTCCATCAAATACTTTTACTTTAAACTCGCTAAATTCCAGCCTCAGCCCAATCGGAAGTACCAGTACTTACATATACAAAGTAGCCAGAAAGAAATGCTCATTTTAAAGAAATATGTCAGATGGATTTAGCTGGTTTTGCATCTAAGCTCTTTATATATATATATATATTGGTAATAATGGGTGGTCTTAAAATGCTGTAATAACAATACCTTATTTTAATATCAGCATTTAATTAATCAAATGTAAATAATATGGGCATGGTTACCACAATGCTGGAAGATCTGAGAAAGTATGTTAAAAGTACATGCCGTACATAGTTTAAGCCCATTAAAATTGTTAAGGTTCAAATTCTAATATAAACAGTATTTCAACCAACAATATAAATTTGCATTACGTGTTCATGTGATCATTCAATTTTATGCAAAGTTGTACAAGTTTCTTTGTTCTATTTTTTTTAAATCAAGTTGTTACTGAACATGTTAGATAAATTGGAACAGTAGCATTCAGCTAAAGTCATCATATAAATTAAAAGATAATCCATGCTTAATGTGACAAATTATTTTATTTTACAAAAAATGTCACAAACTGTAGACAGAAGATAAGTAAAGAAATAAAGTAAGAAGAGAAATTTGTGAATATTAAGTTTCTAGATAAAAATGTGTGTCCCACTTTACCAGACGCAGTATATCAATTTACCTAAAAAAAAACAGAAGAAAAAAAATGGGTGCTTAACATTTTTAAATCTTGAAAATTAAATTTTTTTTTGAATCGTGTATGTTTAAAACAACAACCAGTATTTATTCAAAAACACAGTGGGAGGTACAAGAGACTCTGAGAATTTGCTCAAAGCATAAATAGTGTTGGTAGAAAAGATTTATTTGTATTCAATACACAGTTTACCAAACCAAAAAGTGTCCTAATTCTGCTGATTTCACTATATCACATGTATTTTTTAGTGACTCATAAAAGTGTAAAGTACTACAGAATAATTGTACTTCATTGCTATGGTATGTAACTATACAAAATGAGGAATTTGTACTTTTACTGCAGTACTTTTAATCAAAGTACATTTCTACTGATTTTTTACTCCTTGCAGTTTTGGTTAAAGTATCGGTATTGTGGCAAAATTAAATTTAAAGGCAAATATTTAGCCAAAAGCATAATTGGATAAATACTTTTAAGTGGAAACTGAACTTGTTTCTTAGCCGTTAAAACTGAGTAAAAAAAACTAATTTTTCCCCACCTCATTTAAATAAGTTTGTGCAAAGCAGTTTGTTTAATTACAGCTTTCTCAATGTTCTGACTTTGAAAAGCTTTAGGACATACCAGATGTTTAACTAAAAAAAAAAGAAAGAAAGAAAAGAAAATCTCTTGTTATTTGAAATTGTTAAACTCTAAATTCAGCAGGTTATTTTAGAGTTGTTTGACACCAATATAAATGACTTAATCAAATGATTTTGTTTACGCTTGTTGGCCTTCATGGACATAAACATAATTATTTCATATTGAACTGAATTTTATTTTTTCTGAAAACTTTAATTGTTACGTTGCTCATTAAGACATAATATACCCTGTTTTTTCCCTTTACATCATAATGATCAGTTGAAGTTGTACAGAAAATTGTCAAAAGTATTTTTGACCTTTGTGTATTAAAATGAATAATTTTGCATTAACAGTACAAATCTCCCAAATAATACTATAGTGTGAAATACATTACACCCATGTTTCACTCATATAAATATGCAAACTCACATACGCGACGCAATATAAAATGTATAAAACTCAGCCTGTCCCATACAGTCGAAAATAAAATTTACATATAAACAGTAAAGCTATAGACACATACGCACAGATGCTTCTGTGAAGGTAAACTCATTTAAAAGTTGAATATACAGTTTCCCCAGTATTGCAGTTGTCACAGGTCTGAGGAGATATTTCTAACAGCTGTCATGAGTTAAATATAATTGAGAGAGGGAGAGGAGAGAGGAGAGAGGAGAGGCTCGGGAGAGAGGGTTCATTAGAGAAGGGGGAGTGGAGAAAGAGAGAGTTAGGAGAGATAAAGGAGAGATGGAAGAGAGGATGGAAAACAGAGATGGGTAGAAAGAGAAATGGATAGAGGGATGGCATGTTGTTGCTATGAGATCGGGTCTTATCTGAGGCTCAAAATGACAGCAAGCTGACAACACTCTGCAGCGCTGTGACACGAACAGACTTTTCTCACACACACACACACACACACCGAGCAACAAGCTCTCACAAGCACAATACGGATGACACGCATCATTATGCATGTGCACACATATACTTACTCTCAATCACATGCACGTGACCCAAAGCGCATCATGGTTATACATGTAATTTTATGCGTGTAAGTGTGTATTCTTACACTCAGATGGAAACATTCACAGTACGGCTCATATGCATAATTATGCAGACACACACATGTGCACGGCCAAGCTCACACATGGCTTCTGGAGCCCGGGGTCATTATTTTTGATGTGATGTACAGCAGCTGGAACATGCAGGGGTCTTACATTCTTCCACTGGGATTGCAGCAGACCAGCCAGAAGCTTGTGTGTGTGCGGCAATTTATGATATGCACGGTGCGCCGGCTCTGAATACATTACTTGATCATAATATTTCAGTATTTTCATCTATTTAATCTACATAATATCCTTCTTCTGCATTTTCAGCTGCATGTGTGTTTTTGTGGAGTGTTGCAGATGGGAATTATTGTATTTGAATGGGAAAGGTAGTGTTCAGACTGTCTGGCCTATTTGAATTTGAATCAAACTGTGGAATAGTAGAAACGAGAGTGGACAGGGTTGAAAAAAAAGAGGGAAAGGCAGGAGGCGGGAGTGCGGGGGTGGTTAGTCTGGAGTCAGGACGGGGCGAGACGAGCGCACGAGAGAGGCCAGACTGCCAATCAATTGTAATTATAATGTGGGTCAATTGTAATTAGATTGAACTCTCATGTGACACTGCCACAGTGATATACAGTGAGCATTGCGGACCATATGCTGGGTGTGTTTGTGTTTGTGTGCGTCTGTCGCGCTCAGTCAGTCATACGATGGAGGTCGGAGACAAAGAGGATGTGAATGCCACCGAGATTTGACTTTGTCCGGTTTTGGGGTCGGCAGATTTAAATACATTACCATGTCAAACACTGGTTCAGGACTTCATAGTGGGGCATTTGAATTCACCACTTTTGTTTACTTTGTTACTGTTCCCGTTCATGCTGTTAGGATTCCCATTTATTTCAATGGCAGTTGCTTGCCTAGGGCATACTATAAAGTGGGTGAAAACCAGTATGTGAGACGAGAAGTTTGTCCACATTCATATTCATAAAAGTACCTCAAAGTACCCGTATGACCTACTACTTCCAATGAGATTCTGATGAATGCTATCCCATGAGGCCACAGAAGAGAAGTGAATGGCAGTGAACTAATACTAGTAGGTGACAGTGACGGATACTTTTTTTAATGTTTATGAATTGAGTTTTAAAACCAAACTAGGTTGTGTGAGATTTTGGATGCAACTTATGTGATCTTAAATCTTTCATATTGGCTAACGAGCATTTAGTTCTACCCAACAGGTGAATAACAATATGTGAAATGAGTATTATGAACAAATTCATAGTATAGTAGGCGAAAAGTACCTGGGTGACCTACTACTTCCACTGAAATTCTGTAGTGTCAAGTGTGCATCCAAGGGACGATTTCCCATGAGGTCAAGGGAGGTGAGTTGACAGTGAAGTCATGTTCCTGATAGCACACGTACATCACGGAGATGTATTTTGATGTCTGCATGTACATCTGCAAGACGTGTTTGCTCATCAGCAATACGTTTATAGGACGTTTCATATCAGATCTCAAATAGACGTCTATTAGATGTCTTTAAGACGTTTATGATTTTGAATGTATGTAAAACTGACATCTTAGACATCTGTCAGATGTTGTACACAGCAGATGCTTTCCAGATCAAGTGATCTTTAACAGACATCTTGCAGACGTATGTGTGCTATCTGGGACTAATTTCATAGGTCACACGACAATTGAAATATATTGAAACATGCATCTGTATTGGTCACAAAGTTTGTTCATTATGAAATTTAGTACCTACTTGGACAGTATGCAATTTAAGACACACCTGTGGACAGATATTCTTGGACTTTAAATCAGTTCCAGTGGTTGAGAGAACTTGGGTATTTCATTCAGGGCCTGATTAGAAATGACAGAAAATCACCTTTGCATTTAGTCTTCAAAAAGTGTAATTAAAGAGTTTAAAATAACATATTTGTTGTGAATTCCTTATATGTGTTTTAGTATTATTTATATCTGAATTTTTATATCTGTTAAGAGCTTATATTATGTAAAATATCAAATACCATTTTCCACAAGTTGATATGATTCTTTAGGGTCTTAATGCAAAGTCTATAATATACTTTGGTTAAAAATTCTCAATGGTTGTGTAAAACAACACCCTTTTTACCTTGCCAAAATCAGCTCTGCAAATATCTTATTCTGTTTTGAGGCTGCTTTAAATGCAAATGAGCTCTGCTCGCCCCGCCCCTCTCTTCTCTCTGTGGAGAGACGAGCCTGTTTACTTTAGCCGCATTTAGCTGCTAAACTTGCTAATTAGCACATTATTAGAAAAGGCGATCGCAAAGATTCATAAAAAAAAAAAACCTTATACTCACTTCTGCTGTAAGTGAAGCTGGATTATGAATGATTCCACATGGAAGCGCCGCTATCACGGGTTAACTTGGTAATGCTGACCTTGTGTAGCCCAGCCCCTTTTTAGCGCTGTGTCTTCTGTGTTCCAGTTGCATTTTCGCAGTGATCTGACGGATTTATGAATGAACCACTTGTTTTTAAATCTCCCTGGTCTGCTGACATTCATTAAGACATTTTTTTAAACATTACAGTTCTCACGATAACTTTTGTTAATTCTACAATACATAAATCCACTGGGAAAAACATGTGGAGTATTATAGACTGCCATAAGTTATAACAAATCAAGGAGAAGAGTGCAAAAAAACTGTCTGAGGAACAAAAAGCATTTATGGTTGGCCAGACTGAACCAGGATTTCAGATTTTTATAATTTCTGGTCAGGTAGGTAAAATATTAGGCTAATACTGCTTGTAAGTATCTTTAACACCTGTCAACTTTCGTTTGTCAAAAGATTGCACTCTTTCCTGCTTACTAAGTCCTTCTTTATATGATTTAGCAGCTTCCACATGTTTTTTCCCCATGGTTTAGACAGCATAAATTAGCAGAACAACGTATTCATTAGTACATTCAGTTGTTCACATCTGAGTATTGCCACTATGGCCGTGCATCTGGGTAACTGACCAAATTGTAACCTAAGTGCAAACCCTCTACAGTTAGTATCTCGTTTGAATATTTTTATGATTCTACATAATATATTCTACATTTGTTATGCTTTAATATCATAATGATGGCGTTGTATAATGTACATTAAGTTGTTTATATGCTCCTTTCTATATTCTGTTTACATACAGTGCTAACTGCACTTTAAAATAGTTGTTGATATTGTTTATGCGAGATGTTCTGTTTTATTGTAACAGTATGCAGATATTTATGCTTGACATTTAGTTATTTACTTCTGTTTTATTGTTCATTGCAGAAACAACCTCCAGTGCATAATTAGTATGTGTATAGGGCGAAACCCTGTACATAAATAAATGGTGGAAAGATATCTGATGACTCCTACTCCCTGATCAGAGCGCTGAAGTGGTAAACACCATTAAAGAGCAGGCATTAGAGGGGCCTTGCCCAACAATATACCAAAACTAAAAAATGTCCAATTAATTTTTTCCCCATTTGTTTGTGTTTAATCCTCTGGTTAACAAGCTCACAGCTTAGCTTACTAGCGCACCACAATCCATTTCACACCCTCTAAAAAATCTGTAACTGCTACAACCTCTACTACAAAATAATGAATTACTTGTGGTGTATGCTGTTACCATGTATTGCAAGCAATATTTATACAGTTTTAGAAGATTATGCTAGCAGCTATTTTGGAAAGGCTGTCAATAGAAAGATGCATTTTACCCACAGAATGGCTTAACCGAAAACCAACAGGGGCGAACTGAGCTGTGCTAATCAACCAAACTTGACTTATTGTAATGTATTACAAGGTGTTAATAGTATGACTCGTGTTCACATTGAAAAAGAAAAAGCACATTTTAAATACCAGGATGAGGCACTTTACCAAAAAAAGTATGGAATAAAATTCATACACTAGACAGTACATTATGTGGTGCATAGTAGTAGAATGCTCTGTCACGCACTCGTTCACTTGATAGCACACCAGAAAGATTAACAGTAATAATTGCGAAATTATCTAACGAAAGTGGCCAGTGGAATATGTTTGTTACAGTCTGATTGTTTCAGTATTAATTACCCAGTCCGTTTCACAGCTCCAGATACACATATCATAATAAAAGCCTCCCTCAACCATTACCAGTTTCACTTGGCTGCCTATATGATGGCTGTATGTGTGTGTGAGAGCGTGTGTGTTTTTTAGACAAGTTAACGGAGTGTGAAGCCGCAAGAGCTGTCACTAACAGAGACCCTGGCATCACTGGGTAACTGAATGGAGCGTATCGGAATCGGCTTATTTTTTCTGGTTTTGACACGCCACTCTGACATAATTATACACCAGCCTCCAGTCAAAGACAGCACTAATGTAGGAATGAGGGGTTGGAGGTGGGCCCAAAACCCAGCTTTGTCACTCGTAATTAGTGATAAACTTTTCTCGGAGCCTGACTGGGCATTGGCGTCTTGTTTTGAAGTTGGAATCAATCGACAGCGCAGAGACGCCCCATCAGGGATGTGAGTTTCCCACCGGCAACTTTGTCATTGATAATTAGAAGTGAATTTCTAATTTGTTATTGGGCGTGTGTTGCGGATTTCTTCCTCCTCCTGTTTACACCCATCTGACACTTCTTGGATTATCAATAAGAAGCAGGAAGCCTGTCATGGACTAGCATTTTAGCAGGCCGAATGGGGGTGAATGTTGAACAGAGGATGAGCTGAGCAAGAACATTGCTTAAATCTGCTGGTCACATAGCACGTTCTTTGATTTATATCTGTCCTAGTCAGCGTTACAGCTGTCTCCCTTCGGGACGATTAAGACTACATATAGCAGAGCACACTTTTTTTAGGCCTCTTACATACCTTAATGCTGTTAACAAATGAATTAGAGTCCGGTTTCATTGCAGCAAGTACAGATGGGAGCTAGTGGCCTTGGACTTGGACCTTGGACCACACGTCTCTAGCTGATGTGAGGCAGGCTTGTTAGCCTGGGAGAAGATCCTTAAGTGGTTTTTGTGCTTTCTGTCATCGGCTAACCACATAACAGAAGAGTCTCACACGGGATTTTTCACCTGTTTGCTATTTATAGCGAGTCCAAGGTCAAAGAATACCAGCTGCAAGCTGTGACTCGTAGCATTTCCCAGTGCATTCTGTCTGCCAGGCTGCTGAAAGGAACATTGGATCTTACTGCTGTAGTGAAGGACTTCTGATATCAACCTCATTACATTCATTTTGACATAACGCTCTATATTTATTTGCTTGATTTTGCGTGCATGCTTTCATGGAGCTAAATTAAAGGATTAGCTCACTCAGAAATGAAATTTGTTTGGTTCCAAACCTGCATGACTTAGTTTTTTCTGAATGCAAAAGAGAATACAGTTGAGGTCAAAAGTTTACATATACCTTGCAGAATCTGCAAAATGTTATTTATTTGACCAAAATGAGAGGGTTCATACAAAATACATGTTGTTTTTTATTTAGTACTGACCTGAATAGGATATTTCACATGAAAGACGTTTACATATAGTCCACAAGAGAAAATACTAGTTGAATTTATAAAAATGACTCTGTTCAAAAGTTTACATACACTTGATTCTTAATACTGTGTTGTTACCTGAATGATCCACAGCTGTGTTTTTTGTTTAGTGATATTTGTTCATGAGTCGCTTGTTTGTCCTGAACAGTTAAACTGCCTGCTGTTCTTCAGAAAAATCCTTTAGGTCCCACAATTGCATGTATTTGAATACTATCCAACAATGACTGTATGATTTTGAGATCCATCTTTTCACACTGAGGACAACTGAGGGACTCATATGCAACTATTACAGAAGGTTTGAAACACAAGGCATTAAGAGCCCGGGGGTGTAAACTTTTGAACAGCATAAAGATATGTACATTTTTCTTATTTTGTCTAAATATCATATTTTTTTCATTTAGTCTTGCCCTTCAGAAACTACAGAAGATATATGTTTCTCAGAAGACAAAATAAGTTTAATTTACCCTGATCTTCAAATTCAAAAAGTTCTCACCCCTGGCTCTTACTGCATCGTCTTTCCTTCTGGAGCATCAGTGAGTGTTTGAACCTTCTGTAATAGTTGCATATGAGTCCCTCAGTTGTCCTCAGTGTGAAAAGATGGATCTCAAAATCATACAGACATTGTTGGAAAGGGTTCAAATACACAAAAATGCTGAAAAACCAAAGAATTTGTAGGACTTGGAAGAACAGCAGGCAGTTTAACAAGGGACTCATTAACAACTTTCACCAAAAAACAAACAAACAACAACAACAACAACAAAAACAGCTGTGGATCATTCAGTTAACAACACAGTATTAAGAATCAAACTTTTGTAAACTTTTGAACAGGGTCATTTTTATAAATTCAATTATTATTTTCTCTTGTGGACTATATATAAATGTCTTTTATTTGAAATATCTTATTCAGGTCAGTACTAAATGAAAAATAACATGCATTTTGTATGATCCCACTTATTTTGGTAAAATAATTCACATTTTACAGTTTCTGCAAGGTGTATGTAAACATTTGACCTCAACTGTACTTTATATTTACATGTATGCCTTTGAATATTAAATAATGTTGGTTGCTTTTTTCCAGACAGTTGCAATATGTGGGAACTGAAGCTTTTAAACAATCTATAAAAATATAAAAGTGGATCTGCGTAATTATTTCCTTATAATCTTATAGCAACTAAACGTTTAATTTGAAAACCACCAGTGTTGAATCAATCATGAATCTTGAATGATGCATTGCAGTCTTGTTTCTCTCATGAATGCTTCAAGAAGAGCTGAAATGAATTAAATGAATTAAATTGTACTTATATATAAGTTTTAGTTTTTTCTCCAAAGATATTGTACAATATGACAATATGACTTTTTTTTTGCAATAGCATGAAAAAGAGTGACCAGCATGCTATTCCAAATATCTTCTTTTGTTCTCCAATGATGGAAAAAGTCAGGTTTAGAACATGAAGGTGAGAAAATTATGACTAAATGTTTATTTAGGATGAGCTATTCTTTTTAAGATTAGCTTCATTCATCAAATGTCTATTAACATTACTAATTTCTCTGTTCAGAAAAACAAGGGCAACAAAGAAAGTCCCGTTTTTTTTAAACCTGTAATAGCTGTGTGAAGATTGATTGGTAATGGCTTGTCAACACACACCTTCACAATAAATCCAGTATCTGAGCCCAGCAAGAGCTAGCCTGAGGCAAAAGTAGTGCCATGTCCCTTTGGGTAGGAGACTAGGCTTAAAGCCCTCAGAGCATATTGAAATGCCATGTTCGACAGATCCCTCATTTGTGAAGCAGAAATCACCAACTAACCGTGCAAAGCGAGATTTTCAAATGGGATTTCTCACACTCTAACCTTGTAGTGCTGGAATTTCAAATGAGATTTCGCCACCTGCTAGCGTGCTAGCGTAAGGGGGGATTCACCTGCTGTGTGGGGGGCAGGGTTTATCAGCCATTAACTACTGTTCACACCAGTGCAGTTTCCCGCCAAACAGTTATCTCTCCTCACCCACCTGCCTTCCTCGCCGCTTTTCGTAGTGGAGCCTCAGCTAGCAGATATTTGCAGTACAGCGTAGCGTGCCTCACCTGTTAATCAAAGAGCTGTTATTCTGGGCTTTACCACACTGTCAAACCCTTATATTCTTGTCATACTATAGTACTTTACACTATGTGCAGGCAGGCCTATCTCCTACTGGATTAGCTTGCTCTTCAGATGCTTGTCAGATTAGCTATATGGAGCTATGGATATCCTATCAGAGGTGTTTATTTATGTTGGTCTCGGTGTTAACTCTTGGTAGTATGTTGGTTTCGATCTGTGGTTTCAGACTTGATAACTAAAGGAGGAAAAACCTCCCTAAGTAGTTTTAATAGGGATGAAACATAGGTTTCTTGAGAATCTAATCAGTGTTCTCGCACTTTCTGACCACAGACTTTTCTGTGACCTTTTCAGTTATTTATTATTACTAGAAAAGTATTTTGTAGAAATCATTTTATAAAGATTACTGGGCTGATTTAGATCTCTAAGTCAGTCTTGTTTAAATGAATAATCTTATTAGTGTGCAAATTTCTCAAAATAGATCTTCAGCAGACAGACTGATGTTATCATGCTGGTTTACAGGCAAGTTTTATTTTAAACAAGCCCTAACCTAAAGCAAAATCCAAATAAATAAATAAATAAATAAATATAAAATTTAATTATCCATCCATTCTTTAAACTGCTTGTCCTAGGGTTATGGGGATGCTGGAGCCTGTCCCAGCGTCTCAGGAAGCATTATATTATATTATATTATATTATATTATATTATATTATATTATATTATATTATATTATGTTATACTTATTTCTGTGACTTTTTCCAGATTGTTCTTGGCTATGGAAACCCTGTCTGAAGCTGCACGATTCTGGATAAATTGAAAATCACGATTTTTTTGTTTCAAAAAGAGATTACGATTCTCTCACGATTCCGAACTAAGCAAAGTAACATGTAATTTACTAGAGGCTGTGACAAAATATTAATTGTCTTATTCTAATAAAAAAATGATGAATTACTTATTTAAAAAAAAGGTTTGAATGATTTAATGACTCAATTATAAATATTTCACTTGTTTCATTACTGAATGAATCAGCGTTTTTGAACAAATCTCATGAATGAATGATTTAAGAATGAATGAATGAAACTATAATCAACAAACGTTATTTTAAAGCAAAAATTTCTTTCAAAAGATGATTTGCTACTTTTTGATCGCTACTATGGACATCAGTGTTTACATCCAAACTATAAGCTTTTATTCCAGTACTTCTGTAATAATATGAATGATTGTAAGACAGAAATAATAATGTGTGGTTGAAAAGACTGTTTGTGAAGCTGTTAAAACATCATAACTGCTCTCTCTGTGTAAGCGGCAGCTCAAAGCAGATTCGAACGTTCCAATATGACTTTTTCAAAGGTTTAATAGACACAAACTAACAGTTGTCATGAAATTAGATCACATGTGTGTTGGAATGGAGATTGTGATCTTTTCACAATTAATCATGCAGCTGTAGTCTGAAGTCTGAATGTTATCAAAAATAAAGCTTCCAAAAACAAAATGATGTACTGTAGCAGTGTTTTTTATTTAGTTTTAGGGCCCAAATTTTATAGTGGCCCAAAACAGTATTAGAATTGTTTGTTTATTTTACAAAAGTGACCAAAGAATCCCAAAATCAAAAAAATTGAAGTTATTAATATTACCATACAGTGCATAGGCTATATATGCAAAATTATTAAAGGAGTAGTTTCACTAGATATGACCCTTATTCCTAGGCTGGGATCATTAAAGCCCTTTGAAGCTGCATTTAAACTACATTTTGGAAGTTCAAACTCAGGGGCATCATAGAAGTTCACTACATGGAGAGAAATCCTGAATTTTTTTCCTCAAAAAACATAATTTCTTTATGACTGAAGATGAAAGGGGGCAAGTGCATTATCTGTAAATTTTTGTTCTGGAAGTAAACTAATCCTTTAACATCTCTGCTGGAAAAAAAACAATAGAAACACAAAAATTCTGATAGTTTCACTACAAACATAATTAGAAACATTACAAACCATCAAGTTTTAACCATTAAAACCATTACAAAATAGTTTTCTATAGTGTGTTTTAAGACATATTCTGTTAGGATTTAGTGGTTATAACAATCCACCAATAGAAGGCGACCAATTACCAGTAGAGACCAATATGCACCATTACGGTTTCCATTAAAACCAGTACAATTCCCATTATAACCATAATAAGAAAACTGTCAACATACAGGACCTACAGACCACTGCAGTGATATTTTTTTTCTTTTGTAAATCACCATTTAATAAAGTAAATGCATGTAAGGAACCTCCTCTGCTCTGATGTTGTAGTGTTTGTGTATGTTTGTGTATGTATATGGAAGCAAGAACTCTTATATTGTCTTACGCTGACCTAAGCATGTACGGTTTCATATTTTGCCAACATTGCATGTGAGTTTTCAAGTGATCGTTTAGCGCAACATTGAGATGAGTCTACGTTGTGGTGTCTGAACTGATCGAAGGACATCTACAACTCTCAACATCTCAGCCTGCGAATCAGCAGAAGCTGACACAACGCCACAATGTAAATAAATCCACATTATTGGGGTGGACAGATAAATATCATCTTCAGCCAAGAAGACAGGACGGAAGGCAGTGGAAGCTAGAGGAGAGATGAGTGTTGGATCTTTGAGAGTCTAGTTGACAGCATGTAGAGGGCTCGAGTAAATCCTGGGCTCAGAGGAGCCGCAGTGTGAAATAGAACAGCTTACACTCACACTGGGGGACTTCGGGACATCACATTCCTGCTTTCATCCATCCCTTTCTCTCCTTCTCTCTCCATGTCGCTTTTTCCTCCCTCTCTCCCTTTCTCTCTGGGGCCATGCTGTGTCTCCTCTGATGCCCCATAAGAAGAGCAGTCACGGTCCATTGAGCTGCATGGACAGCAATTTGGTTGAGCTGCGCTCAAAGCTCAACTCATGAGTTTCCTTAGGAACAGTGTGACAGCGGTGTGTGTGTGTGTGGTAAAAGGTTTAAGGTTGATGCTGAAATCTCAAACAATTTATTCCAGAGATTTTGCTGTATTTTAATGCTAAATTGCTAAAGCACTGGGTTTGATACTTCCCAATCGCTCTAAAGAAAGCTTTGCGCCACAGACGTGGCCCCCAAGCTAAAAGGACCCTCCGACGACGCATTCATATGGATATGTGCGTGTTTGAAGCTCTTTTTGTGAAGCGCAGTCTTTTTTTCATATGTATGCGTCCGTTTGAGTCAGGCCTCGCTAGTTTAGCCGCGCACGCTAGCCCATTAGCATGTCAATTTGGCGGGTTCCCTCAGCCTGGGTTGGGATTCCAACTTTAACTCTGAAATTAATCACAAATCACTCCCACAGAGAGCTTCATAGAGAGGAAATACAGCCCGCTGTGACTGAAACTTCATTTCGAAGAGGGGAATTCATGTTACTGTGAGAATTTTTCATCTTTTATTCTCAGTTTTGTTAATTTCGCTTTTAGCGCAGTTTGTTTTGAAAATCACAGCTTTATTTGACCTAGCGTCATTAACATTAGCTATTTCCTAAGTGTTTAGATGTCGGCCTGGCGCTGTGATTGAATAAAGCCTGAGAGAGAGAGAGTGGAAAGGTAGTTGAGGTTAAGATAAAGGCACAGGATTCCATTAAACTTGGATTCACTTCTTTAGTTTATATATTTAGCCGTTTAGTGAGTGATCTGATGAGTATTGATTCAGCAGAGTGGAATCATTGCTGCCGGGGCGGTCGGCCTGTTCACACAGCTAATCTTTCCATTTAAATTATACATCTCTTTTAGAGCGAGCGAGAGAGAGCGACGCGGTGTTTCAATGCCTTCCTATAAAAATTTTGACCACTATTTCTATGCATAATGGAAAAAAAGAATGGGGCCAGCAAAATTGTATTAGGTAATCAAATATTTAGAAAGATTACCTTGAGGTGTGCGCCGAATGAGACCGAGGCCACGGTCAATAGCAATCTTTTCCCTCGCTCTTTCTCATAGGTGAGACTTTTCGGCACGCGCTGCAGAAATATAAATATTTAAATCTGACTTTTAGCACCTTGGGCTGTTTTTCACTCTTTGTTCGAATGCGAGCGCTCGCGACTTACGCCACGCTTTGGCGCGAAGCGTTCTGGGCATTATTTTTTACCATGCCTAGCATGAGTTTGGTTTTAATGTTCAATAAATGAGCCATATCCTTGCTTCTAGTTCACACACATACACACACTCTGGCTCTCCGCAGTGCTGATTGGCAGTCATTGTGCTGGAGGGTGAAATATGACTCTAATGTGTTTATCTGTAAACTGTGCAGTGTGCGTTATAAAGTGCCATTCTCGCTCCATACGACACAGCTGATTACGACGGCCTCGCTTAGTTTAGCCCTCAAGATAGAGAGAAAATGCGGAAGAGGAACGACTCTATCACTCCTCTTTTCGGCCCGACGGCATCAAAGCGTGTCCGTTCGATCGTTCACTTCACATCAGCGCCACGGGCGGGTAACTATTTCGGAGCGCTCTGACCATTAAGGATGGCGCTCTGCATCGTAATAAAACAATGAAACAATTAAAGTGTGTGTATGCGCGCAGGAATTGCTTTTTAAACAGGTTTTTCATGGTTCGCCGGACTGGGAGGGTGACTCAATTCCACATCGCCGCCGCTAGTCTTACGAGAATAATCATATTATGGACTAATCGCTCGCGCATGCTCGCACCGTATGCTTGACCAATCAAATTAACAAGTCATCAAAGAGAACTTCAGAGTAATTTGCTTTTCTGGTCCACTAAGTCAGACTCCCTATCTGAGCCCCACACATACACACGCATGCACGCAGTGGGACGGAGGGATGCGCTCCTGGGAGAGCAGGATGGGATCGGTGCCATCAGTAGCTTGTGGTGAAACACACACTCGTGAAGAGCTAACCGCTCAGGTGTACAACTATGCAGAGCAATGATTTCCCTTGTGCACGCGCCCGTGCGTGCGTGCGTGCGTGTGTGCATTACAGGAGGAATTCGTGTCGGAGTGTTTAAAGCTGGATTTGTGGGTCGGAGGGCTCCGGCTGTGCACATCTGTTGAGAATTAGAAATCGAAACCTATTTACAGAGCTTATGTACGTAAACTCGGCCTATGTGTTTGACGTGAAATCGAAACCTTTTTCACTGACAATCTCTTTTTCGGCTCCCTGGACTGAAGCATTACAGAATATGAGCTTGAGCCTGTTTACTAAAGCTCTCAGCAGACAAAGCAGACAAACCCTAACAAGAGAGGAAGGCCAAGACCTGGAAAGAGAGAAAGAGAGGGAAGGAAAGAGAATGATGGAAAAAGAGATTGGATATCATGCTCAAAGTGTGATTATTCTCTCTCTCTTCTCTCTTTTTCTCCCGACCTCTTTGTCCATCAGTGCTGGTCATGATTAGAATGAAATTGAATTACTGCAGGCATGAATTTACCTGGACCCTATGGCACTGCGATAGATAGATAGATAGATAGATAGATAGATAGATAGACTGATAGAGATGCATTCAGAGGGAATCCGTTGAGGTTATTCTTAGGCAATAATGTATTACGGACTGCCATGACAGTCAAATAAATGTGAATTTGGAATTTAATTGAATGGCGAGATAAGACACAGAAATAGAAATGATAGACATACTAGAGAGAGAAGAGAGAGGGAGACTGAGGGAAAGACAGAAATGAGCCCTTCATCTGTCACGGGTCTTATATATAAATATATTGACCCGCTGTATTTTTTTTCCTTTCTTGCCTTCGGCCTCTTATGGTTCATATTAGCGCATCCGTCTCGCTTTTTTTTGTTTGCTTTCTCTTTCTTACTCTTTTGTTCTGGTCCACCTGTGCTGAGTATTCGTTTATGGAATTAGCAGTTTATATTTTTCATTTTAACCTCTGACCTTTCACAGGCTGCGAGGCTCTTCTTTCTTTTATCGCTCTCACACCAATATAAACTGTTATATTATATATATATTAATAATGGAAAGAAATTATTGTTGTTTTAATTTTATAAAAGTAAAAATAAAAATAAGGAAATCAATTATTTTTATACTACTAAAAATGTACATTTCAGTTTGGTTTTGATAGATGTTGTATGTTTTGGCATTATATTCAATTCTATAAATGTTGGTTTTATTTAGATTTTTTCATTTTATTAAGGAACTAAAAGAATAATTGATTTTTACGTGTAAAACAATTATGTTGTTTTTATGTTTTTAAATACAAGATTCCTTTTAGTTTTAGGTTTGGTGTACAATAATTATTACAGTAATTAATATTGTAATTATTACTATTATTATCGTTGTTTTTGTTATTTAATTTTATTTTAGAAAAATCTAAATAAAAAAATAAATTATTTTAATACATCTAAAAATTTCATTTACATTTCAGTTTTAGTTTAGGCAATGGTTTTGATAGATGTGTGTTTTGGCATTATATTCAATTCTATAAATGTTTTTTTTTATTAAACATTTTTATTTTAGTAAGGAAGCAATAAAAAGAGTGATTTTTACGTCTGAAACAATCAAGATATTGTGGTTGTTTGATTTTATTGTATTAAAAAAATAAAGAAAGAAATTGTTAGACATTATATTCAATTCTATAAATGTTGTTTTGTTTTTATTTAATTACTTTTTTTTTCATTTTGGTAAGGAACCAAATGAATGATTGATTTTTATGTCTAAAACACTCAAGATATTTAAGGAAACAAGAATTTGTTTACCTTTTTTAAATTAAAAAAAAGTTTTAGTTTTGGTGTACAAAAATATTATTATTACTACAATAATTATTACAATTGTTGTTGTTTAATTTTATTTTAGAAAAATAAAAATAAAGAAATAACTTATTTTAGTACTACTAAAACAATACATTTCAGTTTTAGTTTAGGCAATGGTTTTGATGGTTTAGATGCTGTATGTTTTGGCATTATATTCAGTTCTATAAATGTTGTTTTGTTTTTGTTTAATTTCGTTCATTTTGGTAAGGAACCAAAAGAACGACTGATTTTTACGTCTAAAACAAGTTATTAAAGGAAAAAAGAAAATAACTTTTTTTTATTATTTGATTTTAAATTTTTTTAAATAAAAAATCCTTGTAATTTTAGGTTTGGTGGTGTATAATAATTATTATTATCACTACAAAAATTATTGTTGTTGTTTTATATGATAAAATAAAAATAAAAATAAAGAAATAAATAATTTTAGTACTACTAAAAATGTACTACTGTACATTTCAGTTTTAGTTTAGGTGAATTGGTTTGATAGATTGTTGTATGTTTTGCATTATATTCAATTCTATAATTTTGGTAAGGAACCAAAAAAAGATTGATTTTTACATTTAAAATAATGCAGTTTTTTAAGGAAAGAAAGAAAACTTTTTTTTTAATTAGACTTTTTTTTTTTTTTTTAAATAAAAATGTATTTTAGTTTTAGGTTTGGTGTACAATAATTATTATTATTACATTGATTATTACAATTATTATTATTTGTTTACCTTTGAAATAAAAGATTCCTTTAGTTTTAGGTTTGGTCTTCAATAATACTGTGATCTATATGGGTATATTAGTTTGATCTTTTCCCAGAAGTAACTTATAAGCCCATAACGTGTAACATTTTCATGCTGAAGGCAGTCTCCCAGGATCATCTTGTGAATTACATCTATGTGCATGTATTACCATGCTGAAAGACGCACTATTAAAATTAGCATAAACACACAGAAGAAACTTCTCATTTAAATATGCTATTCTCATGAATATTTGATTAGATCCTAGAGCACCTCTTAGTTTCCTTCTTACGAGTGTGAATTCAGGCGACTGTGGCGCGCTGGAGCCGGAATGGCCTCGTCTGCATGTGACACCAACTGTAGAATGGAAATCCGGCGTGCCAGGATTCAAGCTTCAGTGCTTCTTGTTCATCTCTCAGTGATGGCTCAGCAGCGATGACATTGCTTGCTTCGTCATTGCCGAAGATCTCATCCAGCACATTACTGCGAGAGCCCCGAGGAACAGATGAGAACCTAATAATCAGCGCAATGGACACAGATCATCATTATGGTCCTTCTAATGTTTCGCCTGAGCTTTCGGGTCTGATAGATTGGAGCCGCATACTCTGAAAATGTGAAAAAGAGAAGATAATACCCGCTTGTGCTTACACTTAGAGGACGTCTGTGTGTTTATGTGTCCGCTGGTAAATTATTCACCGTCCCACCACATGCTGTTCTTTTGAATTGAGGTGTCTTTTTAAAACACTGTAGCACAAGGCTCTCAAATTAGCTCTCAAGTATTGAATTTTACCTAGCTAGGATTGAACAAAAAACAGAGTTTCTCAGAAGAAATTAAGTTATACCAAACAGTTTTGGTTCCCATCTACGTTAATTATGTGAGAAAAAATACAATGGAAGTCAATAGGAGCCAAAACTTTTTGGTTACCAGCATTCTTCATAAATAACGACAGAATTTTTGGGAGAACTATCCCTTTAAGAGAACTGTGGGATAGCATTAAAGGCCAAACCAAATTGTGCCAAAGAGGTGACTCACCCATGGGCCATAAAAGATGGCTGAGAAAAGAAATAGGAAGAGAACCTGACCTTGTTGCAGCTCACTGTCTCCTTTCCTTCACCCACAAGTGAGAGTCGTCCTCTGCTGCACCAAACCTATTTATGATAGATTGCAGTCTGGAATTATTTACGACAAAGGAAGTCTGGACATTTGGAGAGAATCCGTCCTCCAGACACCCACATAGCCATCCTCGCTTCGACACAAAGGGCAGTTTTCCACCTCAGGAGATGAAGTTCGAAATGACCTCCGGACACACATCAACAGCTGCCCCGCTTTTTCAGCCCATGTACACACAAAAACACACTCGTTCGTTCTCTGAAAGGGAAGTGTATTGTTAGGGGAGCTATTCTAATTAGAGTTAATTACCGCAGACTCTCTCCTCTCTGTGGTAAAGTGAGCGTTCTGTCACACGACTGTAATGGAGACGGAAATAGAAACCGTCGACTGGGAGACAGAATGTTTGAAGGGGATTTAGATAGTGAGAGAGTTTGTGTGCGAATTCCTGTGATGTTGCGTCTCAGGTACAGGGTCTCGTTTTAGCACATCAGGATTAGTAGAATCATTATCTGTCACTTTGACGGACCGGTTTGTACATTTTCCATCGTGATCTATTTTTATGCGTCAGTAAATCGTTGTAATGCTTGACATTTTTAATGTGACATTTGATATCAAGAGATCTTTTGCTTTTCCCAAGCTCTGTGTTCTTGATGATTTCTGTTCATTTCCTCTCACAATTCCTTTCCTACCGGTTCCTCGCCCAATACTTCATGACCTCTAAACATACGTCTGGTTTTCTGTCATGGTAAAATCGCTCAGTAGCTCACCCGGTGTAGCACTGCACTTGTAATGCAGAGCACTTGGGTACGTGCCCTGAAAAAAACATTTGTTAAAGACTTGTGGAAGCCAACTAAAATATATGGTTCCTTCAGCAAATACATTTTAATCTTACATTTTCTTGGCCTGGGTTATGTGTTGGTGGTATATTATTTAGAGCTTTAACCTTTTAGCTGGCAACTACTCACCAGACAACCAACTTCCTAAATAAAAATTTCCTGATAATTTACTCACCCCCATGTCATCCAAGATGTTCATGACTTTCTTTCTTCATTCGAAAAGAAATTAAGGTTTTTGAGGAAAACAGTCCAGGATTTTTCTCCATACAGTTGAGGTCAAAAGTTTACATCGACTTTTCAGAATCTTTAAAAATGTTAATTATTTGACCAAAATAAGAGGGATTATACAAAATGCATGTTATTGTTTATTTAGTACTGACCTGAATACAATATTTCACAAAAAAAGAGGTTTACATATAGCCCGCAAAAGAAAATAATAGTTGAATTTATAAAAATGACCTTGTTCAAAAGTTTACAACCTCTTGATTCTTAATACTGTGTTGTTACCTGAATGATCCACAGCTGTTCTTTTTTTTTTTTTTTTTTTTTTTTTTGTTAGTGATAGTTGTTCATGAGTCCCTTGTTTGTACTGAACAGTTAAACTGCCTGCTGTTCTGCAGAAAAAAAACCTTCAGGTCCCACAAATTCTTTGGTTTTCCAGCATTTTTGAGTATTTGAACCCTTTCCAACAATGACTGTATGATTTTGAGATCCATCTTTTCACACTGAGGGACTCATATGCAACTATAACAGAAGGTTCAAATGCTCAGTGATGTTCCAGAAAAAAAACACAAAGCATTAAGAGCCGGGGGTGAAAACTTTTTGAATTTGAAGATCAGGGTAAATGTAACTTTTGTATTCTGGGAAATACGTAAGTATCTTCTGTGGACTCTGAAGGGCAGTACTAAATGAAAAAAATTATATATAGCTAGGCAAAAATAAGAAAAATGTACTCGTCTCCATTCTGTTCAAAAGTTTTCACCCCTGGCTTTTAATGCATCGTGTTTCCTTCTGGAGCATCAGTGAGCATTTGAACCTTCTGTAATAGTTGCATATGAGTCCCTCAGTTGTCCTCAGTGTGAAAAAATGGATCTCAAAAACATACAGTCATTGCAGGAAAGGGTTCAAATACACAAAAATGCTGAAAACCAAAGAATTTGGGGGACCTGAAGGATCTTTCTGTAGAACGGTGGGTAATTTAACTGTTCAGGACAAACAAGAGACTCATATCACTAAACAAAGAAACACAGCTGTGGATCATTCAGGTAACCACACTTTTTTTTTTATTAACAGTACGATCTGTAATCTTTTTGGAAAAAACAGAAATTTATATACTTTTTTAACCAAAAATGCTCGTCTCACACTTGCTTGACTTCAGGCATTACTTAGTCACGTTGGAAAGGTCATGCGTGATGTAGGTGGAAGTACTAACCCAGTATTTACAAAGCGAATGTGCAAAGTCAAACGCCCTTTACAAAAAAAAAGGTAAAACAACGATGTTGGATGGTTGTGAAGTTGGAGGAGAAACTGAGATTGAGTTTTTTTACCCTTGCCCTTTTTTAACCGAAGTACACAGATGAAGAACTAACCGTCCGTGACCTTTCCAATATGATTACTTAATGCGTAAAATCATAGACATGCATCACAGAGATACTGCAAGATGAGCATTTGTGGTTAAAAAGCATAAATTAAATTATATAAATGACTGATTGTTTCACAAGACAAGACCTTTTTTCCTTGGCTGGGATTGTGTAGAGACCTTTGAAGCTGCATTGAAACTGCAATTTGGACCTTCAACCCATTGGCTTCCATTGAAGTCCACTACATGGAGAAAAATCCTGGAATGTTTTCCTCAAAAATCTTTAATTTCTTTTTGAAGGAAAAAAAAAGACATTAACATCTTGGATGACAAGCGGGTGAGTAAATTATCACTAAATTTTTATTCTGGAAGTGAACTAATTCTTTAATAAAGCATTGCCAGATTCACATGAATCTGTTTTGGCTTGTTCAGTTTTTCCACTCACAGGACATCTCACAAAACATGCAACAAACAACATAATTTTGTTGAAAAGTTGCCACAGGCATGGAGACGACACTTAACTGTGCGAATGTTTGTGATTCACAATGGACTGGATAACGTTCATTTATTTGCCAAAATGACCGAAATCGTGTTTTTCAAATTCGATAAATGACTGAAAATTGGTCACATCGGTTTTGCTGGATTTCCTACAAATCGGGCTTTGCGACAGACCGAGGGAGGGAGGGACGGACAGAGATAGAAAGCGGCCAAGAGAAGGAGGGAGCTGATGAGAGAGAAACAGATTGAGGGAAACTGAGAGAGGGAGGCTGGGAGAGATGAAGGGGTCAGTCCAAGGAGATAAGGAGGGAGTTAAATGAGAAATGCACAGAAGAAAAACAGATATTTTACATATGGCCCGGTGACAGCTCAGAGGGAGGGAGAGAAAGAAAGGACAAAATGAAAAAATAACAGCTAAGATATTAAAAAAATGTGAAATAGAAAGAATTGAGCAAACAAGGATACAGCAAAGGGACAGATGGCATAAAAAGAAAGAAAATTTATATATGACCCTTACAAAAAGCACTGTGCCACAATGACTATATCAGGCACCCTATAAAGAATATGTTATCAGGTAACCTAGAAAGTGTGCTTTATGTAGTTTTAGTGAAGTCAAAAATCTTTTTTAGAAGGGTTGAATCCACCTGATACAATAGGTTACACAAACTAAGGTCATTTTAAGGGTCAAATCAGGTTAAAACAATAGTGCCTATTCACCTTATTTTTTCCGTAAGAGTGTACACAGCCATTTGTAATTTTTATGGGTCTGGCTTCCAGTCTCTTCCATGTCCTGCTGTTTTTAGCTGTACAAAACAGCTTGTTTTGCTGCTTTGCTGCAAATTAGTGTGTCTTACCATATTATTTTAATGAATTATCATAATTATGAGCACACTGGTTTGTAGTGCAAACAGTTTTACTGTTTTCCCTATACTGGCTAATGAACCGGATGTCTAGAATAAGGTAGATAAAGTAGCAATTGCACAATTTAACGTTGTTCAGTGTGGTAATAATATTGTACTTTGATTTACTGTTGTACTGAATTTTTGAATATGTTCATGTACCATGGTATTTAGTAGTAGCAGTAGTAGTAGTATTATTAGTAGTAGTTAGCAGTAGGTTAGTGGAAATATTTAGTAGAAATACTGAAATTTTTCTTGTAGTCTTTCTTTTATTACAACTTTAAAAAAACTTTTTTTTTAGTATATTATAGAGGCTATTATAGTATCTGTACATGGAGATGAGTGGGTTTTGTTTTGTTGTTTAAAATTATTATTATTTTTATAATGAGTATTATTTTATTATTATTATAAAACCTGTATCTAAAATAAAAAAAAAGTCTAAAGAAATGAAAGTGTAAAATCAATTGTTTTGAATGCTACAAGTAAATTTAGGCATTACAACATTGTGTACAGTTTGAAAAATAGATATTTACATTAAGTCATTTAACAGCTTCTATCCAAAGTGACTTCCAAATGAGGACAACAGAAGCAATTAAAACCAACAAAAGAGCAACAATAAGTGCTGTGACACGTCTAGGTTAGTCTAACGCAGTAAACGTAGCAAGGTTTCTTTTATAGTAAATAAAAAGAAAAGAAGTAGATAGAATAGAAAGAGAATAGAGAATGCTAGTGTTAGAGGATCAATTTTTATAATAAATAAAAAGAAAACAGGTTGAAAGAATAGAAGTAGATAGAATAGAAATGCATTTTGAGATCTGTTAAAAATAGTTTAACAGAATTATACAGAAAGTAAAATGTGACCCAGGACTACAAAATCAGTCATAAGGGTCATTTTTTTTAGTTAGGATAGGACAATATCTGACTGAGATACAACTATTTGAAAATGTGGAACCTGAGGGTGCAAAAAAATCAAAATATTGAGAAAAGCACCTTTAAAATGTAGCAATGCACATTACTAACAAAAATTAGATTTTGATATACATTATGGTAGGAAATTTACAAAATATCTTAATGGAACATGATCTTTTCTGAATATCCTAATGATTTTTGGCAAAAGAAAAATCGATTTGTATATTGTTGGCTATTGCTACAAATATGCTTGTGCTACTTAAGACTGGTTTTGTGGTCCAGGGTCACATATAAACTCATATAAATGCTTTTCTTTTGAATATTCTGTTCATCAAAGACTCCTAAAATGCATCACTGTTTTCACAAAAATATTGAAGCATCCCAACTGTGATCAAAAGTGACAAGCTTTTATATTACGAAAAATTGTAATTTTAAATAACTGTAAATGTAAAAATGAAAAATGAGCATGCATATTTAAAGGAGCAGTCCACTTCCAAAACAAAGATTCACATATAATGTACTCACCCCCTTGTCATCCAAGATTTTCATGTCTTTCTTTCTTTAGTCGTAAAGAAATTATGTTTTTTGAGGAGAACATTTTAGAATTTTTCTCCATATAATGGACTGATATGGTGCCCTGATTTTGAACTTTCAAAAGGCAGTTTAAATGCGGCTTCAAACGATCCCAAATGCAGTTGTAAATGATCCCAGCCGAAAAAGAAGGGTCTTATCTAGCGCAGCGATCGGTTATTTTAATAAAAGGAAAATAATTTATATGCTTTTAAATGTCAAACGCTCATCTTGTCTTATTCTGCCTGGACTGTTGTTGTTCTGGTTCATTACAGTTAGGGTATGTCGAAAAACTCCCTCCCTCTCCCTTACTTTCAAAATCATCCTATATCACTGTTTTACCTTTTTTTGTTAAGGGTTTTTGATCTTCTTTGCATGTTCACTTTGGTCGGTACTTCTGCAACGATGTAGGATGATTTTGAAATTATTTTTGAAGTTGAGGGAGAAAATACGATTGGAGTTTTTCGACATACCCTAACTGTCTTGAGTCAGAATACACAGAGTTCAGGGAGAGATAGGCAAGACGAGCATTTGAGATTAAAAAGTATTTCAATTGTATTTTTTTAAATGAAAATAACCGTAATAATAATCGTTTTGCTAAATAAGACCCTTCTTCCTCGGCTGGGATCGCATTTATATACCACAACCACATTTAAACTGCATTTTCCAAGTTCAAAATCTGGGCACCATATCAGTCCATTACATGGAGAAAAAACGCAGAAATGTTTTCCTCAAAAAACATAATTTCTTTACGACTGAAGAAAGAAAGACATGAACATCTTGTTCAAGCGGGTCAGTACATTATATGTGAATCTTTGTTTTGGAAGTGGACTTCTCCTTTAAATACACACAGAATGTTTCTGAAAATAGAAAATGTTGTGCATCCCTTCATAGTTCATATAGCAGCATGTTGCTTTTTTGAAAGTGGATGAAAATTGAGTGATGAGACTGATGAAGGAAAGTGTCATTATGAGTGATGAGGAAAAATATGATTTATACTGGAGGAGCGAACGCGAAATGACACATTCATTGGCACACAGAGAAAAAAAATTGATAGAAGCTATGTCATCTGTGTGTGTGTGTTTATTTGTGTATGCTGTTAGTGCCATACGGCCATATCTCATCTCCAGCACAAGTGAATAACTGTTTGTGTCTCTTTATTGCATCATCGTAACATTTTGTTATTTGTGTAACCTTGTAATAAGGTGAAGCTCCTTGTATTTTAAATTGGTGTTCCGCATTATCTCTCAATATTTTCTTCCTTTCTGTGTTTTGTCTTTATTTTTCTCCTTTGTGCCAAAATCAGCTCTTCATTAGTGTTTCTGAATCGCTTTTTTATCTCTAGCACATCTATTTCCTTCTCTCGTTCTCTCTCCCCTCTGTTACAGATACGCTCAGTTGGCTTTGCTTTGCACGTTACCGTAAGGAATGTGAACTTGTTGGAATTGTACATGGAGAGGATGGGTTTTTTTGTTGTTGTTGAATGGAGTGGACTATAAAGGGGCTCTGAAAAGTGTCTCTCTCTCCCTCACTCTCTTGTTCTCTGATATTAAATTTTCATCCCCTGTAGCAGAGAAAGAGGAAGGCTGCCCGCTGACAATGGGAAGTGAGGAAAATAAATAGAGAGGGAGCTGTTTGTGCGTATGCGTACGGTTTGGGTTATTTTGTATGAATAAGCTCTTTTTCTGTATTTTAGACCTCATTATCTACATGAGTCATAAATCATACTTGAGTTACAGATGTAATAAAGCACTGCTAATAAATTTCTTGTGTAAAAAAAGAAAATCTATTGCCTTAACAATAATGTATGATCTGCAATAAGAATCGGATTATGGCCTTCATCAACCTTTGAGGAGGATTTTGGTATGCTGAAGTTTTTTGAGGGAAATGTTTTAAAAGTGTTGGATTTGCTAACACAACGAATTAGATAGAAGTCAATTAGTTTTTAATTTATACAAATTAAATGTAACTGTGTCAGAATTAAAAATAAACCTAATACAACTGTTCTCAGATCATGATCTAGAATCTAAATTAATGACATTTCTGATCAAACTGTCATTATTCCATCTGTTCCAAATATAATGTTTTTAAATGGAAAAATGTAATTATTTAAATTCTTGGTTTCATGGTAATGGCAGCACAATGGAGGGCAGACAGAATCTTTTTCCAAACAACAGACAATATAAACTGAAATAATAATAATAATAATAATAATAATAATAGTATTATTAGTATTGTTGTTTTAAATTCAGCACTTGACTTTTGTTTTAATAATAATAATAATAGTAATAATAGTTATTTAATAGTTATTGTTATTATTATTATTTTTTTTAATTCAATACTGGCTTTCATGGTTGTTGTTACTGTTTTAATTAAAAAAATATAAAAATGATAATGTTAAAAACTGCTTCCATCATAAAAAAAAAAAAAAAAAAAAAAAATAATTTTCACTCCAGAACAAGGGATTTTTATTATTCTGTAAATAACAAAAGTTATAGTATTAAATGTTTTTTTATTTTATTTTATATATATTTATTTATTTATGTATATTAAGTTAAAAACTGCTGCTATCATTAAAAAAAAAAAGATTTTCTCTCTGGAACAATTGAAATGAATTGTTTCTATTTTTAGAATTATATTCTGTAAAAATAAATAAATAGTTACAGTATTAAATGAAAAAAAAAAATTGTTCATATTTATTAATTATTTATTATTAAATAAACTAAAACAGCTGTAATATTAATAATTATTGTTATTATTATAATTTTAAATTCAACATTGGCTTTAGTGGTTGTTGTTGCTGTTTTATAAACTGCTGCCATCATTTAAAAACAGATTTTCACTCTGGAACAATTGAAAGGGATTGTTTCTATTTTTAAATTATATTCTAAAAAGAAGTTACAGTATTAAAAAATATATTGTTAATAATTGTTTGTGTATATTCATTATTTATTATTAAATAAACTGAAATAACTGTAATAATAATAATTATTATTAATATTAATTTTATTATTTTCAATTCAACACGGCTTTGGTGGTTGTTGTTGATGTTTTAATTAAAAAATATAAAAATGAAAATAATGTTATAAACTGCTGCAATAATTTAAAAATAGCTTTTTACTTTGGAATTATTGAAAGGGTTCGTTCCCATTTTTTTATAATTTGTATTTTGCAGAAAAACAATTGTAGTAATATTACAAAAAAAAAAAAAAAACTGAAAATATACCTTAGTTAAAGATTCGCCTAACATATATATATATATATAGAGAGAGAGAGAGAGAGAGAGAGTACACATAGAGAGAATGATAGACAGATGTCATCATCATCTGGAGTGGCGTGTTGACATGGTATGGCAACAGTAATCATAAGAGGAAAGGGAAAAAGCAAAAAGAAGTGAGTGAGAGTAAAGGAGGGCGAATGAGTTTAGAGAAAGAGAACGACAGAGAGCAGAGAGATAAAAGAGTGTCCAAAATAAAAAAAAGAACCCAAGACAGATGGAGGATGGAGATACGGAGACAGACAGATGCGGAAATGAGAGCAAAAAGTGACAAGAGCAAAAGAAAACTAGTGAAAGGCGAAGCAAGAACACTTTAATGAAAAACATCTGAAACCAATCTAAGCTTAGTTTAGCTAGTTTACTGCTTTTAGGCTTGTTGGTTTGCTGGTTTTAAAGAGATTTTGGGCTCGGAGACCTTCATAAACTAGATGTGACCAGAAATTCACCTTAGACTAGTTTAAGCTGGATTTTTTTTTTCGGTAGGGGTAAGAAAAAAGAAGAAAAGACAGGTCAAAGAAACAAAGGAGTGCTGTTCACCTTCATTCCCTGACAAAATGATGTTCAGTTTGGCGGGCGAAAGACACGTTAAAATATTTATTAGAAAGACACACACAAACAAACACACTGTCTTCCCTTCCTCATTTTGTCTCGCCGCACACTTTCACATCTTTCGTGAGAGGATATGGCAACATTAGACGTGTGGGAGAAGAGAGAGGCCAGCGAGGTTAATGGAAACACACACACACTTACAGCCGAGCCCTGTGTGCCATTTACTCCGGCTCACGTGTCTCTGGGACTCTGACTGGCAGAACGCAGAATAAACTCTGACACACTGAACCTGCAGATCACACGTTTCTCCTTGCACATCCTGTTGGGCTTATGGACCGAGACCCGACTGTGTAAATAGTGTTAGTGCGAGTGTAAATGTAGTTTAATGACGGCCCTGCATCTGCGTGTGTGGGTAAGTGGGTGGGCTTGGGTTCGGAGAGAGCGCTTTTAGAGTGAGTACTTGAGACCATTACACTGCTCCAATCTGCTCCTTTCTTAACCGCTGTATTGATTCTCCATAAGAGCCTCCAAACTACCAATATCCAGGGCTGTAAACATGCCACACGACGGGAGCGCGTGTGCGCGTACATGTGATGTGGCAGGGGGGTTCGCTTTGGATCGATGTGAGGGTCAGAGGTTAATGTTTTGAAACTACAGCTCGATAAAGGTGTGCTGGTTTGCCGTTTTTAGCCGATTGAGAGCGTGGGAGATTAACTGAAACTGCGAAGTTCAAGAGTGTCTTTATTTACTCTGCCTTTTCATTTGTTTTGTCCTCCAGCACCTGGTTCTTTATAAAAGAGCATTTCATTATACTTAATCCTCATTTAAGTCTTTTTGTATATTATCCCCAATACCTCAATAGGCTCCTTCTCTAAGGCCAGAAACATGCTCGACTCAAGTATGCAAATGTGTGCTCTGAAAAGTGCCAGAGTTGCGTCCAACAATTTGTGCCTTTAAACCGGATGTGCCCGAGTAGGCACGGAAAACCAATGACACGTTCTACCAAGCTAAAGAGAGAGAGTTAGCCACTTGCTAGCTGTAGCCTGTTATATTACAATACATACAATTTCACTTACCACATAAACAGAGTAAGAAGAGATGACTGATAGGATATGCGAATGATTTGCAGATCCTGAGCACCGCTATCAAACATCTAATCTTGTAAAATGCCAGTCTGTATCCTGAGGAACGTTAGGTGTGATCGCCAATCTCACAAGTTAAAGTAAAAAATAAGCTCATTCACGCAGTACCCCACACATAAATAGCGGTTCCCTAATTACCCGCATTTTACATACAGTGTAATTATCCGACGATATAATTGCTAGAGAAAGCACTGAAATATATTTTTTCCTCCTGTGTTATATTTGTTCCCTTTAGGAGTGTAGTACACGTCATTTCCTTTCCGAACATGGTGTTCTGATTCGGGCACATAGGACTGAAAAAAGGAGAAAGAAACACATTTAAACGTCAACTTGCTCAGCAAAATAAAACCCCAAAAGACCTGAAAATAGAAGACAGTTTACAGCCTCAATGCAAACTTTGTTTGGTTTAGTGTAAGGTACTAAAATAGCTAAATAATTAAATAAGCCAAAACTAAAAACTAAAACTTAATATTTAAAGCTTTCATATTTCCTCTAGTACTTCTGCTGTAATTATGACAATACTGCATGTTTTTTTATCAACAAAAAAGGAGAGTGTTGATATATTAAATTAATTAACCATGATTCATTATTTAATTCCAGAATATTCTGCATCCTAAGGATAGTTTTTAGGTTAACATCCAGTTTGCATCTGATTTTTATTTGTAAACATTTCAATTTAGTTTTGATTAAGTTTAAAAAGTTGGGCTATTTATTAGGGCCCGAGCACAGGTGGTGTGAGGACCCTATTGGAATTGCATCTGACAGACGTCTGTAAGATGTCAGTTTTACATACATTCTAAATCATAAACATCTTAAGACATCTAATAGACGTCTGTTTGACATCTGATAGGAAACGTCCTGTAGACGTATTGCACATGAGCAAACAATGTAAAAAATACATCTTGCAGGTGTAAATGCAGACGTCACATAGACGTCTCTGACATGTACCTGTGCTATCCGGGCTTCTTCTTCTTCTTCTTCTTCTTCTCCAAAATGAAACATATTTTTGAGGACCTTACCCCGGATAGCACACGTCCATCTGTAAGATGTCTGTTAAAGATCACTTAATCTGGAAAGCATCTGCTGTTTACAAACATCTGACAGATGTCTGTAAGATGTCAGTTTTACATACATTCTAAATCATAAACATCTTAAAGACATCTAATAGACGTCTGTTTGACATCTGATAGGAAACGTCCTGTAGACGTATTGCAGATGAGCAAACAATCTAAAACATCTTGCTGATGTAAATGCAGACGTCAAATAGACGTCTCCGACATGTACCTGTGCAATCCGGGCTTCTTCTTCTTCTCCAAAATGAAACATATTTTTGAGAACCTTAACCCAGATAGCAGACGTACATCTGTAAGATGTCTGTTAAAGATCACTTGATCTGGAAAGCATCTGCTGTTTACAAACATCTTACAGACGTCTGTAAGATGTCAGTTTTACATACATTCTAAATCATAAACTGCTCATAAACTGCTCCTAGAGATTTAAACAGATCAACACGAAATTTGGTCAGTGTAATCTAATGCCCTTTGTGACTTTAAATTACGAAATTCTTACGTTTTTATTGAAGAGCATTTCTGTGGCGGCCTGGGTTTTGATGTTTCGCCATGGAAAAAGTTGTTGTAACTCAGCCATACAATGTCCGATCTGCCCCAAACTTCACATGTTCGGTAAGAGTCCTGGTCTGAACACATCTAAAGGCCAATATTCAATTATCATAGCGCCACCTGCTGGCAAGAGGAAATTACTTGTTTTACCCTAACTTAAACATGCAATGTCTAATCTGCACCAAACTTCACGTTTAGTAAGCGTTCTGGCCATTTAAAGGTCATTCAGGTATAACCATAGCGCCACCTGTTGGTGACAGGAAATGTCATGCTTTACACTAACTCAAACATACCATGTTCATTCTGCACCAAACTTCACATTTAACAAAAGTCCTGGCATGAAGACATCTATATGTCAATATCCTGTTATAGTCATAGCGCCACCAGCTGGCAGCAGGAAGTTGGACACATATAATTGACATTGACATATTCCTCCTATATTAACCCCTTTAAATGCATCCTGCTCACCGTTTGCTGTTTTCCTAAAGCCGCCGGGTGGCGGTGTGCCTGGGTGTGCTGTTTGCAGCTTTAATTATATATTTATTATCGCTTTGGCTTGAGTAGAAATATAAATACCAATTGTTTAATTTTGTGTATTATTACACATTTCCTCCACATTTCATGGACAAGTATTTATAGATGAAAATATGTTTATATTTTATATTTTAGGAATGGTGGCCCTTGCAAGAAAAGAAAATACAATCCGCATTAATTTACTTGTTTGGAACAAGAATAAACTTTTGGTTTGAGTCAACCACAATGTTTTGTTCAGTGAATTTTTGACTGACAAGATTAATTCTTCATTCTAATTTGAAGAGATTCATTAAATTGTATATAATTAACATTATTCTTTGTTAAGGATTAGGTCTACTTAGTTTAATCACACAGAAGTAAACAGACATGTTAAACAGCTTTATTCCCAATGTTAAATGAGACCCACATTCTATATTTTGGAAATAAAGTTCCTGAACACGTTCGTTTGTTGAAGCACAACCAGTTGGGACTCACTGGTGTTGAGTATGTTTAGGACTTAAGCCTGATGGACGCGTCCTCTCTCTCTTTTAGTTCAGCGTCCTGTTTCACCTTCTCTCAGTCTCTCCGTCCCAGTTTCTCACTTCTGTTCCTGTCGTTCATTTCTTCATTTGCATTTCTCCTCTTCCTCATCCCTTCGTTCCTTCCCTTTCACTTCCCTGAATGTGTCCATCCATCTCTGTCGTTCATCATCCATCTACTTGAGACACGCACGCGCTCACACAGTCAATGCTAATTCAATTTTAATTCATGACACATGGCCTGTACTGAAGCCAAATGCTTTTAGAATGGAACCCCCAGCTCAGACCACTGTTTCACTTTCTCTCCGTGTCCCTCTTTCCGTTCTGTCTATCTAACAGATTGTTTTAGAGATCCATTTAAAGCTCCAGACTACTAGGGCAAAAAAATAAACAAAGGATTGAAGTGAAAATGTTTTTTGTTCAAAGGTTGCTCTTTCTTAGCTCAGGAGACATAAATACTGTATGTTTTATTGAAAGCCACGGTTCACCTAAAAATAAAAATTCAGTCATCATTTACTCACCCTTATGTCGTTCCAAACATGTATGACGTTCTTTATTCTGTGGAACACATGATGATAGGTTTGTGTACATGCAGTGAAAGTCAGTGGGGTCTAAAGTTGTTTGGAACATTGAAATAACCACTAAATTTGATGTATTAATGAAGATTGTAGAATGTAGTTCATATCAAACTTTCTGATGTTTCTTTGCAGATCTGAGCATATTGGTAAATCTAAGCACAGTTTGGAACATTAAGATCTCTTGTCTTTTTCTTTTGAGAAAGCAGGTGACTTTAGCAGAAGTTTAATTTGCTGTCTGGTTTTGAAAGAAACAGTTGAGTTATTACACAGGTCATCCTTTGTGGTTATTCTTTGCTATGGAGATGGAACATATTTATAGTTTGTGATCAATATATTTAACAAATGTCTTCTTTATCTTGCCACCTTGTCACCCTGGCCAGATGTATGCTATATACAAATATAATGGGTCTCTGCTAACTGTAACTTTATGATAGAGAAACTGACTTTAAAAGGTTCTGTAGAAACCTTTCAAAACCTTTCAAAACTTTCAACTATAATTTTTAACAATGTGGTCCAAGGTTATTATCAAAGGTATATGTGCTTCTGTTGAAGCCATCAGTCAGCATGATTTCAACTTCATGAAACAAACAAAAAAAAAAATTGAGTTGAGGAAATAACTGTTTTCTGTTTTAAAATTTGATGGCATAGCTGAATTTGCTTTTTTAAAAAATATCAAATGGAAATACAGTTTTATTACTTACACATTACTTACACTATCAAAAAAAAAAAAAAAAAAAAATCTAGCCTATTTTATACATTTTATTTTGTATTTTTACATTAACAATTAAATCAGTATTCTGTTAATTAAAGTGAAGTAGGAATCAAATCAGTTTAGTGTTTTTAAGCATTTCATTTATTGTTTATTCCAAAATAATAACTTAAGGCAGTAACAATTTTAACAATATATTTTATTTGTGAACTTGTTCCAACTTGGCCATGTTCAGCTATTTTTTTTAATAGTTAACTTCAACTATTTTTGAATTTTTCGGATCATCAGTCATCAAAACTTAATCAATATGGTCACAGACACAGAGATTTACTTTAAATTTCACCAAGCTGATTACTCACTAAAAGTCCCAAAGATCATATTTTCATGCCATTTTAACCCTTAAAAGCATACCTCAGGTCTTTAGCGACCCGGGACGTCATTCACTACCCTCTCCCTCCTTAATTTTTAAAAGTTAGGCATTAACTTTCTTAGTATTCCTTAATCTATTCCTTTAACAATATAATAAGAAAAAAAAATATTTTAAAAGAATGTCTGTTTTCTGATTTTTTTATTTTTTTTTTGCAAAAAGTGTAAGGGGTCGCTAGTGTATGTATATTTTTTCTGCGCAAAAAGGACTTAATGCATGCAGTTTACCTTTATTCCGTAGGGTGGCACTGTTAATAGACAATAATGATGTGACGTTTCACTCATAATCACCGCAGGCATAAAATAAAAGAATATATTCAGCAAAAATTGAATTGATTTGAATTTGAGCAATTACTGTATGCCTTAAAATACAAATGTCACTGTCATTTGATGGTGGATATGGTGAACAAGCTGCCAGCAATCAAACTATTGATTTTGAAGTCACTGAAAACAATAGTTTTGCGAATATGATTGAGATCACGAATATGAGCCAGATGTTGAATGTACTGTGGACGCGCGCTCTGACGATGATGGCGGCAAAAGTTAACGAAATATGCTTTATTTTATACTTCTTAAAATATCAAGAGAGTTTTTGGCTATTGCAGCAGTGAGAGACCCATATCCGTGCTGGATATATAGGTCCGGGTCGCTAAAGACCCGAATATGTAATGGTGATTGGCGAAACATTCATGCATTTAAGAGTTAAGTTTTATTTTGATGTAACAAAATGTTTGTGTCTGTGTGTAAGTTGTTTACTTACTTTTACACCATTATATTGTTCATTCAGACTGATTCACGAACGTGGAATGCGCACAAACACAAGAGGCGCGATTTATCACATCAACCAGGGTTGCCAGGTTTTCACAACAAAACCCGCCCAATTGCTACTCAAAACTAGCCCAAAAGTTGCCCAGTTGCATTCGGGGGTAAAATAGACGTTTGTTGGTGGGGTTTCCCTTGTAAAATTAGCATTCTAGGTGCTAAATATTACGCTTCAACCCACAGACATGAAAAACAACCGGCGTCAATAGTATGAAAGTAGCCCAATTTCACGGACTTTGCAACACTGACATGAACCAATCACAGTCGAACATAACCAGTCATATCCAATCTTCTCCTTCCTCACACTCCCCTGGCGAGTGAGACGCTGTTGGACAATGTTTCACGTTTTAATGTTGTATTTTGTAATAGCTTTGTTTTATTTTTGTACTACAAATTTTTTCCCCATCTAATATTTTGAGATGTATTTTTTACACAAAACTAAAAATTTAAATCAACAGTTTAGTGTTATACCGTGGTTCATGTAATTTTGTTTCTCTCATTCCCTTACAAAAAGGCATATTTTCCCCAGTTTTGTTTACAATTTAGCTTTGAACCAAAGGATGTGATGCTGTGATTCATCTTAAAGATGGCTGGTTTTGTTCATGGCCTAGAACTCTTTATTGAAGAGTTTTTTTAAAATCCCTGTGAGAAAATCAATGGGAAAACACTTCCGGAACCAAGTCTGCTGATAAAATGGGCGGCTACTGTTGTGCTCGATGTGGCCAACAGAGCTTAATCAACACATTTAAGACAGCCTCATAAAGCAGGACAACAGCTAGCGGCCATAACAGCACATATGACGCATAATTAACCGGTTTGCCAAAACGTCAAGCATGCATAATCCCAAAGTTAAACAATACAAAACAGACAATTGAGCAATCGTTTACATTAAAAGCTTTGCTTTCCAGGTGCACGATGGGAGATCAACTGCTCCCAGCTGATATAATAACATATATAATAACATACAAGAATAAACAGACGTGCCCACACACACAAAGAAACAAGGCCCAACAGACACATACATTCTCTCTCTTCATTGCTCAGAGGGGAGCTGTGTTCTGTAAACTTACTTGAACTTGCAATAAAGAGAGCGAGGGAGTGAAGGAAAGATGCAGAGGAGAGCAAGAGAGCCATATCCTTATTGTTGTTCAGAAGAAAGGGGGTAATAAACAGTAAAGTGAGGACCAGCATGTGTGTGCGCGTGTGTGAGGCCGGGCCATCGGTCTCTGTGTAGAGGTGACTGAGAAGAAAATCGAAAATGGCTAGACTGAGCTGATATATTGAAAAAGATGAAATATTATGTGTATTGAAAATCATATCTGCACCTCTGTTTAATAAACAGAGTCTCCCGGGTTGACTTTAAACTTCACGTACTATCGACCAACGTCGGAAAGTGGCACTTTGTGTGTGTGAGTGTGTGTGTGAGTGAGTGTGAATTTATCTGTTGGATTAGTACAGTTCAAAAGGCTAAAACTCGCCATCAGGGCTGTGACATTTGAGTGACTGCTCTGATACAGAGTGAGAAAAGAGGAAGGAGAACAGCGGAAAGGAGTGAGACGTAGAGAATGAGCCGCAGAGAGGAGTTAAAGCAAGAGAGAGCGAGAGATTGGTTGGTTTCTAATTGCCTGTGGCAAATGGGCTTTGAAACGAGGGGAAGTGAGTGGAGGTGTGTGTGATTTACGCTCGCACACACTCTGCTGATGTGAGGGGAGCGGTGATGAGGTCGGCCTTGAGAGCAGGTAACAGCAGCTGAACTCTCCCCCCACTGACACATATCAATTCCTTAGCAGATTTAAAACCAAACACGCACTCATCCTCTCTCTCGGCTGAAACACTGATTCCCGAGGAACGTTTGATTGATTAAAAAAACCTGCTCTGAACACAGTGAATAGTAAACGTCTGTTTGGCTGCAACGAGTGGAATTGCGGATTAAATTTATTGGGGTGACGTGTGGCGCGTTTGCAATCGCATGCATGTGTGTGAGCCGATGCTAGCGGCTCTATGATGCCTCTGAATTTAATAACCTTTCAATAATTTACCGCTGTGGAGGAGGAAAGAAAGGACGAGTGAAGAGAAAACGAGAGAGAGGGGGACAAAATGAGTAGAGGGACTGACCAAATAATTAGATGAGAGACAAAATGGAGATACAAAAGAAACATGGTGCTTTAAATACTGTCAGGGGAGTCAAGCACTTGTTTTTTGTGGGTGCACCAGTGGCATTCTGTATAAATGCCAATTATATGAAGCTTTTAAGGTTGCATTCTCATTTTCTATTTGCAGATGACAGACTATAATTCTGTATTAGTTTCTGTGTACCGTTCTGCAAGTTTATATTGATGACAACAAGTGACTGTCTTCATGAGTGAGTCATTGAATCATTTACTTAAGCGATTTATTCAAAAACACTGATTTAATCAGGAATGTAACAAGTGAGTCATTGAATCATTTACTCAATCGATTTGTTCAAAAACAAATTCATTCAGTAGCATAAGTGAGCAAGACATTCAATTCATTTACTCAAATGATTTGTTACTCAAGGTGTTTGTTGAGAATCAGTGATTCAGAATTGCAATGAGTGAGTCATTAAAGCACTTACTCAATGTAAAAAAAAAGATTTTTTCAGAAACATAATGAGTGATTTGTTTAATCATTTACTAAAGTGATTAATTCAAAAACACTGATTCATTCAGGAATGTAACAAGTGAGTCATTGAATTATTTACTCAATCAATTTGTTCAAAAACTTCAAAACTGGATTCTTTCAGGAACATAAGTGAGATAGACAAATCATTTACTCAAGTGATTTGTTCAGAAACAAGCAATATATATCACTGAATCATTCACTCAAGCTATATGTTGTGAAACATTGATTCAGGATTGTAACAAGTGAGTGAATCATTAAAGCATTTAAGCATTCACTTAATTTTTAAAACACTGATTCATTTAGAAATGTAACAAGTGAGTTATTGAATCATTTACTTAAGCAATTCATTCAAAAATACTGATTCATTCAGGAATGTAACAAGTGAGTTATTGAATCATTTACTTAATCTGTTTGTTAAGTGATATTATTGAATCATTCACTCAAAACTATTAGTTTAGAATCATGGATTCAGGATTGTAACGTGAGTTATTAAAACATTTACTCAATTTAAAAACACTGATTCATTCAGAAACATAACAAGTGAGTTATTTAATAATTTACTCAAGTGATTAATTCAAAAATTGATTTATTTAGGAATGTAACAAGTGAGTCATTGAATCATTTACTCAGATGACTGGTTCAAAAATACAGATTCATTCAGGAATTTAACAAGTAAGTATATCATTAAATCATTCACTCAAGCTGTTTGTTGAGAAATATTGATACAGGATTGTACCAAGTGAGTGAGTCATTATTTACTCAATTTCAAAATATAGATTTACTCATTAACATAACTATTGAGTGAGTTATTAAATCATTTACTCAAGTGATTTATTCAAAAACACTGATTAATTCAGGAATGTAACAAGTGAGTCATTGAATTATTTACTCAATCAATTTGTTCAAATTCATTCAAGAAGTGAGTGAGATACATCATTTACTCAAGTGTTCACACATTTGTTCAGAAACACAGATTCATTCAGGAATTTAACAAAAAAGTATGTCATTGAATCATTCAGTCAAACTGTTGAGAATCACTGTTTCAGGATTGTAACAAGTGAGTGAGTCATTAACTCAATTAGTTTAAAAACACTGATTCGTTCAGAAAAGTAAAAAATTAGATAGTTATTGAATCATTTACTCAAATGATTCATTCAAAAACAGAATAAGTTGGGATTGTAAGAAGTGAGTGAGTCACTGAATCATTAAACTGATTGGCTTAAAATACTTATTCATTTTGTGTTGATCTGAGACGGAAAATGGCGTGGCTTCATTTGGAACTGTTTTCATTCATAGAGCAAAATTAGACCAGATAAATTACTAACTTGTATCAAAAATGGAAGTTATTACGAACTAATTGTTTATTGAACTACTGTATAAAATCATTGACTTGTCTAAATATCCAACGTTATCTCACAACCAATTCATACGTTTTTTGTGAGGTGGCTAATTTGCACAAATTCGTACAACCTCACACTAGTATGATTTGTGTGAGGGGTCGATTTAGGAACGAGATTAGAGGTGGTCCTTTGTATGAATTAGCCACCTCAAAAAATACATATGAATTGCTGTGAGTTTGGGTTGGAATATCAGCGCAGCTGTGATCACCTGCAGACAAATCACATGATATTCAGAGCAACGGCACTCTTGCTCATGTGAAACTTCTTAATTGACTCGAAGCAGAGGTCTGTATGTTAACTAAACACTTACTTTTAGTCCACAGTCATCAGTGGATCTGCAGGTGTCCTTTATAGAACGCAGCGTGTGTGTGGGTGCGTGTGTGTTTGTGTGCGTTAACGCGCCCCTCACATGTGTTTTGTCAACTGTTCGCAGGACAGATGCTCTTCTTTAATTAAACGGATTGAGGGGGTTAATTAGAAGAACAGAAAGAACAACGAGGGAAGAGAAGTGAGCTGCTGTTTCTCCTGTGGTGCTGATTCAGCTCTGCCATCTTTCTCTCTCGCTCATTACAGATATGCTTTGTAGGCACAATGATTCTGCACATATGTAACTATGAGAAATGTGCATCTTACTCACGTTCTACATGGAAAGGTTGAGGATTTTAATTAATACGTGTCCAAAAACAAGAAATGGACTGTAATAATGAGATTTCTTGCAACGTTTGATTAATGAAGCGAACTAAAATGCTTAAATGGGCAGTTGTGTTTCAAATGGTATTATTGCTTTTCTTGGCTTTTGTTCTCTTGTAGACGCTTGGTTTCTGTCTCTCTCTCTCTCTCTCTCTCTCTCTCTCTCTCTCTCGTAGTGACATTGATCCACTGAGTCTTGATCTTGCTCTAACCTACTGTCCAAAAATCCCTCACTGCCCAGCTCAGCATCTTGCTTCCTGGACCCACACAGCCCATGCAGTCTCTATACACATATACAATCACGTGAATCTTCCGCGTATGTATATGAACTTCAAAAGTTAGCTAAATAGTTCCGATGTTTTGCTCATGTAGACAGAGAGGTTACTACTCAGAGCTGAGGAGGAAATGTGTGGCAGTTTTTTTTTAAACACTCAGGATCATTTTTAATGATTTTAAATCTCCCATGGTGGGTTACGTTTCCACTCTTATTGCCCTCTAGTGGACTTAAGCACAACTGCAGATTGTCTTCCATCAGTCTTTCTCCTCTGATTGTCCTGTCAGCATCCCTGCACTCCAAAGAGAAAGAGAAAAGGTTTTTTTGTTTTTGTTGTTGTTGTAAAAGGCTTCTTTTGTGTGCTGTATTCTTGAAATACAAATAGTAGATTTACAAATGAAATCTGAAGGGTCTGTTTCATTTGTATGGTCACAAAGAAATGTGCTCGCACATACACAGGTATTGAAATATATATTAATATATTTAGCAAATCAGAACATTAACATGATTTCTAAAGAATTTTGTGACTGGAGAAATTATGCTAAAAATTCAGCTTTGAAATCACAGTAATAAATTACATTTTAAAATATATTAAAATAGAAAAACATTTTTTAAATAGCAAAAATATTTCAGAATTTTACTGTTCAGCTGTACTTTGGATCAAATAAATGCAGGCTTGGTGAGCAGAAGAGACTTCTTTAAAAACATTACAAATCTTACTGTTCAAAAACTTTTAAGTGGTGGTGTATATATATATATATATGTCATAAATTTTAGGTCAGGGCAAGTTTTCATGTCTTTTATATGTAAACCATTTATTTAATTAGTATTTAAATGTGTTGATTACAATATTTATTGGCAAAACAATGATTATTATATATTTTACATTTCTTTTTACATTTTTTTTCCTTCTATCATGAATTGTTTTAATGTTTACATTTTGCTCAAAAGCCTAGTTTCAACAGCAGATAAGATATTAAGCAATTAAGATAAGAAGCCTAATATTTCACCTACCTGACTGGAAATGATAAGAACAAATGTTTTCAAGATTCTTGTCCCGGAAATCCTGGTTCAGTTTGGCCAACTACAAACGACTTTTGTTCCTCAGACTGTTTTTGCACTCTTCTCTTTGATTTGTTGTATCTTTTGGCAGTCTGTAGTACTCCTAATGTTTTCCCGGTCCAACTGATTATTACAGCCCAAAATATGACAAACTGACCATTTTCAGCAGCAATAATCAGCTAAATATGCGAGTTTCATTCGATTCAGTGGCACTGTTTACATTCAGTGCAGCCAATATGGCCAATTGATGACTTGTGGTGAAAACACTCGATACCAAGTTACAGTTTTTCTGTAGTAACAATTAAATAAATGATTAGCTTGGTCAATTATTTTAGCTTGTCACTTTTTGCACAGGTTACCATATTACTGGAATAAAAATTAAAAAATGTATTTATTTTAATGTATAGGTCTTTTTCCGGATGTAAGCTTATGTGTTTAGAGGGGTGTGGCGTGATAGAAACAAGCAACAAACTCACCATATTAGCATTTAAAAGTCAGAAATAAGACGGAGGAATAGAATGAGAGGAGCGTGTGAGTGAGTGGGGATCAGAAACGAAGGGGGAGAGGCGTTAATGCAGCGTTTTTGATCTTCATTTAATAATTGAATAATAATCTCCCAGGAGAAGTGACCTAGAACCGAAGAAAAGAAATTGATATTCGTTTGGCATCTAAACACTGACACCTGCTGGTCAGTCGTAATTATCGCATCTTCGCATTAGGAGAACCCGCTGAGTTTCACTCCATCCTCTCGGCGTCTACTGCTGTGACATTGACAAACGAGTGCAGTGAAGAAGGGACGGCGGCTGGGTTTTGAATTCTGACACTTGCACTGCAACTTTTCTAGCCTGCGGTATGACACGTCCCGCAGGAGCTGCATTCACTCGGCGAACGCGCTCCTCGTTGTTTATATACGTTGCGTTACGCGCGTTTTCATCAGACTCCGTCTTGGAATGGTAAGACTCGTTGTCAATACAGCTGCGCACTGAAGCGCTATAACAATATATTACTACTACAGGTCCCAACACAGCCATCACTCGTCTCTCCCTTCTTCGTGCTCACCTTCATTCTGTCTTACAGGCCCGAGGGAGCTTCCCCCAAAATGCAAATGTATGATACAAGCTTGTACTGATTCTGCCTGAAAATCAGCCAAAGAAAAAGCATCCATAATCACGTGATAACTTATTTCGTCCTCCTTTAACCTTGAAGGAAAAGGGAAAACCTGTTTGTGTGTTTAGGTGTGTAATGATTTACAAAAAAAAAAAAAAAAAACACTGTGTAATGATTATATTGTAAATGTAGCTAGTTAAATAATCTATAAAAGACTGCCTGAGCTCTACTCGGATCACTGGATCATTTCCTGTAGGAGAGGTCACGGGGGCTGAAAGGAACTCTTTTTAGTTTTTCATTTTGGAAGAATGTGAAATCAACTGCACCTGACCTTTTGCCATTTTAAATCAGATGTGCTTGACTGATTCCAAATGTGAGGGCATTTTTAGTCATTCTTACATTCAGCTTGGCTGTTGGAGAGAGAGCGAATGATTGTTCTCAGCTGTATTCTTGTGCTCTGGTGTCAAACTGTGCATTTTCACTGGTCATACAAACATTTTGCGTAATTTAAGCATATTTTGCAGCAGTCTGAAGGTAGCAGGTATAGTGTTTGGATTGTTGACCTATGACAGCACTGCCCTGCAGTTTTATTGCAAAATAAAAATAAAACTATCGAAAACCGTTTTTCCCCCCCTAAAATAAAAGATAAATATTAAATAAAAAACTGAAATTAAAATGAGTGAAGTAAAACTATATGAAAGAGTTAAGTTAAAGATCTAAACTGACTAAAATTGAAATAAAAGCTACATAGAAAACAAAATACAATAACTAATAAAAATGACAAAAGCACTACTAACACTTAAAATGAGAAATTGGAAATTTAAAAAGAAACGTAATCAAAACAATTAAATAATACTATATTAGTATTTAGCGGATGAATATTAGTGTATAATAAATATAAATTATATTCCGCTTAAAAAGTTTTAGGATGAAATATGAAGTAAAAGAACTAATAAATTATTGTATTAATAAGATTTAAGCACATCTCTGTCCTTATTAAATTATTCCTATTATTATTATTATTAAAATAAAATTAGACTGAAAATAAAATGAGTAAGTAAAAGTACTAAAATGACTAAAACTGAAATAAAAGCTACATATAACAATATCTACAATAACTAATAAAAATATCAAAAGCACAATATTACTAACACTTAAAAGCAAAAATTTAAATTTTAAAATAAAGCAAATTCAAATTAATTAATACTATATTAGTATATAAATAATTAATATTACTATGTAATGAATAAGAAAATATAATCTGCTTAAAATAGATTTTGAATGAAATAAGTAAAAGAACGAATAAAGTATTATATTAATAAGAGTTACGCACATCTCTATCCTTATAGATAAACAATTTCTGTTATTATTATTATTATTATTATTAAAATTAGAATGAAATTAAAATGAGTATAATAAACCATAAATCCTTATATATATTATATTATAATATATTATTAATATATTATTATAATAAGTAAGAATTAAGTACGACAAAATAAAAATTAAGCACATCCTTGTATAAATAATTTATATTATAATTATAATTGTTATTATTATTATTAAAATAGATTTAGACTGAAATTAAAATGAGTGAAATCAAATTATATGAAAGATTTAAGTTGAAGCACTAAAACTGAAATAAAATAAAAGCTACATATATATAAAAAATATATATCTACAATAACTAATGAAAAATTTGCAAAAGCACAAAATTACCACCACATAAAAATTTAACGTGGAAATTTAAAAATAAAGCTAACTCAAATTATTAATTAATACTATATTAGTATATAATGAATACTAAAATAACATGCATTAAGCAGACACTTTCATCCAAACGGACCTACAAAAGAAGTGGAACTAAGCAATTTGTCAAAGAGTCCAAAATATTTGTAATAATAACACTAGTGTCCTGCAGCATGACAGCCAATACCTCATCTTATACAAATTTAAACAGTTTTCGTTTTCTTGTATAGTTTTACCCTTTATTATTAAAATATTTAAATACTGTAGTTTTTAATATATGTTGTAGTTTTATAGTTTCTGTTCTGCTTTGTATTGCATTGTTTTATTATTTTATTCTGTTCCATTTTCCCCCCCCCAAAAGAACAGAAAATTGGAGTACAGGAAATTGAAAGTTGTTTTGCAGTTGCTTATATATCCTTTTTTTTTTTTTGCTGGACCTACTTTGTACATAACGATATCCCAAATACGTCTGGCATTATTTGAGCAATAGTTGAACATGAGTGTGACCACCTTTGTGTGTTTCTTTGTCTCATCAGACTTCGTAAGGAGGGCTACACGGTGCAGGTGAATGTCAATGACTATCTGGATATCTACTGTCCTCACTACAACAGCAGCCAGAGAGGCGTCGCCGAGCAGTACGTGCTCTACATGGTCAGTTATCGCGGTTACCGTACGTGTGACCCGCAGCTGGGCTTCAAACGCTGGGAGTGCAACCGTCCCCACGCCCCACACGCACCAATCAAATTCTCTGAAAAGTTCCAGCGCTACAGCGCCTTCTCGCTCGGCTACGAGTTCCACGTCGGGCAGGAGTATTATTACATCTGTGAGTATATAGTGTGCTTCACCTCACTTCCAAATCTACTTGACACAGCTATGTGTATTATTATATTGCTTTTAGTATTACTATAGTAAGTTACCATAATACAAACATTACAAGCTTTTTTCAGATACTACGTGTAGATACTTCTGAATTATTTACTGCTTTACGCAGTGTGTTCTCTAGAGGTAAAATTACAGTTATGGAACCTGAGCACAGCAGTATTTGTGATGATTGACGGATGATTGACATTTTGCTGTTTTGATTTAGCCACACCCACTCATCACCACGGCCGGAGCTGCCTGAGATTAAGAGTGTACGTCTGCTGCTCAACAGGTATCGACCTCTATCCATCCGCCTGTCTATCCATCCATCACTCCATCATACATCCATCCATCAACTCATCGTTTCATCCATCCATCCAACCATTCTATTTTTCAGTCAATTGATCTACTTGTCAGCCCATTTATGAAGTGCACTCACTCCGTGTTTCTTAACTCTTCTATCTGTCTTTCTGAGAATTAAATCAATCTGTTTACGCAGAAAGCACACTCTCTCCCTTTCTTTTCCCACTGGGTTTCACATCTTAATGTTGTTGTTTGGCACTACAGTGATTCCCAACTGTGGGCATGTGTACGTCAGGCTTACTTGGAAAGATTTTGATTTTTCTTTTGCTTTGTTAAACCTGCACTAGCATTCAAAAGTGTGTGTTTTTTTTTCTTAAAGAGCTTTTTATTTCATTCAGCAAGGATGCGTTCAATTGTTCAGTACATTTATAACATTACAAAGGATTTCTATTTCAAATACATGCTGTTCTTTTGAACTGTCTGTTTATCAGATATTAAATCGGCGCAGCTGTTTTCAACTTTGGTAATAATTGATGTTTTTTGAGCATCAGATCATCATATCAGAATGATTTCTGAAGCATCATGTGACACTGAAGACTGGAGTAATGATGCTAAAAATTCAGCTTTTTCACAGGAATAAATTACATTGAAATATTAAAACAGAAAACTCGAAAAAAAATTACAGCGTTGCTATTTTACTGTATTTTTGTTAAAATTAATAAAGCCTTTGTTAGCAGAGTCTTTTTCAAAAACGCTAAAAAATAAAATTGTACAGGCTGCAAATTTTTGAGCAGTAGTTTATATAACAATTAAAAAATAAAAATCTATTCAAATAATTATAATAAAAAAGTATAATTTAAAAATGTCTTAGTTGAAATAATATAAAACCAAAAAAAAACATACACTGCCGTTCAATAGTTTAGGATCAGTATGATTTTATTGTTTTTAAATTAGTCTTTTCTGCTCATCAAGGCTGCGTTTATTTGATTAAAAATACAGAAAAAACTATAATATTGTGAAATATTATTGCGATTTAAAATAGTGCTTTTCTATTTTAATATACTTTAAAATAGAATTTATTTATGTGATGCAGAGCTGAATTTTCAGCATCATTACTCCAGTCTTCAGTATCACATGATCCTTCTGAAATCATTCATATACGCTGATTTATTATCAGTGTTGAAAACATTTTTTTGCTGCTTAATATTTTTTGGGAACCTGTGATACTTTTTTCAGGATTGTTTGATGAATAAAACATTAAACAAAACAGCATTTATGTAAAATAGGAATCCATGGTACAATATACATTACTGTTCAAAGTTTGGGGTCAGTACATTTTTTCTTTGTTTGTTTGTTTGAAAGAAATCAATACTTTTATTCAGCAAGGATGTGTTAAATTAATTAGAAGTGATAGTAAAGACTTATATCAATAGAAAAGATTTCCATTTTGAATAAATGCTGTTCTTTATAACTTTTTTTTTCTGTAATTCTGAAAAAGGCTTACAGGTTCCAAAAAAAATATTAATGTTTCCAACATTCCAATAAATCAGCATGTTAGAATGATTTCTGAAGCAAATTTAAAAAAAAATTACAATGTTACTATTTTACTGTATTTTTGTTTAAATTAATTCAGCCTTTGTAGGCAGAGACTTTTTTTAAAAAACTCAAAAAATAAATAAATATGTACAGACTGCAAATGTACAGTAGTTTATGTAACAGAATTTGTGACATTGAAATAAAGAATCTATTTTAATAATTAAAATAAAAAAAGTATAATTTTAAAATGTCTTAGTTGAAATAATATAAAACTGAAAAAACATACACTGCCGTTCAAAAGTTTAGGATCAGTACGATTTTAATGTTTTTAAATGAGTCTTTTCTGCTCATCAAGGCTGCGTTTATTTGATTAAAAATACAGAAAAAACTATAATATTGTGAAATATCATTGCAATTTACAATAGTGGTTTTCTATTTTAATATACTTTAAAATAGAATTTATTTCTGTGATGCAAAGCTGAATTTTCAGCATCATTACTCCAGTCTTCAGTATCACATGAAATCATGAAATCAGAAATCAATCTAATATGCTGATTTATTATAGATGTTGAAAACATTTTTTGGCTGCTTAATATTTTTTTGGAACTTCTTTGATGAATAAAACATTAAACAGAACAGCATTTATTTATAAATAGAAATCCATGGAACAATATACACTACTGTTCAAAGTTTGGGATCAGTACATTTTTTCTTTCTTTGTTTGTTTGAAAGAAATCAATACTTTTATTCAGCAAGGATGTGTTATATTGATTAAAAGTGATAGTAAAGATTTCCATTTTGAATAAATGCTGTTCTTTTTAACCTTTTATTCATCAAAGAATCCTGAAAAAAGGTTTACAGGTTCCAAAATGAATGTTTCCAACATACAAATCAGCATATTAGATTGATTTCTGAAGGACTGTGTGACATTGAAGACTGGAGTAATGGCTGATGGAAATTTAGCTTTGCATCACAGAAATAAATTCTGTTTAAAAGTATATTAAATAGAAAACTGTTATTTTGAATTGCAATAATATTTCATAATATTACAGGTTTTTTCTGTATTTTTGATCAAATGGATTTTTTATGAGCATAGGAGACTTCTTTAAAAAAAAAAAAACATTAAAAAATCTTACTGATCCCAAACTTTTGAAAGGGTGTTGGAGTATATAAAACCAAAAAAAAAAGGTTGTCTCTTGCTCCTCTCCTGTCATTTCTTTGTCCTCTCTCTCCCTCTCTCTCTCGTTCTTCTCTCTTGTTTCCAGGTGCTGTCAGGATTCATGTTCTCTCACAGTCAGTTTGCCGGCGCTGAGTGTTATTTTAACCCCTCACCCTCTCTTTCTGTCAGTGTTCATGTTCATTAATAATATTCCAGTATGTGAGAGAGAGAAAGAGAGAGCATACTGTGTGCTGTCTTAACCTCTGCCCTCTCTCTTGGAGTCTCTGAGTTCTTGTGTCAAGACGAATCTGTTAGTCCTGCTCAGTCAGGTCTGAACTCCAGTGCCTTGAGTTCAAAGGGCTGTAGCAGGGCTGATGTATTTATAAGGATGTGGAAAACTACATACTAATGAGCTGATGAGTTGAATCAGGTGGGTTAGATTAAGAGATAAAATGTGCGGTCATGGGAGGCCTTTAAGAACAACATTGAGAACCACTGAGAAAAAGAACAAAACAAAACGTAGTAGTTTTGAGATGTTATGGGACTCTTAAAGAAGTCTAACATGCAAGTTTTTTGTAACATTTTTAATATTTGCTAAATTAAAGTAAAACTAAATACCAAAACTAAAACAACAACAACAATAATTATTATTATCATTATTGTTATTATAATAATAACATATTATTTAAAAAAAATATTAATTAATTTTACAGTGTAATTGTTCTAAAGTCAAAACTAATTATTAAAAATCTGAATTTGTATTTTAGTTAGGCTAATTTAATTAAAATATTTTACGTTCACAATAAAAGATGCTTTTTTCACAGTTATTGACAATTTTTTACTTTCTGTTAAACTGACAGAATATCTTATTTATCTACACACTTTTAGATTTCAGATTTGCATTATCAGATTTATTTGTATGTCAATTTCACAATAAATAACCAATTAATTTTTAATTTTTATAATTTTTAATTAATGACAATTTTTGCTTTTTGGCAACTGACAGAATCTTTTTTTTTTCTAAATATTATTAGAGATTTTTTTTATTTTTTTATTCAGATTGATTTGTGTATCAATTTTACAATACAGTACAAATTTATTTTATGTCCACAATAAATTATGATTTTTTTCCACAATAAATTACATTTATACTTTCTGATAAACTGACAGAATATATTTTTCCGAAACACTATTAAAAGCATATTCAATGCACATTTATTTGTGGATCAATTTCACAATTAAATAAAAATTATTTTACGTTCGCAATAAATTGTGATTTTTTTTCACAATTAATAACTAATTTTTACTGTCTGTTCGCAATAAATTTATTTTTTTTACCACAATACATGTCATTTATACTTTCTGTTAAAACATTTTCTAAACACTATGAGAAAAACATTTTCAGTTCAAATTTATTTGTACATCAGTTTCACTATTAAAAAAAAAATTCACAATAAATTGATTTTTTTTCACAATTAATGACAAATTTTTAGTCTGTTAATCTGACAGAATATATTTTTTTCTAAACACTACTAAAGATATTTTTCCATTCAGATTTATTTGTATATCAATTTTACAATACATTACACATGTATTTTAGGTTCACAATAAATTACGATTTTTTGCCACAATAAATGACATTTATAGCCTACTTGCTGTTAAAAATATAATTTTCTAAACATTATTTATTTGTACATCACTTTCACAATAAAATATAAATTATTTTACGTTCACAATAAATTATTTTTTTTCCCACAACAAATTACATTTTCACTTTTTTCTTTTTGTTAACTATTCAAAAAAAAATTCTCACTTCAATTGTATCATTTTCCCCCCAATATATAACTAAAGTAAATATTAATATTGTTTAAAAATAGATTTTTTTATTACCCAAACAAAATTCTTGAAAGTATGTTGCAAAGAACGAAATGCTTATTTGTTTCTCAAAATTATATGCAGTTTTTACAGTTAAAATGAATGGCGGTCAAAGCAATAAAATAAAACTAAATGTTTGTTGTTTCTCAAAACAATATGCAGATTTTTTTTTACTGTTAAAATTAATTCCAGTCAAAAGAATAAATCACAATCATTAATGATTTTCAGTAAGTATCAAAGCAAATCAATAAAATGTCAAATTCAATAAATGTAGAAAAAAATAAATAAAAAACATTATACTGACACATTATTTTTCTCAATTATCAATTTTTCTGTGGCACACCAGTAAATCCCTCATCAGCTCTTAGACAAGTAGTCGACTAGTGGACCTCTGTTTTCGTGATTCATGTCCCATCCTTTTGCTGTATGTAGCCTAAACTGCAGACGCTAACTACCCCATCACTTTCTCACCGCTGCGAATGACCTAGAGGAGCTTACAAATAAATTCCCAAGTCCTTTGAGAGCATGTATAAGATCGGTCAGAGAGAGGAGGGAGAGTGTGTTCTGATTCTCCTTTCATGTCTTCCAGCATCTGATTCAGATGATGAGCCCCTGCCCACAGAGCCAGACTACACTCTAAGACCCAACATCAAAATCGATGACCTCGGTGAGTTACAAACACACCAGACGGCCCACACTGACACTTATACATATGCATATAAATCACTGACTAAGTTGACATTTACACCTAAGGTTTCAGCGCCCAGATTTTCGGCATCCGCACGCCTCTTTCCTAGTTACGCAGCAAGCTCATAAATCATGCGTGTAAGAGCATATTTATTGTTATAAATCAAATCAGCTACGAAAAAAGAAGCATCCACTTCTTGTGATTTGAATGTGTAATAAATTGCATATGAGTTCAGCTCTAATTTGCTTTTCCCGCACACACCAAACAAACACAGCCGTTATCTGCTAACTAGCACGCATCTTATAGGCAATGACTGACACTAATGAAGCCACGAGCTAAAAGGCAAACGGAGCGTGAGCTGCCTGGCTATAGTTAGCTTGATTAGCGCCGTGGCTAGTGTTAGCGCTGATTAGCGGTGGCAGAACTAGCCTTCCAGTTCCCAGCCTCACAGTCACATCCCGCGCTTCCCCACCACCGCCGTAACCCGACTCAAGGACAGCGACGACCGCACCATTTAAATGAGAGAAAAGAAATTGATTTGACTTCAAGTGTTTTTAGGGAATAAAGAGGCATCGATCTGTTCGTGTTTTTTTTTTCCGAGCGTGTGTTTTGAGACAGATGGATGTGGATGTGTTTTGGTTCATCTCTGGGTCAGTGCCACCCAACGATTTCCAATAACTGGAATCTGAGTAGCGGCTCTCTCCCGCTCGGGTTCAGTTTTCAAACAGGCCAGAGAGGGGAAGAGAACAACCGCAAGAGGCCAGCCGGGTCTCAGGAAGCCACACATCTTGGTACAGCTCCATACATCTGTGTCCGATAGACAAAAGAAGCCGTCTCGTCCTTGCTCGCTGTTGTCCCATTAGTATTGACCAACTTAAAAATGATACATTTCTAAACTGTATGCTAAACTACAAACAAATCAAAAGATGCTCATAAAACGGCCACTGGAAACTCTAGAAAGCTGCGGGTGCTTTTAAGTGAAGTGCTTATATTTTTGTTCTTTTAATAATTTAAATAAAATTGGATTCTGAAGTCATTAGAAACATAAATTCTCATTTGAGGATTTTTAATGTCAGTTCTGTAAATCTGCTGGAGCAGTTAGTCCCATTAATGGCTGTAAGTTTCACGCTACGCTCGTCCGAATTCGTATTAGTCGCACAAACGCGTGGGCAATCACGAATACAGATGTGGTAAACAAAAAGACAGCTTTTATTTGGCCTTTAGGGAGTAATATAAAAACAAGAAGACGTGTGAGGCTTTATGCTCATACCATTCTCTTTATAGGCTTTTTTGTCATAAAAACAACATTTCTTGCTTGTTTTAAGCAATGTTGGAACAATACTTTTACAGCATTTATTAATTTAAGATGGTGTTAATTTCTACATATACACTACCGTTTGGGCTCAGTGCAATTTATTTATTTATTTATTTAAAAATGTTTATTTTCACCAAGGCTGCATTTATTAGAGCAGGATTTATTTGAACTGATAAAACAATTATATTGTGAAATATTATTACAGTTTTTCTTCAGTATTACAACTGTTTTTTTATTTTAATATGTTTAATATATTTTAAAATCCAATTTATTCCTGTGATGGCAAAGCTAATAATATGCTTATTTGTGACCCTGGACCACAAAATCAGTCGTGAGGAGCACGGGTATATTTGTTGCAATAGCCAACAATACATTATATGGGTTAAAATTATTTATTTATTTTTTTAATGCCAAAATCATTAGGATATTAGGTAAAGATCATGTTCCATGAATATATTTAGTAAATTTCCCACCATAAATATATCAAAACTAATTTTTGATTAGTAATATGAATGGCTAAAAACTTCATTTGGACAACTTTAAAGGTGATTTTCTCAATATTTTGATTTTTTTGCATCCTCAGATTACAGATTTTCAAATAGTTTTATCTCGGGCAAATATCCTAACAAACCATACATCGATGGAAAGCATTCATATGATTTCAAATTTCAAAAAATTGACCCTTATGACTGGTTTTGTGGTCCAGGGTGACATTTGGTACTCAAGAAACATTTCTTCTTACTATTATTTATTATTATTTATTTGTTATTATCACATTTAAAAACATTTGTGCTGCTTAATATTTTTGTGGAAATTGTGATACTTTTTTTCAGGATTCTTTTATGAATAGAAAGTTCAAAAGAACAGCGTTTATTTGAAATAAAAGTCAGTAACAATTTACAATATATGTAAACATTAGTTAATTATTAACTAACATGAATGAACAATGAACAATAGATTTATTACACTATTTATTAATCTTTGTTCATCTTGATTAATAAAAAAATACGTTGTTAGTTCATGTTAGTTCACCGTGCGTAAGCTGATGTTAACAAACACAACTTGTGATTTTAATAATGCATTAGTACATGCTGAAATTAATATTAAGATTAATAAATGCTGTAGAAGCATTGTTCAGTCTTAGTTCATAACCGATGAACTTTATTGTAAAGTGTTACCTAAAAGTCTTTACTGTCAGTTTTGATAAATGTATTATGTCTGAGCTAAATAAATAAATTCATTTCCTAAAAAAACTTAAACCTGTGAACATTTAATGTTAGCAGTAGCTAATATATTATAAACGAACTTGAATTAACAGTGAACAGGGCTGTTGAATGCTTGAGTCTGATTGGCTGACGAACGTTCTGAAGGTATGCATTATTTTCAGAGAAACGCGTGGCGAATGTAGTTCCAGGCAGCTCTTGACCACAGTACGTCTATATCACTTCGCCACATGATTTTAGTTATTTCAAAGGTACTAAAACAGCAAAATAACCAAAACCCACAACGACACTGGCCAAACAAATAAACACAGTAAACAATAGGATAAAAACGACAGATTAGTTACTTTTTTGCCACAAAATTACCTTTCATTATGTACGAAAAGCACATACTCTATTTCTCCCACAATTCACACGTTTAATCTCTCTCTCTCTCTCTTTCTCTCTCTCTCTCTTTCTGTCTGTGTGCCTGTGTAAACTTCATTATAAACTTCTGCTATCAATGGCTCAAGCGTCGTTACTAGGTCTAAAATTACGTTTTGTAATTAGCAATGGAGGCGTTGGATGAGATGCGTAAGAAATTAATCCTACTCACGATAGCATTTTAAGGGCATAAACCGGACAAATGCCTTGAAATGTCTTGAAGTGTGGTAACCGTAGTATAAGCAGAATAATTGACTTCGGTCTGTTGAAGTTTTAGAAAATAATGCACACCCGAGGTGGTGATGCATTTACACCTTGGGTGTGCATTATTTTCATCATCTTCAATTATTCCTTACAAAGGAGAAGGGAAAGGAAAGGACGTGATGTGTGGCCAAGTATGGTGACCCATATTTGGAATTTGTGCTCTGCATTTAACCCATCCACGTGCACACACACACACACTCAGAGCAGTGGGCAGCCAATTCTGCAGCGCCCAGGGAGCAACTGGGGGTTCGGTGCCTTGCTCAAGGGTCTCACCTCAGCCATGGTATTGAGGGTGGATAAAAACCGTTGATCATTCACTCCCCCCACCTACAATCCCTGCCGGACATGAGACTCGAACCCGCAACCTTCAGGTTACAAGTCCAATTCTCTAACCGTTAATCTACATGAATGAATATATGTTAAAATCTTGGGTCTCACTTTATATTAGGTGGCCTTAACTACAAGGTACGTGCATCAAAAAATACTTATTGTGTATTGCATAACACTTCTGCTGCTGTTGAGGTGGGATACGAATAAGGTTAGGAACAGGTTTAGTGGTATGGGTAGGTATAAGGGTGGGTTAAGGTGTAAGGGACGAGCCAACAGTGTAAATGTCATTGCACACTGAGTCTGAAATTTTCGTATGTGTTTTTTCATATTCATCATTCTAAAAATTCATCACGCACAGAAACGTTGCACACTGAGTCCTATATATATTAATTCATCCGTTGCGAAAAAATTTGCAAAACAATACACAATGAAATCTTCAAGCAGTGAGGATGATTTTGTTGTCCACTCTCTTAAAAAGAGAAAAAGAAAGGATATACTTTTACCCACATACTTTTTGGGCACACCTCCTTATTAAGGAGCTGCGGGGTTATCCCAGGCGATTTAAAGTTTACTTTAGGATGTCAGTAAACGTTGATGCTTTGCTAGCGTTACTGGAGCCACATATTATAAAGAAAACCACTCATTTCTGTGAACTCAGTGTTGAAGGACCTTTACAGTGCTTTGTGCGTCGAGACGAAGTGGATGAACTTGTCAGACGCAATTCTGGATTTTGGCGTTCGCTTGTACGGTGGCTCTGAACTGACAAAACACCTCTCAAAATGCTTGCCACGAATGCGAAAAACACAGAAAATTAGACCTGATCCGAATTTTTTTTTATGACGAACAAAAGTTTCGGAGGCAGTGTGTAAACGTGATTGACATAACATAAGGTCGTATTTGTTTTTTGACGTGTGAAAATTTCTGCCTCAGTGCACAATGACCTTAACTATAAATGTAATTACAGAAACTATTTACAAATGTAATTACATGCAGGTGTTTTTGTATATAAGTACAATGTAAAAACATGTATGTACACAATAAGTGCATTGTGTCAAATGATTAATTTAAATGTAAGTACATAGTAGTTAAGGCCACCTAGTATGAAGTGGGACCAAATCTTGTTCATTGTTATTTCATGATACCTAATGCATTACCTTATTTTAACCAATTAAACCTTATTGTAACTTATTACTGTGAAATTCTATCAGTTGCAAAGATCTTTAAGTACCGTTATGTAAGATTTGACTTCTCACTCGGGTCATTGATAGGACAACCTTATCACATCTCTCTGTAATCCATTCTTCAAAGGAGAAAAACAACTTAACTGATCACATCTGATCAGCTGATTAAGTCACATGACACAGCAGTACTAATTCAAGGAAACTAACAACCTGGAAAAGTCTATCTGTCCCAGTCATGAGATTGTATCTGTATGTGTTGGCACGGAGTGTTGAATTCCAGCATGTAAACACCATGTACCAGAACATCCCACACAGCTCCTCTCTCCTGCCTGCCATCCAAGGACTCCTGTCAATCAAACATTGTTCTGTAATAATACTACACTTTCTTTGCACAGTATATTTTACATTTTTAATCTGCTAGATATAATTTAAAACACAAATCTTTATTAAAAATAACATTTTTTAAAAACTGAACACCAATAATAATTAGCATATTAAAATGATTTCCAAAGATTGTGTAACACTAAAAAGCAGTGGCTAAAAAAATTAACTTTGCCATTACAGGAATAAATTAAATTTTAAAATCTATTACAATAGAAGATAGTTATTTTAAATTATAATAATACTTTACAATAATACATATAATAAATAAAAAAAATAGCAAATGAATAATAATAATAATACTAAAACTAACATTGGTAAATACTGTTGTAATAAATACTTCAATTAATGCTGTCTGCGTAAAGGGTGATATATGGAAAATTAACACCCCAGACGTGTCTGGAACAACTGTCACATCTTTTGTCTGTATGTTACAACAACATATTATTCTGTCAAAACACACAGACATATTGTGTGCGTGTCTAGAGATGTTTGTGGCAGCCAATTTGCGTCACGCACTCTTCCTTGTGACCTGTAAGTGAAGACATGTGTTTATGAACTTGTCTATCACAGAGTCCGCAAACTGGAACACACCTGCTCACCGTCGCAGACGCGAACAAACCGGTTTTGTTAGCTGTCCGTCTCCTGTGATGATGTAACAGAATTCCACAGATTATTTGGACACATCAGACACTCTGCTTGTAGCTGATAATAGTTGCATTTTAGTCTGTTGTGTTCACAATGAAGCCTGTCTACAACTACACACGAACAGAGACACCTTGAGTGCATACCTGCCTGAGTCACTGCGTTTTATTTTTAACTCCTTCCCTTAGGCCTCGATTGGTCAGAGGGTTTTCTATACTGTCGTGAGTCACGCAACATTAGCGTCTAGACCTCAGCTGTTAATTTTGTTCCGTCTGTCTCTTTCCAGATGACTATGATAATCCAGAGGTCCCGAAATTGGAGAAGAGCATCAGCGGTAGCAGTCCATCCAGAGATCGCCTTCTCCTAACCGTGGCATCACTTTTCCTCATCGCCCTCTCCGTCTCCTAGCATCCACCTCCTAACCGCCGCCATACCAACGAGGCCTTGGGGGGGGAAAGGAAGGGTCCAGGGCCGAAAAGTTTGCAGATAAAGACTAGGAACGAAACGGGAAATGTTATCGGAATGGGAACCTGATGCTGCAGCAGCTTACGAAGTGTCGAGCACCAGCCCACAATTCAACAGTGGTTTTCATGTCTTACAGCAGCGACACACTTTGCGTGTCACGCAGACAATACTAACACACCATAATGAGAACTGTGCCATTTCAGTTAAAATAGTGCGGATTGTTTGTTTGTGTATGAGTGTGTGTTTATGCGTTCGTGTGGCGCCTTCGGCGCTCGGGGGCGGAGCGGATCTTTACTTTGGTCTGAAGGTTTGATGGCTCCATTATCTACGAATTGGCAGGTTAAAAGTTTAAAAGCGTCTCAGATTCTGTTTGATGAGAACTGAAATGAAACCGTCTCCAGGAGTTCAGGTTACTCGAACCCAGAAGGAAAAAAAAAAAAAAAACAGAAGCAGCATTTAATCCAATTCCAAAAGTATTTGTTTCTCTCTGTGTGTTTCTGTTGCCAGAGAGACGTACAAACCGCTGGATGATCGTGTAATTGCCGTCAGGGATGAGCAGCAATATTCATTTGATGAGTTTAAACAAGTCTGTAATAGAAACCGATCTCAGAGACTCGAAATCGACTCATTTTGGACTTTTCTGTTGATGAGGCGACAATTTCTAAAGCGTTAAAATCCAATTACATCTGATTCTTATTTGAACGTTTTGTGGTCGCACTTGAAAGCGGGGCCGATACGGTTGTTCTCTGATGCAGAAAATTGAGACAGAAGTGCGCCAACACAAACGCATTAAACACACTGAGACAAACAGAAGCCAAATAGCTTTTTTGTTGTTTTCTTTCCTTCTCCCTTTTGATAAAAGGTGCTTGAGTGAGTGAGCGAGTGCAAGCTTGTGTGCGAGTGTGTGTGCGTGTGTGCATTAGCTCAGTGATGCTGGAAAAATCTCCTCTAGACTTTACGGACTTCAACCAGAGGTGGACACCTACACAGACACTGTACATAAAACACTTGCATTTATTTATGTGTGGACATCGTGGCATCGATCGGACCACGCCGATTCCCGCTGGATTCGGAGGAACTCCCAACCAGCTTTGGCTGGTTCGTTTCAGTTCGAACCGGTTCCACTTATCGCTGCTTGCTACTTGACTTCTTTCGGTGGTGATCAGCAAGACCAAATGGAAATTGAGGGGTCTGGTGGTATAATCCGTTTCTACGGCAACAGTTATTCAGCTATACACACACCTAAAGGCACTAGAGTCCAGCAGGAAATCAGAACAACACACACATGAAAAAGAAATAACAGCAATTACTGGCAACGGTTCTGGCGACACTTTTGCCAAGAGTAATACAAGCAAACAAATGCTTCGGGGGCAGGTAGTTATTGTGTTCTTGTGAGCTTTTCAAGGGATAAACGGCAGCGTATGCATCAATCATTTTGCAACAAGGTTCAAAATTAAGGTTCTAACTCTTTTAGACTAGCACCTTATCACGATGGCAACGACATCATATCACGGCTCATGATGATAGCAGCAGCCAGCGCCGCTTTTCGCCCTAGAGACGAGCAAATACTGCTTAAACTAGCGATGGCATGTGGTTTAGGTGGTAGAAGTTTTCTAACATAGAGTCACCATCTCTCACATCCACAGGCTGTCTTTAACATATTGATAAAGCCGTTTATTATATCATTCCGCTTTTGCTCATTTCAGTTTGTGTGGAACATTACATCTGCTTTCTATTCCATTACTACAGCAACTTCAGAGCAAACGAACACTAATCTGAATGCTCGGAATGATACTTTACAGACTTGAATTTACATTTAATTTGTTTCATGTCATTTCGAGGCGTTGGGTTGAGAATAAGTAGATTTTTGTGCTTTTTCAAGAGTTTGATTTTCTGATGGAATAATGTAATATTTCCGAAGAGGCGATCAGGTGAAGTATCACTCTTCAAATGTTGCACTTACAAAAACTTGGACACGAGAATTGTGAGTGAGTGTGTGTGTTAGAGACTGCAATTGTTAGAAGTCGACGTTTGTCTTAAAACTAGCCTAAATAACCTTTCAGTCTTTAGTGTGAGTGTATGTGTGTGTGAAGCAATGAGAGATCAAAAGGTAATAAAGATAAAGGACGGTGTGAATGTGTGTGTTTATGCGAGTTGTTTTCCATTGTTTAGTCTAGGCATTTTCTGTGTGAGTGTGTGCGAGTCAAAAGAAACTGTATTGTTTTGGAGGAAACAACAAAAGCATTTATTAGTGTTGGAAACAACCGATTACAATCATGTTTACCTTCAACTGGAATGAATTTAAAGAACTTGAAAAAAGAAACTGTATACTGAACAAACCATAACAAAGCTTATAATAATAATAATCATGATACAAAAACACTAAGCCTTTGATGCGTATTTGTTACAGACGCAACATTTTTTATGAGCTCGTGTATTTGGGTACTGAAATGTCCGTCTGAATTTGATCATTGTCAGTGGAAACCAAAGGACTAAATCTAATAAGAGTACACAAACATCATCTCCCCCTCTCACTCTGACTTCCCATCTTCTCATAAAATGTAGTTTCAGGTTTCCAACCGCTGTCATCAAAAACAAGCCATACTTTTCCAGTCTTGCAATCTCTTGTATTTTGTACTCCATCATCTCTTTCAAATCTATTATCATAGTGTCAGTTATCTCCGCACAGTGTGAAAGAAGCAAGAAGCACAAAGATGAAAGGATGACTGTCAGAGGCCGACCTGATGCTGGAACCATCTTATCTAATCACTTCTCCATAAAGATATTTCTACATATCAAACAACACTGTGGGACTCTATGATACTTTTTTTTTTTTAAACTGACACCCATCCAAGCAATTTTTACATTATTTTGTCTGCCAATGCTAACTGGGAGCAAGATTATCCTCATTTATTTTATTTATTTATTTTCACGAAACTATATGCAGATTTGGTGTATATTTCTACAAAAATAATAATAATAGTGCTCTCAGTACAACAAAGTAATTGCATTTGTTCTCGTATAAATTCCTCGCAGGCTTTTAAAAGCAGAATTAAAATTGAAACAGAATATCAATAATTAATTAAAGTTTTATAAGATTTATAAATTAACTATAAGCTTCTTTTGTTCACCAAAAGTGCTTCATGGTGTATTACAATAGGTAAATAAAATCATAAAATAGACATGAAAAAAAAATAGTTAAAAATAAATATACTAAAATGTATTTAAAATACATTTATTTCATGCTAAGTATACTACAAATACATTTACATATTATGTATTTAATAACACTTAAAATACCCTGCAATTATACTTTTAGTAAACTGTAAAGTCTGCTAAATTGGAACAACTAATTTTGTACTTAATGCACTATAACTGTGTGGAAGTAGTGCTGAAGTCCAACTAAAGTATATTGGATTGTGCTAAAGACCGACATTATTTAAAGATCATACAATCAATAGTACCATTAAAACATATTATTGGCTTAAAATTAAGAAATGTGCATTGTGCACAAGTAGTACTTCAAATAAAGTTTAATTACAATTTTTATATAAGTAAATGTCGACCGATATGTCAATAAATATGTTAATAGACTTGGACTTTACTTAGTATAAAATAAATGCATTTTAAATTACATTACTTTTTTACTAGGGGAAGAATATATCTGTTTATCTGCTTAGCATATGTCATACAGTCAAAAGGCATTTGTATTTTTTTAATAATATGTATATTTATTTTGTGTAAGAACTGACCATAAGGAGAAAGATAGGTCAAGTAGCAAGGAATCTAATTGCATCTGTTCACTACATAAATGATGCCAACACTAAATATCAATAAATCAATAAAATAATACATCAGTAAATATGTTTATTGACATAACATAATGGCAGGGGTCAGTACCCAAAAAATGCCCATTCACACCGAGAGCTATAACTATAGACAACTTATCTGTAATAACTAGGCTGTACACTGTTTCGTCAGTGCGAAAGTAAGCATATGGGTGAGACTTCCGGTACATTATCCACGTGAAGGATAACAATGTGCAGTAACGGTAAAACTGTTTGCAATGCAAACCAGTGTGCTTATAATTAAGATAATGAATTAAATTAATATGGTAAGATAAACCAATTTGCAATATCAAGCAGCAAAACAAGCTCTTACACAAGAAAAAGGTGGATGCAATTTTAATAATCATTCTGATTCTGAGAATAAGGAAGTCCAAAGCACAGCTACAACGATAACGACACCAAGCAACAATGTTGTTGTAACTTGTAATCACTTCTATAAGTGTTTTTATCCAGTTTTTATGCAATTAAAAATAAGGCAATGAAAATTTTAAAAAGCGCGGGAAAAACTGCAACGCGGGCTTTTAAAAAACAGAACGCTGTCAGTTGGTGGGGATGCTAATCTGTCGCTGTAATTATCCATATAGTTATCGATTCTAGTGAAAACAAACCTTAAGTCTAGTTGCTGAGGAGAACGAGGCAGAACAGCTGTTGCTGGATTGAATTACAATCATTTGATTTTCCTCATCTTATTAGAGTAGCGCTTGATTCAGCGCGACATGTCGAGACAAAAACTCGTACATGACTGGCGTTCCGTTAATTACTCTGAGGCTCAGTGCGTGAGTAAACCGTCTGAACACACTGCAACAATAACGGCGATTGATCCCCCTCCAGACACCCGCTGCTACCGGCCACACAGAGCAGACGCTGACTTCATCTGCTGTGGGAAAAGGACAAAGACGCCTCGTTAAATCAAATGATGGAGGTAATGAGTAAAATCTCCCGTGTTAAACAAAGCAGAGCAGTGTAATGGTGTAGACAGACCCAACAACTGAACATCTGTATGTGGCGTGCTTGTTAGTTTGTGTAGGAAAACCTCAGTAACAAAAATGCAATAATTACAAAGTTTACAACTGTAGTTAAGTTATGTGGCGGAAGCAAAAAAGGAGTCTGTTGTTAACATTGTCATTCATCTCTATGGCAGTAATGACTGGTGCAGGATCTCACCGAAGTACCTAAAGGTATGCCTAACCATATTTGCTTATATGGCTGTTCTGGTGTCATGCTATATCCCCACACAAAATGATTCCCCTTTTTTCAAAAATGTACCACACTATCATGTTATCATCTTCTACAAATCAGAACCATTTGGTGCAATGTATGACTTTTTTCTGTGAACATCAAAGAACTTCTTTTGAAGAATCTCAAAATGTTATTGTTCGCACTGAGACTCAAAAGGTTCCTATGTGTTATTTTGTTCCTTAGAAGACGAAGTCTTACAGGTTTGGAACAACGTGAGTGTGAGTAAATTATGACAGAATTTCATTTTAATTATTTTTAAACATTTTTAGTTGTACTGCACCAAGCATCACATTACAAATATAGCACGTTGAAATACAGTAGGCCACGTGTCACAGCAACATTATTTGCTTCATCAAAATTGAAAAGATTGGATTAGATGGTTAAAAAAAGGTATCTTCACCTTCTGATCATGCACTGAGCTCTGGTTATTTAATACTGTTACGTCATAGTCAGTAATGCAGGAGTGAGCACAGCAAGATCACTGTGTTCTACCTCCCCATACAAAAAAAAAAAAAAACATAATTCCACAATTAAGAAATCCTATAAAACAGTTTGGCTCTTTGTTTTTGGACTTTTTATATCACAGGCCTCACAAAAGGCAAGTCATATACTTGTTACTTGTACATTAGGTTGCAGTTTAAATTACGATCACCAGGTGTCTCTGTTTCGTCTTTTGTACATTCAGATTAATAATACCAGATTTTTTTTTTTTTTTTTCTAATTCATAAATGAATCCCACTGTGTGTGTTGTATAATAGGGGATGGGGGTCTGGGATTACACCATCCAGATTGAGCCTAGTAGGATATGATATAATCTCCATTTGAAACAAGCAAAGTGATGGTTTAACACAGACACACGTTTTCAGGTTGTGATCCAGGTGCATCAGCATTTTAAGCTTTCATTGACAGTTGTTCTGTATAGACCTAATGCGTCAGAGAAACAAGTCTGCTCCTTTCTTTAGAATTTTGTCTTTGAACTTCAGCTTTTGTGGTAGCTCTGTTACTGTTGAAGAGTAATTATTCCTATTTTTCTGGAGTCACTGTAGAATTAACGAAAGTTAGCATGAGCATTGCAGAAGTCATAACAAATATCAGTAAACCGGGAAGATTTCAAAACAAATGATTAATTCATAAATTTGTATGACCTTACCTTCACACTGTGGAAATACAAACCAGATGAAAGAAGACAAAGAGTGCAGTGTTGAAGAAGGGCAGGGCTACAGAAGGTCTACATAGATAGACTGCAGAATGAATCGATTAATTCATATCCACCTTTTTCCTGAGTAACCGTTGAGTGCTGCCATGAAGGATTCTAACTTCTTTTTGGGTGCTCGCGTGTTCCGGTCTGCATAGAAATTTATGTTAAAACGGAGTTAATAAAAGAACGACTAAATTAATTAAACTGATACTTTTTCAATATAACTAAATATAAAAATATCCATAGAGCTAAGCCATGTTGTTGGCTGTCACAGTAAAGTACTTATTTTGCATACCATCAGATCTGTCCATCAAAACTATTTTCATAGATTTAACGTTATATTATCGGCTTCGTTAATTTGACTAGAAACACCAGAAACTGGAAATGTAAAGCATCGTTCTAGACTTTTGCGTTCAAGAAAAATGTGGATACAGTAAATGTATTGTAAGGATTTCATAAAGATTGCATATATATATTTAAAAAGTTTTTTTCAAAAAAAAGTGTTTCATTCACTAAACAGGTCAAGTTATTTAAAATAATAAACACTTTGGGCCAGAATTACTAAACAAATTAGTAGGGATGGGACGATAAATCGTTGCAACGCGAATCGAGAAATAATTCAGCATCGATTCTGAGATTTTATGAACACAATCCTTTCAAATCGATTCTGAGCTTAGTTTTGAACAACAGATGGCACTGCTTGCTTTAGAAACAGCTGTGCTCTGCTTGTTTGCAAATCCTTACACGCACTTAAACCTAAAATAATCATTCATACAATTCAAGGTTGAAGCGAATTACAAAGGTGTTCACAGTGGGCTGTGTTTACATTAATCTCGTGTCAGAAAAGCATTCTAAGCTGAGGTGAAATTACATGGCTCAGCCAAACACACAAGTGCACTTCAACACTCCTCTGTATGAATATTTGAGTGTGCGGAAAAAAGTAGTTTACTAGTTTAGAGCGCCATCTGCTCATCAGTTCAGAATCAATTCCAAAGAGAATCGCGATGCATTCGGAAGATCTCGGAAACGATTTATCGTCCCAGACATCGGATGTCCATTTTCCACTAGTTGGTATGATTCTTTAGATCTTCTTGAAATGTCTCCAACATACTTTGGTTAAAATTCCTCAATGGTCTTGTAAAACAACACCCTTTTTACCTTGTCAAAAACAGCTCTGTTCACAGCGAGCCATTTCGATGCATGTCTCTTTAAATGATAATGAGCTACTGCTCACCCCGCCCCTCTCTTTCGTTTCTTGTGTATTTGTTGGCATGTTACCATCAAAAACTAAACTAATCCACTGCGTCCTCAGTGGCGCTGATGTCGGGAGAAAATGACTTCTTTGTCCACTTTTACATCCAAATACAAAACACCTGCATTGCTTACAAAGCATTGTTGTCAGTACAGCTGCTCAAGCACAGATAAAATGGCAGACAGCGTACAACTGGCTGAGGGAGGAAATATGTTAATACAGGGCACTCCATTAGCGGATGTGGGCGGGGCTTGAACAATATGACATCATACTGCTCACAAAATAAAAACAGCTTGATAATTGAGACTGTTTAGGGTTTTTTGGGGGGATTTAAAAAAAAAAGAAGAAGTGAATGAATTTTTATCATTGTAGGGTGGTTGTGTCCATACAATTTGAATTTTGAATTTTGCATCCCCTTTAAGATATGCTTTTTTGGGCAGTATTATAGGCACAAATACCAGTAAACTGACTACCGCAAACCTTAATAAATCATATACTCTCCTCCCATTATTTTTCTGTCTAAAAGGGCCACTCCTAAAATGCATATGGAATAAGGTCAGCCGCAAAAGTGATGGTGTCCACACCTTTTCATTGCTAATTTTTCACTGCATGTCTTTTGTAAATCCTGACAGTAGTTTTTCAACACCAAAAGAGGGTTTGTGCTTGCGCAAGCTGTTAGTAAATCTGTCCCTTTGTGTCAAGTTATAGATTTGTTAAAAATAGATTATACTGAAATTGCATTTGCAAACACAAATGCTGAACCTCCGCAGAAGTTAAACAAATTCATGATCAGACTGATCCAGTTCAACTCAATGAATCAAAATAAGATTAACAGCTCACTAAAAAAAAGGAAAATTAGTGAATAATGACTTAAATTTGGGTCTGTTTCACATAATAAAGAAAGCCAAGTTAGACAGAACAACTAAATATTGTCTATTTCAGTGAACGTCCACTTAAAAAGACATGTTTATGTGCGTTTTAAGTGGAGTTTGTTTGTGCGGAGGATCTGTATGAAAGTCTGATCTGATCAGATGCAAAAAGGACAGATAAAAATCACGTATATGTGTTTCTTTAATTTGACTAGATACTCCCTGATCTTTGCTGAACTTTCAAAGGAAGCCTCTCCACCCACTTCCTATTGCTCAGCGCTATAACTGTTGGTTTCCGTGGTACCAGGATTGCCGTGGTTTCCGTCTTGACTCAGTGAAATGAGGGGAATCTGTTATGAGAATTTAAAGTGTGTGAATAAGGCCCACCCACTCAGCCCATATGGCCCAATCAGAAATAATCTTCAGTGTAACTATGTTAGCATAAATTAGCATCCATTAGCATACCCCGGAATGATTAGTCATGTAGGCGACATGCTGCGTGCGACTTAAAATACTTCTCCGAAAAGCGATTACTTGATTCACCTCAAAGCGGAATGATTCCCACATACTCATTAACGCCTTCAGTAGCCTCATTACTCTGTGTAAGCACTTCCCCGAAAGCCCAAATCGTGCCATTTTTCACGCAGAGAATTAACCTTGCCTTCGCACTCTGCTCTAGATGATTTTGTTTTTCTCTGTAATTTTCAAAAATGACCGTAAACACTAGATAGTGAATGTGTCATTACTGGAGGGAGATGAGATTAGCAGTGTAATGCTTGGTGCTGGCAGGAGAGGGACTGAAGTGGGGAAAAACCAAAGAGCTAATCCAGCACTAATGATATTAATAACTGTCCAATCGCATTCATCGCTAGCGGCCACTTCATATTTCTGGCCGACATCATCATCACCATTCTTGTCCACTCTATTGCGGTCTAAATGCGGCAAGCATGTGAGCTGTCAGTCATACGGCCGGTCTATATACAGCAAAGAGTGTTTCATTAGTCAGTGTGTATCGAGGCAAAAATGACTGAAATGTTTCGCTTGCCAACTGCTGAGAAGTTTTGTCACCCTCAGATTTGCCTCATTTTCCGCTTTTAACCCTCTAGGCATCTCATCTCCCACTCTCTCTTCGCCCTCCCCTCTCTCTTTATGCATAATCCATTTTTTAAGGCTGCATCCATACAGTTTTCAACAGATGGATGTTATATATAGACACACTGGCGCTGTCAAACCTCATAGTGGGCACTCATTACACAGGCTCAAAAAAAAACAACAGATAACCTCAATTAAATATAATTAGGGCCACTTTAATGACAACATGGGTTCAAGCAATCAAACGTTTAAACATTAATTTATTCATTTTTATTTTTTGTACTATATTTAAATCATTTTCCATGTATACGAAGCTTAAGCATTAGAACATTATGCAAGCACAAATATGCTCCTCAGGCTGAACTGAACTAATACCAAACCACTAACGGGACAAAATCAGTTCTCTGAAAAACATATTTCTGGCATTTCCAATCATGTAAGGTTTTATGGTTATAACTGGAAAGCATTACGTAATAATTCATAAACATCTTAATATATTTTTAGCATTTTCGTGATCTGACTTGAAATTGAAGTCTTAAAATCTGTTCTGATATTTTTGTTTATAACAGTGAAAAGAAAGAAAACACTGATTAACATAAAATAAAATATGGGTTATACATAAACAGATGTGTTCTCTAAAATTTTTGTAGTCCAGTTACTCAAAGGAAGTTAACGTGGAAAAAATGGCAGTGAAAAAATATGCAGAAACCTAAGCAATATCCTCATATTTCATGTATTTTTTATGTGCTTATACAGTTTGACACAAGATTTTAAGTGAGCACAGAGATCATTATGATCTATAAAAAATTCTAAATCCGTTCTGTAGCCAAAATTAATTCATTGTGATTTTAATTGACAGTGTTAGGAGCTACAGTATTAGATGACACAATAATGCCATTAAAAGGTTTGTTCACCCAATAATGAAAATTCTATCATTAATTACTCACCTTCATGTTGTTCCAAACCTGTAAGACCTTCTTTCATCTTCGGAATACAAATTAAGATATTTTTGATGAAACTGGAGAGCTTTTTGACCCTGCATAGACAGAAACGCAACTACTATGTTCAAGGCCCAAAAATGTAGTAAGGACATTGTTAAAGGAGTCATGACATGAGAAATTTAATTTGCCTTGATCTTTTGGCATATAAGAGGTCTTTGTACCATTAAACCATCCTGCAAGTTTCATAGCTTAAACCCTTCTCATTACAAGGAAAGCATTTATTTAATCAAGCTCCAAAAATGGCTCGTTTAGTGCCAGAGTGACATCACCCGGGCGCAGTCGTTTGTGTAAACACTGCCTCCAGAGACGACTGCCATTCAATCGCTTAACGGCTTGACACTTGATTGCGCTGAATGTGAGTGTTGCATCAAAAGCAAATAGAAATTACAATCACTGCCACTATCTTGTCTACACTGGATACAGTATACAGATGCACAGTCGCTTTCTGACACAGTCCACTAGCTTAAATCTGTTGTCAATAGGACAAATGGGGTGAAAGAATGTTTGCTTTGACGGTTTAATTAGCTCATTCGCATCTTTGAATATCTTTAGAGGATCCCAGCGTAAGGAACAAGTCAATAGATTATTTTTAATGGCATCCTGGATCATGTCTGGGGGCTGTTTGGACTTGTTGTTTTGTAATTGAGGCACAGTGTCATGGAGAGTTCACAAAGAAACATTTGTTGAAAGATGAAGCCCTTGGAACCCCTTGCAGAATCAGTGAAAATGTGAATAATTTGAACAAAATAAGAGAGATCATACAAAATGCATGCTATTTTTTATTTAATACTGTCCTGAGTAAGATATTTTACATAAAAGATGTTTACATATAGTCCACAAGACCAAAAAAATAGCTGAAATTATTAAAATAACCCCCTTTAAAAGTTTGGGAACCCTTGGTTCTTAATACTGTGTGTGGTTACCTGGATGATCAACGACTGTTTTTTTTTTTTGTTGTTGTTGTTTTGTGATGGTTGTTCATGAGTCCCTTATTTGTTCTGGCAGTTAAACTGAGCACTGTTCTTCAGAAAAGTCCTCCAGGAGCTGCAGATTCTTCAGTTTCCAGCATCTTTTGCATATTTGAGCTCTTTCCAGCAGTGACTGTATGATTTTGAGATCCATCTTTTCACACTGAGGACGATTGAGGGACTCAAAAACAACTGTTAAAACATTCACTGGTGCTCCAGAAGGAAACACGATGCATTAAGAGCCGGGGGGTGAAAACTTTTAAACAGGATGATGACATGCAAATTTTTCGTATTTTGTTGAAGTTTAGTTTTTCCCCATTTAGTACTGTCCTCTGGAAGCAACAGAAGATGATGTTTCCAAGAAGACAAATTAAGTATAATTTACTTTGATCTTCAAATTTCACCCACCGACACTTAAAGCATTGTGTTTCCTCCTGGAGCATCAGTGAATGTTTGAACCTTTTTTAATAGTTGAGTTTAAGTTCCTCAGTTGTTCTTAGTGTAAAAAGATGGATCTCAAAATCATTAAGACACTACTGGAAAGGGTTTAAATATGCAAAAGATGCTGGAAAACTGAAGAATCTGCAAGACCTGGAGAAAATTTCTGAACAGTGCTAAGTTTAACTGTTCAGAACAAACAAGGGACTCATGAACAACCATCACAAAACAAAAACAAAAGAAAAACTTTTTAGATCATCCAGGTAACCACACACAGTATTAAGAACCAAGGGTTCCCAAACTTTTGAAGGGGCTTATTTTAATCATTTCAGCCTTTTTTTGTCTTGTGGACTATATGTAAACATCTTTTATGTAACAATTCTTATAGGAACCATCCCTTAAAACAGCTTGTTTTAGACAGAGGGTCAGAATAAGGTTTGAAAATAATAGTATTTCCACATATTTATTTGTGTTTTTTGTGCAAAAAAAACTTTATTAACATTATAAGGAGCATTTTAAAATAAAAAAAATACATAACCTCTTTAAAATAGTCTATGTGTCATCAGTAATTCAGCTGTAATTTTATGAAGCAACATCAGCAGGACCACACACATACATCGTTGTACTCTTGTGAATGCACATCAATGTCCTTACTACCTTTCTGGGACTTGAACATGTCAGTTGCATTGCTGTCTATGCGTGGTCAGAAAGTCCTTGGATTTCATCCAAAAATATATTAATTTGTGTTCGGAAGATGAACAAAGGTCTTACAGGTTTGGAATGCCATGAGGGTGACTAATTAATGACAGAATTTTCTTTTTTGGGGTGAACTATCCCTTTAATGTTCAATTATTATGAAACACGGTTTATGTTTGGAAGTTGCTTTGGTTAGTTTTGAGTCCTTCAGCTCTTGGGTCACTGGGTTGGATTGCTATGGATATCAGTGTCTTGACCTAATTGAATAATTAGACATACCAAGGGCCATGGATTATTTGTAACTACAGCCAGACCTTGTCCTTAAGCCACCCAGGACACGCTACACGAAATAATGCATACTATTAAACAAACTCATGCATTGCTCTTTATTTACAGCAATATTCAATCCAAGTATGAAATATGATAAATATTCTACAGATTAGTTAAATCATTTCCTCTGTTTTCCCATTATAGTATGTGGAAACTGAGCTGCGGTGTATGTACATGTACACATATATGTGTTTAGGTATGTTACATGAGCAGCTTGGTTGAGTCAGTGATGTCGTCAGGGTGATGGAGACCGGAGCGGAATAAAGCTCCACTTGAGCTCTTAAGACTTCAAACTAATTGTATTACTAATTGTATTATCATCCTTTGACTGGATGATAACTTAATGTAACCCCTCCTAAATGACTGAATAACAATTACGAAACCGAATTAGACTTTCACTCACTAATCTGTTTCCTTACTATTAGGGATGTCCCGATCAGGTTTTTTGTGCCCCCAATCTGATTCGAGTCTTTCAATACTGAGTTTCTGCCAATACCGAGACCCAATCCTATATTTGCATATTGTATAATTCAAGTACATTCATTTATGGAATTGGTGTTTAAAACTAACATAAAGTGTTTGTTTTCACTTTGCACTTTATAGAGAAGGCTGATGATCATGACCAAATATGTTCATATTAAAAGAGTAAAGTTGTTGTAAAGTTCAAGTTTAAAAGTTCAACTTTATGTGAAGACCTCAAAAAAGCATTTTACATACATACAACTCCTATTTGCGTCATAAAGCATGCATGACTGCAAACCAAGTATGTTTACACCAAATGTTACTCGTAAATTCACAAAAAAATTTCACACAGAGTATTTGAGCACACACAACCTCAAAAGAGCACAGGTTGGCCTAACTAGTGGATTTTATAATGGATTTTCCAAATTAGCACTGCTTGCCTAAATCCCTACAAGGTGTATTAAACATTCTCCAGTCATGTTATCCAATTGAATAGATTTGACTTATGGCAGGTAAGTCCCAGTCCTCTCGAGGAATCCTCTCAAGATTCAAGTCTGACCAAATCCACTAACCTTCAGCTTAAGAAAAGAGACAATTTATCCTGAGCTTAAAGCCACTATAGCTAATACAACCAGAGATCTGTATCTGCTTTAATCAATATTCCCCCATGAATCATTATAGCATTACTGTGCAATTACATGTCTGCAGTATATGTTTGACTGGCCAGACAACCTTTGTCCCGCAGGAAAATCTCAGTGTGCATAAATGACATGGCTTATTTCATTACACTGAGGCCATTTTAATTTGGCAGAGACCAATGTGACCTCCAATTATGTGATACTGATCTACAGGTCAAAACTCTTGAAAGCATTAAATTGATCAAAAGTGACAGTGAGGGTTTCTGTTCTGAATAAATGCTGCTATTTTCAACTTTGTTAATATCAAAGAATCCTGAAGTCTAAAAATGTATGAAAAAAGCAACTGTTCTTTTCTTTTTTGAGCACCAAATCAGCATATTAGAATGATTTCTGAAGGATCACGTGACACTGAAGACTGGAGTAACGGCTGCTGAAAATTCAGCTTTGCCATCACATGTATATCAAATATATTATGAAATTCATGAAACTGTTTTAATATATTTCAAAGGGATAGTTTACCCCAAACATAACAATTCTGTCATTAATTACTCACCCTCATGTCATTCCAAATCCGTAAGACCTTCGTTCACCTTTGAAGCGAAAATTAAGCAAGATTTTTAAAGTCTCTTCTGCTCACCAAGCCTGCATTTATTTAAAACAGATACAAAATTTCTGAAATATTTTTAGTATTTAAAATAACTGTTTTCTATTTATGTTATTTCTAATTTATTACTGTGATTTCAAAGCAGAATTTTTAGCATCATTACTCCAGTCTTCAGGGTCACATGATCCTTCAGAAATTATTCTAATATTCTGATTTGCTTCTCAAAAAACATTTATTATTATTATTATTATTATGTTGAAAACAAGTAGAATTTGAGTAGAAACAACATTATAAATGTCTTTATCATCACTTTTGATCAATTTAGAGCATTCTTGCTAAATAAAAGTATTAATTTCTAGAATTTCGTTCCCAAAAAAAAAAAAAAAAATTATACTGACTCCAAGCTTTTGAATGGCATAGTGTATAATGCTACAAAAGCTTTTAATTTCAGATAAATGCTGATCTTTGGATCTTTCTATTCATGAAGGAATCCTGAAAATATTTACTCAACTGTTTTAAATTTTGATATATTTAAAGTAGGAAATTTACAAAATATCTTCATGGAACATAATCTTATACAGACGTGACACAATGATGCAAAGACAAACGGCAGCAAACTCGGAAACTGACCTAACTAACTAATCTCATAATATCCTAATGATTTTTGGCATAAAAGAAAAATCGATAATTTTGACCCATACAATATATTTTTGGCTATTGCTACAAATATACCCGTGCTACTTATGACTGGTTTTGTAGTCCAGGGTCAAATATTAGAATGATTTCTAAAGGATCATGTGACACTGAAGACTGGAGTAATGATGCTGAAAATGTAGTTTTATTCACAGGAATAAATTACACTTTAAAATATATTAAAATAGAAAGCAGTTATTTAAAATAGTAAAAATATTTCACAATATTACTGCTTTTGCTGTATTTTAGATCAAATAAATGCAGGCTTGGTGGCCAGAAGAGAATTCTTTAAAAACATTAAAAATCTTACTGTTCAAAAACTTTTGACAGGTAGTGTAGTAAGGTCATAGTTAAAATAGTCACGTCAAAGCGCATCAAAGACTGACACACAAAAATGTTGTAATTTGTGTTCTGGAGATGCACGAATGTTTCACAGGTTTGGAACAACATGAAGGTGAGTTAATGAATTAATGACAGAAATGTAATTTTTGGGTGAACTGTCCTTTTAAAGTACCCTGTAATATATCCAATGGATTGAAAAATACTTGTCACGTTAAATTCACAACACAGCTTTCATTTATGTGGACTAAAAGCGTGCGGCATGTAAAATCACGTAGCTCCTTTCTTGTTATTTACCACTAATGATTATTTTTAGTCATAACCGCTCATCCTTGTGATGTCCAAAACATTTAATACAATAGTTTTAGGTGTGTTTCTACTCTGTTAAAAGTAATCCTGTCAACATGTATTACAACTCTCCTATGGAGAAAACAATAGCGTGCGTCAGCGTTTTGGAATCCCGCCGAAGCTGCGTCTACTGATTCAGAGTCTTGGTTCGACTGTCAGCATAGGATTTATGGCACGTTTCGAATGTTTTTAACAAGCAGGCCTAAAAAAGGGTTAACATCAGTTATATTGTTTCAAGATTTGGTAATTAGTGGGAGAATATTCATTTGGAAGTGAAATAATTCTTTGTGCCTGTACCCTCAGGCAGCTGCTGCAGCTTCAGAAACAGATTTGTGAATCTATCAGCACTGGAACACATCCTCTGATTAGTGTTCAGGATGGCGAGCATATTTCTTCTCCTCCCTGACAGTTTTTCAACAGGTCTCTCTTCACTTTAAACGACGCATTGTGGCCATCTGGAAATAATTACCCAGTCTATTATTCAGATCTGTGAGATTGCTGCAGATTCCAACAAAAGACCACAATAAATATCCAACTGCGTCCTCTCTTTTCCTGATTTTCCCTTTCTTCAGAATGACGCACATGTTCAGAATTGTTCTTTTTCTTGAACTAAAAAAGAACATTGTGCAATGACTGTTTGATCTACTCACAGTTGTAAGGAACAGTGAGTTATGATTTTGATTGCTGAGGTTTTGGGGGTTAAAGGATATTTTCGATCACAATTTTTCTTCGGGTCAGTTCGGGACGAATGCGATGCCCTAGCTTTGCTGAAAATAAAGGACTCCATTACACAACCATTAAAGCCTCATAACAAAAACAACTTACTGAGGTCCAGATTTAAAGCTGGCACGTCTCTTATGTCTCTTTCTCACGGTTGTGTATTTATACGCTTTCAGTCAATCGCTTTCTCCAAACGCTTTCTCTGCTAATTCATTTAGTAAACTCCATTACGTTCCGATTCTCCCGGTAATCTCCTAAAGGTCAGTAAATCAGCTCAATGAAGTGGTCAGTCTGTCCTTATGTGACACTGAATGACCAATGACCAGTGGTTGATGATGAGTGATGCTCATGCATGATTGGGGCCAAATGAGGTCCGGATGAGTCGCTACAAACCAACGTGACTTTGTGGAGGGTTTTGCAGGGAGATTTTAAGATTTGGACATTTTATGGACAGAATGTCAATCCCTTAATGACCTTCAGCGCTGCATCCATTCATTACGGTCTTGTCCCTTGATGACCCTTGGATGCATCTTTGGAATTAAGGACTGATTGAACCTGATCCTTCACGTTAGTAAACACGGCCGCCAGTGCTCAAATTCAGCCTAGTGGGCGTGAATTAAGAGTCTGTTTACTTTGTGTCTTAAGCACTGAGTCATGTAAGGACAGCACAAGAACAACAAATGTGCCATCTCACACCTACCAGTGCATTAACAATGGATTAGAAAAGCAATTAAATCACTAAACCTGGCTTCTGTGAAAGAAGCCAAGAAAAGCATGAGATTAATAGTGATTAATTGTGTTTGATTCTATTGATAGTGCTGTTTTTGAACAGTAAGAAATATAAATCAAATCTGCATACAAATTTGTACACTACTTTAAAAGTTTGGGGTCAGTTGTTTATTGATTGAATTTTCAGCAGCCATTACTCTGGTCTTCAGTGTCACATAATAATCAGAAATCATAATATAAGTTTTGGTGCTCCAGAAACGTTTTCTATTCTTGTCAATGCTTAATATTTTAAGCCGATTTTTTTCCCAGAAGACTTTGATGAATAGAAAGTTTAAAAGAACAGCATATATTTGAAATAGAAAGCTTATGTAACATTATAAATCTTTACAGTCACTTTTTGATCATCACTTTTTATCTTGCTAAATAAAGAAAGATTAGTTTAATTAAAAAATATATATATACTGACCTTTGAACAGGAGTGTTTATATAATTTAAATGGATATTTATTTGTCCTCATATGAAGGTTGCTTTAAAATTCATTATTTTTGATCCCTTTTGAATGCCTTTTATATTTATCTTAATGCTTTAACCTTTTCTTAGATTTCAATCCTAAAATATATAAATATTTTTTTAAATATTACATTTAAAATGATGCCAACGTAAAATGAGAGTTAAATAATCATAAACCATTTTTTTATTATTGTGTGGCCACAAAATCATTTATGTACACATTTACACACATTATGACCCACAGTTTTCATCCCAACCAACAGTTTTGCCACTAACAAAGTTTATTCAGAAGTTTATGAAGGAGACAATAGTGTAGGTTAAAATCTTGAGATGAAACATCAGACGTGATGTGTAAAGAAAAAAAAAGAAAAGAAAAAGAATTAAATATTGCATGAGAACAGAATATTTACTTTGTGTCATTTCCAATCATGAGGTTATTTTTTTATGCTAAATTATGCACAAAGAGTGAAAATTTAACTGTATGTTTCAGGGTCAGAAATTAAGTTTTCCATTAGTGTCACGTAACGTGTGAGGAAGGGGCAAATGAAGACGAAGGTCAAAGATAAAGTCTTATTAAAATCCACAGGTAATTCCAAAACAGGTAGATCCACAACAGGAGGGTAGAAACACTAACGTACACATTGATGAGACCGACAATCACTGAACTGAAACCAACAAGACAGGTGAAGACACAGGTGATACAAGGTTAACTCATAATGACATAACAAGGGCAAGAACAGGAGAACCATATATGGGCACAAGAGGGAAAAACCAAAACAGAGAGTTCAGGGGTGTGACAGTTCGCCCCCCTCCTGGAAGGTGCAACCTCACGCCGTAGAGAAAAAAAAAAGGGAGGGACGGAGGGGGACTTAGGAGGAGGACAAAGGAGTGGATGTGGGATGGTGACAGGGGACGGCAAAGGGCTGGCAGGAAGACAGTGCCGGAGGAGGCTCTGGTGGAGGACGAACTCCCGGGAGGAGGACGATAAACAAGGTCCAAGGAGGTGATGATGGAGGGAGGAGCCAGGGAGAAGACAGGAGGGACTTGGAGCAGGAGGAGTCAGGCGGGACCCAGGCCGCAGCCATTACGGTTGCCCACGGTGGAGCCGTTGGAGGGAGGAGCAATGATGAGGAAAGGCTGACGACTCCGGGGGCTGACCGATGGCGGGGGAGCAGGTGGTGGTTGAGCCCGAGGTGGAGACGGAGAGCCGACGAGCCAGGGCGAAGCCGAGGATCCGAAGGGCCAAGGCGGAACAGGTGGCTTTGGCAACCAAGGCGGCGTAGTTGGAGATCCAGCAGGAGGACGAGTACAGCAGGATCATTCATAAAGAAAAAAATAAAACACTGATCAAAACAAAAAACAAAACGCGGGGTAAACACGCCACTAACTTCTTTTTATAGGTCCGGTCTTCTGTCAAGTACCGTGTGAGGAAGGGGCGAACGAAGACCGGACGACAAACACTGAACTGAAACCAACTTATAAAGACAGTGATTACAATGAACTTAATTAAGACACAGGTGATACAAGGTTAACTCATATATGGGCACAAGAGGGAAAAAAAAAAGAGTTCAGGGGTGTGACAATTTGCCCCCAGAATTGATTTCCATGATAATTTTTTACATCAGTGAGGGCAATTTTTATAATCACCATACTATGTGGTCTTTAATGTCAAACACTTGAATTTAACCAATTACTTTAATCAGTATTTTAAATTGTTGTCAATAACAACAGACTCCTTAAAACTGTAAATCTAAATATGTGATGTTTTATTAAAAAGGGTCGGGAGGAGCGTGTCAGATACCTAGCCTAATTAACACAACAGGAGTCCACTCAAGTCAATCAACGCTATACATTCAAATACAGCTGACTTACCTCTATCCTTTTGACGGTTTTTCAGCATCCCTCCACCACCCCATCTCCTCACTCCGAGTTCTCACTACACCTAGGGGGGGTTCTCTGGGTCTGGGCCATTCCCGAGCTCGGAGCCCTTCCCCGGACAGCACGCCAAATACACATTACTATACTCCGGCTAACTATATGTAAGCGTGAACTCGTGAAGCATGTAAAAAACAGGAACTCATGGGGCTCCAATATTGTGACATAAATCATTTTTGTAGATTATTGCCCTTATTATTGTAATAATGATTATTAATATCGATATAAAAAACAATATAAAAACATTTTTGTTTTGTGTCTGCGTTTTGGGCATGTCAAATTCTGACTTCACTGACAAATATGTCAGTCCATGACGTTAGTAGTCTAGTGCAAATTATGCATAAACTCCCATTATAATCACTAAAGCTATGAAAGCTATTTAAGCATGCCCAAACAACAACAGCTTTCATGTTTTCAGTGCTGACTAATCGAAGTGTCTCTAATTGGCTAATGCATTCCTAAGTTTAACAGAAATGCATTTTTTGGTTATGAGGCATTGCACAAAACAGCATTACATTACATTTTGTAATATGATTTTGATGTACATTTTCTGTGGTAATGCAATGTCTGATTTTAAAATGCCTTTCAAATGATTAATTTTGAGATTTTTAAGTTTTGAACATAAGTGAACATAAATATGTGTTGGCAGTGTGTGTACACATCTACCCTATAATGATAAAAAAAATCCACCCAGCGGTTTTTATTTAATCTGTAAAAATAATTTCCCCTTTTTCAAATCAAGTCATTTTCAGCATCTTGTCTGTGTGACGACACCCTGACAGAGTGCTGCTCCCAACATAGTTGATTGACACAACCGTCTTACCTTAGACCCACCTTAAATGAGCAGTAACAGTCTGATCACCATTGTTTCGATGCCGGAACAGGGACGTAAACAAGAATGGCTCCTAAGTGATTGAGGTGTTCTGTTGTTGGATGTAATAATAAACATAGTGGTCGTCATTTACTCCCGACATCTGAGCCACTGAAGATGCAGTGGATTAAGTTTGTTTGTGAATGGAATGCGCCTCCTGATCTACATATATCCGTTGTGTGAATCATTCGTGATCCAGCTTCACTTACAGCAGAAGTGAATATAAGGTTTTTTTTAATGAATCTTTGCAATTGCCTTTCCTAATAATGTGCTAGTTAGCAAGTTTAGTGGCTAAACATGGCTAAATGTGGCTAAAGTAAACATGCTCGTTACTCCACAGAGAGAAGAGAGAGGCGGGGCGAGCAGAGCTCATTAACATATAAAGCAACCCCGACCAGAACAGGATGATTTTTGCAGAGCTGATTTTGGCAAGGTAAAAAAGGAGTTTTTTACACTACCACTGAGAAATTTTAACCAAACCATGTTATAGACTTTTCATTAAGACCCTAAAGAATCATATCAACTTGTGGAAAATGGGCATCTGATGACCCCTTTAATTAATGCATTACACTGTAAATAAACCTAGTAGATTTTAGCTGACTAAATCTACTGTAGATTTAGTTAGCTAAAATCTTATGATATTTAGTCGACTAAAACTAGACTAATTCAGATGACTAAAATATGACTAAAACTAAATGGCATTTTAGTCAAAACACTATGACTAAGGCTAAATCAGAATTTGCTGTAAAAATTAACACTGACTCTGTAGCATGCAAAATACAGATTTAGTTGTGTATGTTGTGTTTGCTCTGGTTAACAGCAATATCTGTTCGCTCGCAATTGTCTAGAAATCTGTTGATGAATAGTAAATGTTTGTTGCTGTTTACTTGGAGTTATGATAAAGAATAGTGCAATACGTTGGTGTACAAACTGCAGTGCTTTATCAATAAGTTTCTGCGTTGGGTTAATGCATACCACGGCTGTTTGGGTGTTTAATGTAATGGTCTGAAATGCGCTGTACGCAGTAGACCAATCACAACAGACTGGGTCATCGGACCAATCACAGCAGATTAGCATCACGCAAAGGAGGAAATGAATCGTTGAGCAACTCGTTTGGGAGTCATTGAGCAAGTAAGGTAAAAATAAATGCATAAATGCATAACTGAAGTGTTTTTTGACCTGTGGTTGGGGACTCGCAAAACCAAAATATGAACCATTCATAATCCATAATAGGGGCACTTTAAAGATGTGGTGGAAATTAACTGTGCATAACAAAAATGACAGAATTTCATAGACATAAACATGAACAAATTAAATAAACTAGTGAGAGTGAAAAGTGTGTTTAAGAGCTTATTTTCCAGTCCACAGGGCCAGAGATCCCCATAGTTGAAAAAACACCTAATTATCTTCAGTCTGAAGCTGTTCTCATACCGCCAAGAATCAGGAGAAAGCTGACATTAGATTTGCCAATTAGGGGTTTACTATTATAAAAACACATTCATCAGAGGACTCAGAATGGGGTCTCACAAAACCCCTCTGCCCTTTAAAGACTGACGAAACTAGAGGTAATGAAAAGCAAAAACTTACTCACAGTTGCGGTCTCACTCTCTCTCTCCCCCACAAACACACACACACAAAGACAAACAAACATTTTCCAAACCAAGACCTTAGAAGTTCCCGCAGTTCACCACCAGACAGAGATTTTAAACCTTTAGGAATTTAATTTGAACATTTCTTATTAGAAATACATGGAAAAAGAGTTTGAAGAGTTCAATCCTCTGCAGTTCACTGTGACCTGACCAGCCGGACTGACTAACAAACACAGCGCTTATATAACCCCGCTTTAAAAGAGCATATTCAATCCATTGAGAGAGAAGACAGAGCGTGATACAGAGACGGACAGATCAACCGAAAGAAAGAGGGGGAGTGAGACGAGGGTCAAGGTTCGGATCACAGGGTTCTCAGATTTTGTGTGTTTATGTCTAGTCTCTATTCTCATTACATTTTATGTATGATGCCAATGTTAGATTTACAGAACGGGGTCACAAAATAAAAGAGGGCAGATAACAGCCCTAATACGCTCTCAGGCATCATAATCTCAAAAATCAGACGCCCCTCGCATGTACAAGTGTATTCAAAGTAGGGCAGAGTTATTTCCTTTTTAATCAATTTCATATCATTCACATTTCCTCAAAGGGACAGACGCACTTGTTCACTCTGACAGCTGTTTTCCCTCCCAACCGGCCCCTTCTCATTCATCCATACGTCTCTGTGTTTTTGCCCTTGAGTTCTCACACAGAGGCTGATTGTCTGATTGTTAAACACACACACACACACACACACACACAGTGATGTCAGATCGCGAAGAGTTCACAAACATCACACCACCCTTCAAAAGACTCTGGGAAACAGAGAAACTACTATGGAGCTTGAGTAAAAGTTTATTTGTTTTTAACAAGATTCCTGAGAAGCGAAAACACACTTGACCTCTCGTGAAGAGATAAAATTATCTCGCAACATTGACTCAGATCTGAGAATAAAATATTGTCTGTCTGATATAAATCTGTGGAGCTTTTCAGTCAACATTGGTTATGAGTCATTTGTGGATTTGATCAAAACAACACAACAAAACAAGGAAGTCTTATTATATGTGTTTACCTTTTTTTTTTTTGTGCGCTGACACATGATTTAAGAGTTCAAACGCTACGTTGCTCAAAACAATTAAAACACAAAGATGATTAGAGGAATTTAAAAGGTGTTGAATAAGCGTAAACAAAAGATGTGTGGAAATCAATGGGCTTGTTGCTTAAGAGACTGAGATTTGACACTCCCTGTCCTCAAAATATTGTCACGTTGCTAACATTGCATTGAATGCAGGGCTTTCCCTTTGGTAGCACTTTAGTTGCTGTGGGCTATTTATGGAGGGTATTCCAGTGTTTAGTCACTCTTGATAAACAAGGGTTTGACAGTCTTTATGCAGTTATGGAGAGAACATACGTGATTTTCCTGTGTCACTGAACGTTACTGTTGATGTCATTAATGGAGCTGATATTCTTATCGCCCTTTGAGAAGTTATTTATAGTATGCAAACGTAATAAGACGCTAGCAAGTACTGAGGTCTTGCATAAAGATATTTTGTTTAATTATTTTATTAAACATAATTTTTTTTCCATAAATTAAAAATTGTACTTTTGAATTATTTTAAAATCATTAAAATATTTTGTTTATCATTTATGTTTGCAAATATGTAAAACATTTTTGAAAACTGCAAAATAAATAAATGATATAAATAATAAATAAAATAAATAAAATAAAATTATCAAACACTACTTTTTTCTGGCATACAACAAGAAATAATAAAATAAAACATGTTAAAAAAAACACTAAAATCTTTTCTTTTCTTTTTTTGTTTTTGGCATACAACAAGAAATAATAAAATAAGATAAAATAAAATAAAAGAACTGATGTTAAAAAACACTGAAAAAATTTTGGCATACAACAAGAAATAAAATAAAATGAAACTTGTTTAAAAAAAACACTGAAATCATTTTTGGCATACAACAAGATAAAAAATAATTTAATATAATTTAATTTAATTTAATTTAAAATTCACAATAAAAACACTAAAATCATTTTTGGCATACAACAAGAAATAAAATATCAAATAAAAAACTCATGTTAAAAACACTCATCATTAAAAATAATAATAATAATAATAATAACAATAATAATAATAATAATAATAATAATAATAATGTAATAATAATTTAACTGATGTTAAAAAAAAAACAGAAATAATTTCTTTTGGTGTACACCAAGAAATTAAATAAAATAAAACAAACAATTCATGTTAAAAATCACAAAAAAAATTTGTCATACCACAAGAAATAATAAAATAAAATAAACAATTAATGTTAAAAATCACAAATCATTTTGTCATCCAACAAAAAAATAAAACATAAAATACAAAATAAAAAGCTCACGTTAAAAACACTCAAATATTTTTTTATCATACAACAAGAAATAAAATAAAATAAAAATAACTGACGTTAAAAAACTGAAATCATTTTTGGCATACAATTAATAAAATATAATTAAAATATAAAATAAAATAAAATAAAATAAAACAAACAATTCATGTTAAAAATCACAAATCATTTTGTCATACAACAGGAAATAAATTTTTAAAAAATCATGTTGAAAACACATCATTTTTGCTATATAACAAGAAATAAAAGAAGATAAAATAAAATAATCAAATAATCAAATCATTGTAATGATCTGTGCAGTCCCAATGCAAATAACTTCAGTTTTTTATTTATCAAAATTAATTTAATTGCACACATTGAAATCGTAATAAAATTCATTTCAATTCCCTTACTTAAATAAGTCCATTTTTAATATGTTAATGCGCATCACAAATACTGCTCTTCCTTTTTCTCATTCTTACTGTCCTTTTCTTCCCTTTAGCCCTCATGATCTCTCTTTAGCCCTTAGTCCTCTCAGTTTTTCCACTGCTGGTTTTTAATTGATACTCAATGGCGTATGCTGAAGTTAATATATTTGCTGTCTGGTTTTAATTTGAGAGTCCTATTGTTTTATATCACACAAGACCGTGACCAAAACCCACAATACAAATTCAGTGACATCATGTAAACACACACAAACAGAGACATGAGCAAAACCAAACACTATATTCATAACTATAAACACAAATCTGCACAAAAATCTTAGCTGCAGAGAACAAGATGTGTACACGCCGCCTTTTTGAATTTCTGTAATGAATTGCCACGAACGAGACGCTGCGAAGCAGTTCAACTGTCACATCAGCCACCTCCTCGTGTATCTCATTTCAGACTTTCAACTCTCCGAAGTCCCGTCGGCTGGCAAATCTTTCCTTACAATCCCACATACAGCTATTTGCATACATTTCCAGAAACTAATCTTTCTTGACATGTCACAGCGAATCAAATAAGAATCATTTCTCTGGAAATCATCAATCTTATACAAACGCTGTTGCTGAACAAAAAGTTACGTGTGATAAATGAGAACGTTGTGAACATTAACAGTCACACAAATGCTAATGACTTTTATCCTCTGGTAAAATTTATGCTAGCAAACTGTTTACTAAAAAAAAAGAAAAAGAACAATAAACAGCAGCCCGCTGAGGAAAAGAGGAACTATGGAAGAATAAGCATGGGTTTATGAGATATCGTAACACCCTTCCTGGAGTTTATAGTTTTCAAAGAGTAACACTCTGTGCTCTTGTATAACTTTGCTAACATGCTAATACATTCACTGAAACCATTTAACAATAACACCTGAAGCCTGAATGATTAATAAATGAAAGACTGAATACATCAGGGGCATCAGGAATGTCGTCCCAAGTCCGCAAAAAGAGGTGCCCTGCAGTTTCAGATAAAAAGCATTGTCCGAAGTATGAAGATTAGTCTTATCGTCCTCACAGCCACTTCATCTAACATGTGTAAGAAACTAAGTTTGATACGAGATCTCAAGGGCAACTCAATCCGATGCAACATGGCCGTTTATGGTTACGTTTTGGCTCTTGGCTCTCTGCAGGTGCTCTCAAGTGTTTTACAGTGGGGTGAAAGTCCTTCCTGTGTAAATACTGAAGTGCACCTCAGGCCATAAACACATGGAATACATCATTGGACTGAGATAAGGAATTACACTGGAATTTCTTACTCGGTCAACCACCCTTATCGCAGTTGAGAGCGTGTTCGCCAGCACACACATGCACGTAGGCATTTGATTTTTGCACGGGACACTGATCATGACATCTGAACTTTTCTAATAATGAACTGGTCAGTATTGACATACACATGAATGAATACCTTTACGTATTTGGATTTGTGCTCCTGTTGACTTGTAATAAAAAAGGGGTGGGTTTTCCATAATGTGACCCCAGCTGTTTTGGATTTGTCGCAGCAAACCAGACTGCCAGGAGCCGGTAACGAGCTGGACTTAATTAATACCCAACACCCCCGTGGCCTGAACCTCGACCCGCTTGTTCTTTCTTTCATTCTCTCTCCTGCTGAGCGTTCTCCACATGCACTAAAATAATGAATGCGAGAATGAGAGTAATAGAGCTTTTAATGTGTATCTTTAAATGAGGAACTCAGTGCACAAATGATCTTTCGAAACCCTGCTGCAAATTATCTTCACGAATCCTGCTGCTAAACGTCATGCACACATACGGTGCAATCCGGAAAATTAGCGATTCAAAATTTAATTTACAGCTGGAAAAGTGAAAGTTTTTATCAATTAAAAAGCCATAAAAATAAAAAAGAATAATTAACAATTCTTCTACTTTTATGGACTAAATGTTTAGCAAATGCAATTCTGTTGTCAAATGATAATTTTTTTTTCTTGCAGTTAGGTTTCTGTCGTGTCTGCCAGCCCAGGAAAGCTGAAAAGAAAACACACAGCCAGTTCATTATGGGATGTTTGAGTCTGAAACTGTTTCATCCAGCGAGTAGTCTCGCGTAGCCAGAGCTTCAGACTGATTGCAGAAGGTCTGGGAACCTTGGCCGCTTTGAATAGCCAATGCCTGCCCAAGAGGCCATATGATTGACAGGTACATTCTAAAAAATGCTGGGTTAAAAACAACCCAACTTGGGTTATTTGGCAACCCAGCCCTGGGTAGATATTGGACAGAACACATGCTGGGTTATTTTGACCCAGCTGGTTGGGGGTAAATGTTTTTACCCAACATGCTGGGTTGTTTTATTTAACTGTTGTTTACAAATTATTATATTGCTGGCTTAAAATGGGCTGGGAATTAAAAATCACACAGAATTCAAAAGATGAACATTTATTTTTAAGCAAGAACACCCATGGACAAAAATATAAGACAAACTGAATTTATTTGGGTGAATACAGCATATGCAATGTTTAAACCTGTTTAACAATCATTTTAAAAACAAAAAATTGTAACATTTAAAAGTAGCATTTTAATTTAAGTGTATTCAACTGTTCTCTGTAATCACTTTTTACTGAAATAGCACTAATTCTTGTGCTGGTGTGACGCCGAAATCTGAGTTGGTGAAGGGCTGCTGTTCGCCAAGTAACTACAAACTTTAGACCGCCGCCTCGCGTTTCACTCGTAGCTGAAAGATGCCGCGACTGACTCCAAAACCCGCTCGTAAACAAATAGTATTGAGATCAGAGAACATATTTTAACATCAGATTAATTAAACTCAGTACTTTAACAAATAAAATCCATTTATTTTATGCAAGGCAAAAGGTGTTTCCATCATGCATAGTGACCGCTGCTAGCGCAGCTGACTGACATCTCATCCTTATGTTGCGTTGCGTAAAATAATACAATTTATAGCACAGTAAAGACGTTATAAATGAAATAAGATGTATGCAAACCTTTATTTCACTAAAGAAGTGCACCAAATTGGTGGCATTGAGAACCGGTTTCTCCTGTAGAGGACTTACAAGTTTTGTCAGAGACAGGCTTAACCCAGCGGTTGGGTAGGAAAAAATAACCCAGCATTAAAAATGACCCAGCAACTTAGTTACAGAAAAACTGCCCAGCACCTGGTTAAAAAATAGATATTTAAAATAACCCAATAAAATGACCCAGCAGGCTAAACCTAGCATCTGGGTAAAAAAATAACCCAGTAAAATGACCCAACAGGCTGTACCCAGCATTTTTAACCCAGCATTTGGTTTAAAAAAAAATAACCCAGCATTTTTAGAGTGTAAAGCAACCAATCACGTTTCGTTTTGTGTCATGACTTTAATGTGTTTTTAAAATTTTGTGGCGCAAACTTTAACTTTTGAAAATCAAGCGTTGTAAACATGATGGCTTTCTTCTTTAGTGAGGGGATTTGGCATCACGGCATCTTTGTTTCTAGGTGGAATGTAAAAAAATGTGACTTCTCCCAGAATTCCTGTATAATTTAACCAATCTGATGACGACTTTGAAACAACTGAAGTGTTTCCAATTTTGTGTGCCGTATGCATCAGACGTTCAGCCAATCTGTCTGTGGGCACGACGTCTATCCAGGCTATCCAGCGAGCTGTATCAGTTTGCTGCAGGTTTCTATATAGATAGCTAGCTATTTGAATAAGACCACCTCAGAGCCATATATGGATATTCATATCTGGGGTGAGCCGTAGCTCAGTGTCATTTGAATAGACATGCACTGAAATAGGGCTGTCATGATTCCTTGATTCAGTCTAAGCATTCGATTTTAAAAAATCCTTGATTGAAATTTGCCTGTGTCGAGTAACTGGAAAATACTGGAGGTGGCACATTCCATGAACGAGAATCCATGAAAAGCATTATTAGACTGTTTTCTAAAGCTGCATTATATATTAAACCCATTTAAAAAATAAAAAAAAAGCATAATGCTATATTGTGAATTCACTATACTACAAATCCAGTAAATAAATATATACTACCATTCAAAAGTTTGGGGTCAGTACATTTTTATTGTTTCTTTTTTTTTTTTTTTTTTTTAAGAAATTAATACTTTTATTCACCAAGGATGTATTAAGTTAATAATTAAAAGTTTATTAAAAGTTAATAATAAATAATTTACATTGTTATAAAATATTTATATTTTGAATAAACACTGTACTTTTTAAACTTGTTATTCATGAAAGAATCCTGAAAAAAAAAAAAAATCACAGGTTCCAAAAAATATTTGGCAGCACAACTGTTGATATTATCCAACATTGATCATTCTAATAATAAATCCGCATATTAGAATGATTTCTGAAGGATCATGTGACACTTAAGACTGGAGTAACAGCTGATAAAAATTCAGCTTTTCATCACAGGAATAAATTCTATTTTAAAGTATGTTAAAATAAAAAACATTATTTTATATTGTAAAAACATTTTGCAATATTACTGTTTTTTTCTATATTTTTAATCAAATAAATGCAGCCTTGATAAGCATAAGAGACTTCTTTAAAGACTATTACAAGTCTTACTGACCCCAAACTTTTGAACGGTAGTGTATGTAATGCAGATTTAATATAGCGTTTAATTGTTTACATGTGTGTAGGTTGCTCTATATTTATAATACTGTTACAATACATAATGTAATTTTCAAAGTTCTTTTCAATAAAACCATATGATTGCTTGCTTTTGATAACTTTATTTGAACCAGTTATTATTGCCTCATTGCTAATATATGTGTATTTAATATGTATTTATTTAAAAGTAATTTAAAGGTCATTGTTTGCTTAGGTCTACTTTTATTACCTCAAAAAATTTAAGTATAATTATCTGATTACTCAATTAATCGTCAGAATAATCAACCAATTACTCCATTACCAAAATATTTGTTGACGTCAGCCCTACACCGAAACAGGTTGCTACGAATAAAGCTGTTTTTGACAAGGGATGTGTGTTGTTTTATGTGATCATTGAGGAATTTTAACCAAAGTACATTACAGGCAAGTCCCTATAGAATACCAACTTGTGGAAAATGGACATCCGATGTCCTCTTTAAACCAATTCTCTCAGAAGATGTTTATACAGACTAGCCAACAAAAGCCTACTAAATGGAGGAAAATTTTGGGAACATTATTCATGTATAATTATAAAATACTTTAAATACTACTGATATGACACCAACTACATTGGTTGCATTGCATTTGTTGATTCACTAACAAGAACCAACTCAAAGGAATCATTAGCTATGGAGTCAGACTACACAGGTTGTGTGGTATGTGTTTGATTCATTAAAACAAACTACCTCAAAAGAACCATTAGTTCTGTAATCAGACTATACTGGTTGCACTGTCTGCTTTGCATTGTAGAATTAGGGTGTTAAAAACAAAATGCCACAAACCTGCAGCTTGATGTATCCATCGGTGTGACGTATCAATCGTCTTTTGGACAAATGTTCACAGGTCAGAGTTCACCAAACTTGAAATATGGAACGCAGTGAAATGTGAAACTGAGATTGTTGTCTTTGGACCCCCTGGTCACTAGTAATCTAGATTTTTTTGTTTGTCATCAAACATTCATTCTTTTGCTAAAAGCTTGTGATTTTTGACACAGATCTGAATTTTGGAAAACAGATAAATGCTGTGGTGAAGAGCAGCTTTTTTCCAAATTAAAACCTATGCTCTCATTTAAGGATTTGGAGACCATAATCCATGCCTTTATCTCTTCTAGACTAGATTATTGTAATTCACTTTGGGTCTCAACCATTGATCGTTGTATCACTTCCAGTTGGTTCAGAATGCTAGGGGGAAGGGAAAGCATTACCCCAGTCCTAGTATCTCTTCATTGGCTACCAGTGGAGTATAGGATCCATTTTAAGATTTTATTTGTTTTTAAAGCAATAAATGGTGTGTCCCCATCATATCTGTTCTTCTCGAACACTCAGATAAACTAATAAATTTCTCCTGCATATACCTCGCTCTCGACTGAAGTTTATGGAGGATCGTGCCTTTTTCTCTTGCTGGTCCTAGATTATGGAACACCATACCTCTGGACATTTGGATCTGTAGCCTCATTTCTTGTTTTTGTTGTTCTTACTTCTTTATAGTATCTATATTATTTATGTACAACACTTTGGCAGACACTAGTTGTTTTGAAATGTGCTATATTCATATGCGGTCCTAGCATTCATATGCGTTTTAATATAAGCTAATGTAATCGAAAATGTAGTGTAACCGTCTCCTTTAATATTTTGTATTCCAGGAAACTGTTTACAATATTCCATTGACACTGGCTGAACGCATGTGCAAGAATTGTTACAGGAACCAAATGTGATTACAGTATTTTTTTGAACTGGTTCCTGGTACTTTGCACTCTTAAAAATAAAGGTTCCAAAAGGTGGTTTTCAATTCCAATCATTTTGAACAGTTCTTAAAAGAAAGTGTGAACATTTGAATTATCCAAAGAACCTTTTCCATTATAAAACACATTTTGTGGAATAGAAGGATTCAATGGATTTTCAAGGTTCTACATGAAACCCAATCAAGAACCTATATTTTTTTTAAAGGGTGTACCCAAAAGCTGATTGTTTTTCGAACTATTTTGTGTGTTTGTATGTTTAAGATGTTTTCAGACTGAGTTATAGCTCTGCAGGGATTGGGTGGAGATTGGGTTGGACTGACAGGAGGAGACACTTGCTCATGGACTATGAAATCAGGGCCAGTGTTTGCGATCTGTGATTTGTAGATTCAGGCCAGAATAGGGTGTGCTGGACATTTGGCAGGCCAGACAGAGGATTACGCACAGATGATCGAAGCATTTCTGAATGATAAGCTCATGTTGGGGTCAGAAGCGTGGTTAGGATAAAACATGGCACGATTAGAAGTGCAGTTCACCGTAGGGTATGAATGAGTGTCGGGCAGGTCAGGAGAGGGTATGTTTGGATGTACGCGTATGTGTGTGTGTGTGTGGTCACAGATAAAGTCAGTCTGGGCGGTAAGAAGAGGGTATGTTTGGGTGGGTGGGTGTGTGTGTGGTCTGATTTGTCTGAGCTGAAATCAATGTGTGCGTGTGGGTTTGTCTGCACAGAGTTAGGTCATGTGAGCTTGATTAAGTTTCTGCAGAAGTGTTATCCATGTGTGGACGGTTCAATCATTGAGTGTGACCTAGTTGAGTTGCTCCAGACAAGTTAAGCTACAGTGATCTCTGATTACTTATTCAGTGCTTATTCACACACTGTAATCTGCAGATATACCAGAGTAAATAGCCCTGTTCTCTGTCCATGGAATATATTTTATTCTGTTCTTTTCATATTATTCTCCTTTTCTTTAGTTTGGCTTGTGTGTGTATGACTGAGCACAAGGACCTCAAATGAACCCAGATACTCTGATGCTGTCACCCACTTGAATGGATTCAAAATATATAGTTGAGGTCAAAAGTTTACATACACCTTGCAGAATCTGCAAAATGTTAATTATTTTACCAAAATAAGAGGGATCATACAAAATGCATGTTATTTTTTTATTTAGTACTGATGTTAATAAGATATTTCACTTGATTCTTAATATTCTTTTTGATTTTTCAGCCTTTTTGTGTATTTGAACCCTTTCCAACAATGACTGTATGATTTTGAGATCCATCTTTTCACACTGAGGACAACTGAGGGACTCGTGATGGCATATGCAACTATTACAGAAGGTTCAAACACTCACTGATACTTCAGAAAGAAAAATGATGTATTAAGAGCCGGGGAAAAACTTTCTGAATTTGAATATTAGGGTAAATTTAACTTATTTTGTCTTCTGGGAAAGATTTAAGTAGCTTCTGTAGCTTCTGAAGGGCAGTACTTCAAATGAAAAAAAAGGATATTTGGTAAAATAAGAAAAATGTACACATCTTCATTGTTCAAAAGTTTTCATCCCCAGCTCCTAATGCACTGTGTTTCCTTAAGGAGCATCAGTGAGTGTTTGAACCTTTTGTAATAGTTGCATATGAGCCCCTCAGTTGTCCTCAGTGTGAAAAGATGAGGACAGTCATTGTTGGAAAGGGTTCAAATACACAAAAATGCTGAAAAACCATCACTATCACTGAACAACAACAAAACACAGCTGTGGATCATTCAGGTAACAACACAGTATTGAAAATCAAGTGTATGTAAATTTTTGAACAGTGTCATATATTTTCAACTATTATTTTCTCTTGTGGACTATATGTAAACATCTTTTATGTGAAATATCTTATTAAGGGGTGTGTTTCCCAAAAGCATCATTAGCCAACTATGGTATAAGATGAGCATTTGGCATTAAAAAGTATATAAATTGTATTATTTTTATTAAAATAACTGATCGTTTTGCTAGATAAGACCCTTCTTTCTTGGCTGGGATCATTTACAACCACATTTGGGATCGATTGAAGCTGCATTTAAACTGCTTTTTGGAAGTTCAAAATCGGGGGACCATATCGGTCCATTATATAGAGAAAAATCCTGAAATGTTTCCCTCAAAAAACATAATTTCTTTACAACTGAAGAAAGAAAGACATGAACATCTTGGATGACAAGCGGGTGAGTACATTATTTGTAAATTGTTGTTCTGGAAGTGGACTTCCCCTTTAAGCCGCGAAAAGACTATTTAAATATTAACCCTGCATGTTCTGCGTGTCTCTGTGTAAACGAATGGCGCAGACCCATGGGCGCAGACCATTAAAAAGGAATTCTGTTAACAACAGAATTTGGTCAAAATAAAACTGAATTTGAGAAAAAATATATATTTTCAACATTTTTGTTAAACTTTTAATACGTTTCTGTTAAATAGTTTAAGTCTCTTGATTTTAGATGTGCTAAGGTGTTCTGGTGGTTGCTAAGGTCTTCAGAGTGGTCACCATTGCATTGTTATGTGCTCACTAAGGTTCAGAAGGTTCATTGCCATATGACAAAAGGCAGAATTTAAATAGGTCTCTACTCATTCCAGTGCAGGTGGTGAGTTATGCAGCAGCCACTGGCTCTCATTAACAGACTGACTACCGTAATCCATACTCAGAATAAACAGGAGCAGCGAATGCCTGCTAATGTCAGGTTTATGTGGGTGGAAGGGGTGGTCAAGCGGAACAAACTCAATCCAAGGTAAGAGAGAGAGAGAAAGTGTGGAAAGAAATCAGCCTTTTTAGTGGAGGAGTAATAGGATGTGAATGAATGTAAATCAGAAATACAGAGAAGTGACATAATGAAAGGTTAAAAGAGCGCATGAGTCAGTGAGAGCGAGTGAGAGGCCTCATGGTACTGCCACAAAGTCCAGCCACACATAGGAGAACTGTAATTAGGACCATCCCAGAATAGAGGAAACACTGGAAGGAAAGAAAAGGGAGGCAAATGAAAGCAAAAACATGTCACAGGACATCTCTAGCAGCACGCAAAACTACAACTTGGAAACAAACAAACTTTTGAAAAATGTATTTTGCATCGTATCGTCCACAAATCATATTCCTCATGCAAATAGGTAGCCAACATCATTTTTTTAGACAGTTATGACATGCTATGCTCCATCGAGAACTATTTTAAACAGCATCTTTTTACCACAGAAAACATATTCATATATATTCAAACCTTAAATCTGAAGGGTAATGATGTTAACTATCCAAATGAAGTCAATGTGACATGCCATGAGAATTTGTTATGCAAACTGGATCATTAGTTTATGACAACACTTCAGTTTTGTCTCGGAAATATAGATTGTTTATTTTCACGTCTGCTTTACTCACAAGCAAAAACGAAGACTGCAACGTTGTTTGTCAAGTAAATGCATCCAGATGTTTGTTACATTTGTTCAGAACATATTCCGTATTTGAAGACTAAGAGGGGAATTCACTAGGAACAAACTGTGCCCACTAAAAGCCATGTTTATTTGAACATGCTGTCTGCATTAATTTGGCAATTAAGGAATTATGCAAATTAGGTAAGCACAAATCTATCACGCAAGTCAGTTCTGAGTGCTCGTTTGTTGAGGATGCGGCAGAATACGGCAGTCTGCCTTGCTTTACTGAATACTTTGCTCACTAAAAACAGTCTTGATTCATAGGGAGAAATTTATGAAACTAAATTTTATAATCATTGTGAAAAATAAACAAATCTAGATCTAGATCATATACACATCTCATATATTATGCAGTCAATGATGTGGCTAGTCGGAGAGGCTCTGCTGTGGTCACTGGTTGTGCTCTTTGTTCTAAACCCATAATTGCTCCTGGGTTTCCGGTGTGAGTGTTATGGCTAGTGCGTAGACAAGCTAATCCTTTAATTGGGTTAAACAAATAACAATCCCCCCAGGCAAACGTCACACCGTGTGTCGTGTAATGGAGATCCTAATCTACTCAATCACGCCGACCCACAAACACATGCGCACACATGCTGCCATAACACTGACCAATTCAGCTACTGGATTACCAAATACACAATCAGTTATTCTGCTACTGTCCAATGAAAATATACAAACATTGAAAGATTTTTACTGGAGACATGAAATTGTAGGTCTTAAATTAGTCTTAAATTCCTATGCAATTTAGTTCTTTTGTTTATGAAACCTAAGAATTTAAGTATTTTTAAATTAAAATAAATGAAACATAAATTACGGTCCCCAGAAAAAAACTTTGCATTGGATTCATTGTCACGGTAACTGTGATTCTCCTTAAAATTTTATAAATGCAGTAATGTATAATAAAAATGAAAAAAGCATCTCATATTAAAAAGCTAAAATATATCAGTTTGATACAATCCTCCTTTTTCCTGAACGTGGAAGTCTTGCTCTACTGGAACAATGCTTTACATTTCCATTCTCTGGTGTTTATAGTCAAATTACCATTTTCTAAGTCAATTATATAATGTTATGAAAGTGGTTTCAAAAAGCACTTGGTGCCATAGTTTCACTTTACAGGGCCGCAGGGTCTTTTTGCACCTGTCATAGTTTAATGAGGGGGAAGATGACATGAAAAGAGATGAAGGCACATATACACAGATTCCGATCGAGGCGAAGTTTGGGGGATTTTGTCCACAAAATTATCCACAAGTTTCCTATGCCCCATGAGGCCTTGTGTCAAAAGTGGGAGCATCTTCCGGTTCAAAGTAAACAAGCAGGACGTGACACTGTTCATTTAACAGTTGACAGGATTGACAGGCAAATGAAGCCTTGTGGAACACCGAGACATTCCTCTGACTGTTTCGTGAAAAGAATCAAAGCTTCGAGAGTGTCGAAAACAGCGCGATCTGGTGGTTAGTAAAAAGTTAGCCTGTTAAGCTCCGTCTGAAAAAGCATTCGCCACAATTTCCATAAATCGACTCATGGTATATGCACAAATAAAAGCCTAACTGTTGAATTTCTGACTGATAAATTAATTTACCCACTAAACAGTGCCATTAAATGCCAGTACGAATATCAATGTGATGTAATAGAAGAATAGTGTACACATATATTAATTGTGTATGGCAAATATTTAATTTTCCTGAAATTCTTCATATTACTTGTATGACTGGGTATTTAAAAATGTAATTATTAAATAAGTCCCAATGAAAATGTACTCATTAAATGTACTCATTATCTCAGTAAGTTCTGGGGGTCGAACATTAGGACATGCAAAGTGAATCGCGCACATGACTGGACAGAATGTGAAGGTTCTACGACAGTGATTTCTACGTTAACGAGCCTCGAGCCTTCATCTGGCATGCGCTTTAACACAAGCTCTGATATCTCGGATCAAATATCATTTCAGTAGTTGACCGTCATTCAAGATTTAGCGATCCAAACTTGCTAATGATGTGGGAACACAAATTCGAACAGCGTATGTTGTCCCTAAGAACCATAATGACATCTTTCCATAAGGTGTGCAACTTTACAAAGTAAACAATGGTCCAAAACACACCTCTTTGCTAATTATCACACAAAATACCACTGGTACACTACGTCCGCCGCCTCACTGGAAGTTGTACCCACGTTCTTTTTCACAGTAGCACCCCCTGGAAACTTGTGGATAAGAGTACATTATTTTAACACATTACCCTGCTGAAAAATCCAGCGTAAACCAGCATGGATTCTGGTTTGTGCTGGTATAGTGCTGGTCCAGGCTGGCTTATGCTGGTATAGTGGTGGTCTAGCTGGTGAACCAGCATATTTATGCTTTTCTCAAGCAAACTGTAGCTGGTGAAGCTGGTTCACCAGCATGGTCTTGCAGGGTTAAGTGCGAGTAGGTCAGGGTAAAATCTAAAATCTAAATTAAAAAAGTGTTTAAAAAAATAATTAGAAAGTAATTTTTTGCAGTGCTGGCCTTGACCTTTTAACCCTAGAAAGAATGGCAATACCAAATATGACAGTAATTTTTAAAAAAGCTTCATAAGAGATATTATTACAGGTTTTTCAGGATTTGTTATGCATGTTTTGTCATTTCCATGTAACACATAGTGCATAATGTTCTAGAAAACGTAACAGACATCAGTAAGCATCAGATTAGAGAAATAATCCCTTTTAAAATCATCACAGTTCTTCGCATGCACCTTGTGTTCTGAAAAATACATGCTGCTTAAAATAGTCCTGCAAAATCAAATTGTTGAGAGTATGTGGCTGCAGCTGTCAGTCACATAAATTACCTAGAAACATACACTGTTAATAAAACTGTGATTTCATTCAGTGTTATACCAAACATTATTGCAACAATTCATCAAATTAAAAACTGTTTAAAGTGTATGTTGAGACTGTAATCATTTACACTGATAGCCTTTGAAATGGCCATTGAAAATGTACTCACTAGTAATTCACATGACTCCAGTCCATTAATTAAGACCATAGACAGCGAGGCAACTGACACATTCAAGACCCAGAAAGGTAGTAAGGACATCATTAAAAAGTCCATGTGACATCAGTGGCTTAATCTTAATTTTATGAAGTTACTAGAATACATTTTGTATGCAAACGTGTCAGTTGCGTTGCTGTCTATACAGGGTCAGAAAGCTCTCGGATTTCATCAAAAATATCTTAATTTGTTTTACAAAAATGAACGAAAGTCTTATGGGTTTGGAATGACATGAAAGTGAGTAAGTAATGAAAGAATTTTCATTCTTTCATTACCATATTTCGGTGAAATAACCCTAACACAACATTAACATACAATAACAGCCCTAATTCTAAAAAAAAAAATACTGTGATGTCATCCAGGTCACCGAGCCTAATTACACCCTTGCAACTGCTTGCTCTCACAAAACCACATGTCTCTTTGTACTCATATATGCAGCAAAAATATCACACATACATACACCATACACACACACTCTTGCATGAGCTCATAATATCAGTCATCTGTGTTTCTGGTTTATGTCCTGTGGGAAGATCTATAATACAGAACAGACCGTCCCAAATATCCAGCACCAGGTGCATGTATGTGTGTGTGTGTATGGCCAGAGGGAGAGCCCTTCACGGGCAGAGTAAGTGTTAGACGCCGAGTTCTTGTTAATTACGTGTCACTTATGCAACAAGTTTCACACACTTCCTGCTGCCAATAACACAGGCTGTCCCAAACACCCAGCCAAACAAACAACACGACACAATCGCACGGCACATCCGAGCACACTAACGACACAGCCATATAGCAAAATGATACTTAATGGATGTTAACAAATTGGAATCTTATCGTAAAGTGCTGCTGCTTTTCATGTAGAATCACGAATCAGTTGAGGGCAACAGCAAGATAAATCACACCGAAGCAATGAAAAAGAGCTGTCAGTTGCACAAACAGAAAATGCTGTGTTGCAACAACGGTATCTAACAATTACTGTACACAATGAGACAAAGGAATACTCTGAAATTAAGAAAAAGCCAGAGGAGAGAGAGAGAGAGAGACACGGGTGAAAAGGTGAAAGAGAAGGAGGGAGAAAGGACATGAGAAACCATGACTAGACCACTGAGGCTAGTGTGGTCAGCGCCTGGTGTGCAATACACACTTATTCTTTAACGTTACCTCTCTCCCACACACAGAAAGACACACACTGAGTGCATCACTTACTCTCACACAATTGCTTCTGCACTACGTATTGAAATACACATTTTGTGTGCTTTTTTGAATACGAGACAAAGAGTGTGCAAGTGCATGTAGAGGAAATATGACTAGGGCTGTTAAAGCATTGGTTTACTCCTGAAATAAAATATTGATGATTGATGATGATTTATTCACCCCCTTGTCATACAAGATGTTCATGTCTTTCTTCCTTCAGTTGAAAAGAAATTGAGGTTTTTGAGGAAAACATTCCAGGATTTTTCTCCATATAGTGGACCTCAATCGGGAAGGTCTTAATTTGCAGTTTCAGTGCAGCTTTAAAGGGATCCAAGCTGAGGAATAAGAGTCTTATCTAGCAAAACAGCCATTTTCCAAAAAAAAAAACAATACTTTTTGCACTAGCTCTGCAATGCGCGACTTTACGCATTGTGTAATCATGTCGGAAAGGTCACTCACGGTTAGTTCCTCATCTGTGTACTTCGGTTCAAAAAGATAGTGTAGGTCAAAAACCTCCATCTCATTTTCACCTCAAACTTCAAAATCGTCCGACATCATTGCTTTACCTTTATTTTGAAAGGGTGTTTGCCTTTCTGTGCATTTTCACTTTGTAAACACCTACGTCACATGTGACCTTTCCAACGTGATTACGTAATGCATGAAGTCAAGCTAGTGCAAGATGAGCATTTGTGGTTACATTTTTCTTTTTTTTTTTTTAGAAAATGACTGATTGTTTCACTAGATAAGACCCTTATTCCTCAGCTGGGATCATGTAGAGCCCTTTGAAGCTGTACTGAAACTGCAGTTTAGACTTTCAATCTTCTGCTCCCCATTTAAGTCCACTACATGGAGAAAAATCTTAGATAATAAATAATTAATGGTTTGAGTACTCACGTTTTATTGGCTGTGCTGGATTCCAGTTGGAATTCCTGCTCAGTTTAAAGTAGGGACTTTAGAGGACGCAGAGCATTTGTGTCTCACAGTGTAGCCATTTGCAACACACTTGGCGAAGGGAGTAATGAAAGAAAACATAATTTCTTTATTATCTTCACCTGGATTGTTACCATGACAACACAGCATGACATTTGCTGTTTCTAACAGCTCATTATTGCTGTTAATAAAGTACAAACATATTATACACAAAGGGTTAGTTCACCTAAAAACGAAAATTCTGTCATTAATTACTCACCCTCATACCGTTCCAAACCTGTAAGACCTTTGTTCATCATTGCAACAAGTGCTTTCTGACCCTGCATAAACAGCAACACAACTGACACATTTAAGACTCATAAAGGTAGTAAGGACATCATTAAAATAGCCCATGTGACATCAGTGGTTCAACTGTAATCTTATGAAGCCACAAGTATACTTTTTGTGTGCAAAGAAAACAAAAATAACAACTTTACATTCGTTTTCTCCTCCATGTCAGTCTTCAACATACTGTGGTGCTACTGACGCAGGAGCCAGCGCTCTGACGGAGAACCTGGATGCGCTTTATGGTAGTTGCGTTGCAGTCTATGCAGGGTCAGAAAGCTCTCAGATTTCATTAAAAATGTCTTCATTTGTGTTGAAGAACGAAGGTCTTTCGGATTTGGAACAACCTGAGGGTGAGTAATTAATAACAGAATTTTCATTTTTGGGTGAACTATCCCTTTAAACTTAAAATGAAATGCATGTGTATCGTATAACAGCAAAACAAACCAACTTGTATTTTTCTCTTTATAAATTCATTTGAACTCTCACGCCGTCTATTTTCAAAATTAATAACAAGGACTTACCAAAAGTATTTACCTTGCTCATGTGAAAATGGTTATCTTTAAATAGCCGTGACATGCACTCTGTTGGAACATTAAGGGAGAACTTCACTTCCAGAACAGAAATTTACAGTACTTACAGTATTTACAGTAGAAATTTAATGTACTCACCCTGTTGTCATCCAAGATGTTCATGCCTTTCTTTCTGCAGTCGTAAAGATATTGTGTTTTTTGAGGAAAACATTTCAGTGCCTGCAGGTTTGAACGCCCAAAATGTAGTTTCATTTCAGCTTCAAGGGGCTCTAAACGATCCCAGCCGAGGAAGAAGGGTCTTATCTAGCGAAACGATCGGTCATTTTTTAAAATTATATCTAAATTTATATACTTTTATATACTTTAACCTCAAATGCTTGTCTTGTCTAGCTCTGTCAAAAAACTCCCATCTCATTTTCTTTTTTGTATAGGGCGTTTGACCTTCTTTGCATGTTCACTTTGTAAACACTGGGTCGGTACTTTTTCAGCGATGTAGGACAATTTTAATGTTGGAGGAGAAAATGAGATGGGAGTTTTTTGACATTCCCTGACTGTCTTGTCCTGGATTACACTGAGAAACATATGCACATGGCGGAGCTAGACAAGATGAGCATTTGAGGAAAATGACATTGGTTTGCTAGATAAGACCCTTCTTCCTTGGCTGGAATCATTTAGAGCCCTTTGAAGCTGCATTTAAACTGCATTTTGGACATTCAGACTCGCGGGCACCATTGAAGTCCACTATATGGAGAAAAATCCTGAAATGTTTTCCTCAAAAAACATAATTTCTTTACGACTGAAGAAAGAAAGACATGAACATCTTGGATGACAACGGGGTGAGTACATTATCTGTAAATTTTTGTTCTGGAAGTGGACTTCTCCTTTAATTTAAAACATCCACAAATGCCTTTCAAGGGCACCAAAAAAAAAACAAAAAAAAAACAACTGAATTATTCTACTTGCAATAATACAGAAACTCTCCCACCATCTAGCTTTAAAATGAATCGTGAGGACTCAACACCTTGGGTCACTAATCATAAACAGTGAATTTATTTCCTTGAAGTGGCCATCGCATGTATCCTTTGCTAGTGACCTTGTGGTCTGTGATGAGATTAATGTTGCTTGCATTAGGGAGCATTCCATTCCTGCAGTGCCCTTCAAAAGCACAAACACATTGTTTGGAATTTGCCCAGTTCACCTGAACTGGGATTGTTTTGTATCATTATTTTCTGTTTTTGTGAATTTCAGACAGCTGTCATTATGCATTGGGGTGGGAAAGGGTGACTTTTATCAGATTAATAAAAGACAGATACAGCTGTACGGCTTCTCTCCAAAAACAGACGAGCTTCTGGAGGTGTGCCATGGGCGAAGCTAAAAAAAAAATCACAAAAATGCGCAGCTTTTGTGTAGCGGTCATGTGTTGAGGTCAAAAGTTTACATTCCACCTTTGAGAATCATTAAAAATTTAAATTATTTTACCAAAATAAGAGGGATCATACAAAATGCATGTTATTGGTTATTTATTACTGACCTAATTAAGATATTTCACTTAAAAGGTGTTTACATAGTCCACAAGAGAAAATAATAGATGAATTTATAAAAGTGAACCCGTTCAAAAGTTTACATCCCCTTGATTCTTAACACTGTGTTGTTACCTGAATGATTCACATGTGTGTTTTTGTTTAGTGATAGTTGTTCATGAGTCCCTTGTTTGTCCTGAAAAGTTAAACTTAAACATGTTAAACATGCAACTATTACAGAAGGTTCAAATGCTCACTGATCCTCCAGAAGGAAAAATCACGCATTAAGAGCCGGGGGCTATTCTTATTTTGCCTAAATATCTTTTTTTTTTTATTTAGTACTGCCCTTCAGAGGCTACAGAAGATACTTGCATGTTTCCAAGAAGACAAAATAAGTTAAATTTACCTTGATCTTCAAAATGCATCATGTTTCCTTCTGGAGCATCAGTGAGCGATAGAACCTTCTGTAATAGTTGCATATGAGTCCCTCAGTTGTCCTCAGTGTGAAAAGATCTCAAATGATGAGATCAAATGATCTCAAAATCATACAGTCATTAGTGGAAAGGGTTTAAATGCACAAAAATGATGGAAAACCAAAGAATTTGTGGGACCTGAAGGATTTTTCCAAGCGCATTAATGGGCTTGCTTTTTGTGCACAAAAAGTATTCTCATAGCATCATACAATTAAAGTTGAATCACTGTCACATGGACCATTTAAATGATGACCTACATTTCTGTGCCTTGACAGTGGTAGGATGGTTTCTGTCCTTGGAGGGTAATAAAGCTTTTGATTTCATCAAAAATATCTTAATTTGTGTTCCAAAGATGAACAAGGGTCTTATGGGTTTGGAACCACATGAGGGTGAATAATAAATGACAGAATTTACATTTTTGAGTAAACTGCCCCTTTAATGTGAGCACGCCCTCTTCCTGGAGAAGTGCCCATTTAAGGGATTCCACCCTTTATGGCGTCATACTTGAAAAAAGTCTCTCTGAAACTTATACTGAAACTCTGAAGGAGTGTCTTTGGTACAGAAACACTCCATCATACGTCCAGCACATTTTTTTTTTTTTTTTTTGATACTTTGGTCATGTTTAGCATGAGAATCCAACTCTTTAGCAGTGTAAATAAAGTCAGAATGCATGAAATCACATTAGACATACCCTTTAACCAATTTGTTTAAACCCCTGATTTATGAAATGAAACACTGCATTTCTCTAAGATGAAATAATGGTTTGTTCTGCTTTGGAACTATTTTTTTGCCAAAACAGACAAAGTAGCTTGATGAATATTGTACCTAAACTGAAAAATTACTGAATGTTAACGTTTATAGCATTAAAGCAATTCCGCATTTGATACTGCTTAATCAAATAACTGTTTTATTCCGTTCTGTGTGAAATGTAAAACTTATTAGAATCATTCCTCTTCACTGCTTATGAGATAGTTGATTTGTGTTATTTTGCACATGACACAGTGTTGCATTTCAAATTAAAAGACGTTCCGCTTCATAAAAATGTGTTTCTAGATCCTGCAGTGCTTTTTTTTTTCTCTCATTCCACTTTCCTGCGTCATTTGTTTTTGAACATAAAATGTGCTTGGTTTCAGTGCCATTATTATTCAAAAAGTCTGCATTCTTAGATGCTGAAAATGAATCATCATTTATTGTGAAATATCGTCCGATATCATTAGTAAAGTCTGAATATCAGCAAAACATTTTAACGCATGTAAGATTCAGTCCATAAATTGTGCATGAAAGTTGTTCCATTATAGAATTAGTGAAATTTTTCATGTTTGCTTGTCGAGTGGGCTTTGACAAATACAGAAACTGTTGTGAGATGTAGTGAGATGAGTAAAAGGCGCTGCATAAATTTACGCTCTTTGTCACCCACACAAATTCCTGAACCTAATAATTACACAAATGCCTATTATTTAGTTTTCTGTCATTTAAAATGCCCCTTTTTCCTTTAAAACGATTAATCATGATTAAACATTTTGGCAGTCCTAAATACACCTATAAGTCTTGTAAATGCAGTGGAATTATGATGGATAGATTTGTGAATAAGCTGCATATGGCAAACATTCTTGAGCATGTATTTACAGAATATACTCTCAAGTTACAACTGTTACGGAATGTGTGTATTTTTATGACACACATGTTCATCAACACACCAAGCGACTACAATTTGAAGTGTGAAACTCCACCAGGTCATGACCTTATATACGAATTTAAATCAGCCTTATTCATTTAACATTGCACTTGTCATCTACAACTCCACATTTAAGATTTATGACATTTAAAGTGTATTTAATAATAATTCTTGTGTTTCAAGAATCCAGAAGCATTTGCCATAAGTGTTGCAATTCCCGCGCGCTGCAAGAAAATGGATCCTTAATGTAACTAATTATCATTTAATTATTATTAATTCAAGTTTTATGGCTGGTTTGTGATGCCTGAATGCACAAAGCTTTGGAAGCATCTGTTGTGACAGGAATAGCGAACCTAGAACACGATCATTCTTGACTTTGTCTATTCAGCGTGTGCTTTCCAGTAATGCTGCCGTCTAACCGTATGACAGTGCTACTTCTATTTTAATGCAGATACATAATCACAAGCATTTATGGTTAAAAAGAAAAAAGAAAGTGTGTCAGTGCACATTCAGTTTTGTTTGTCTGAGTCACGGTGATGATTCTCTAAACAATGACTGCACTTTAGCTATAAGAGGATGATCCAGCATCCCTCTGTCTGCCTTTTTGTTCCTGTTATATCTTCTGTTCTTGTGTTTGAACATTGCAGAAAGCCAAATATACACATACAGTGTTGTGTGATCATGAGCGTGTGTAAATTGTCACCCGTCGTGTCTCGCCTCCACAATAAAATCAGCCCATCTGGGATTCTTGAATATGTGTTTCATTGCTGATGAATAGAGTGCAAATACATGTAGAGATGCTGAGACAAAGAAACCTGAGGACAGACGATTGAAAGAGGGTTTAGTGTGAGCTTAATGCAGTTTAGACTTTTATATTTTTATATCTGGCCATTCTAAAGAATCTTTTCTGCTCATCAATGCGTTTATGCATTTAGGAAAAACAGTAATATTGTGAAATATTATTGCAATTTAAAATAGTGGTTTTCTGTTTTAATATACTTTAAAATAGAATTTATTCCTGTCATGCAAAGCTAAATTTTCAGCATCATTTCACCAGTCTTTAGTGTCACATGATCCTTCAGAAATCACTCTAATATGCTAATACGTTTTTATTCAGGATTCTTTGATGAATAAAATGTTTAAAAGAACAGAATTTATTTACACTACCATTCAAAGTTTGGGATCAGTAAATTGTTTCTTTCTTTCTTTCTTTGAAAGAAATTAATATTTTTATACAGCAAGCATGTGTTAAAGTGATAAAAAAAAAAAGTGATTGTGAAGACAACTGTTTTTAAACTTTGATAATATACATATTTTAATGTTTTCTAAAGAAGTCTTTTCTGCTCATCAAGGCTTTGTTTATTTGATTAAAAATACAGAAAAAACAGTAATATTGTGAAATTTTATTGCAATTTAAAATAGCGGGTTTATATTTTAATATATTTCAGAATAGAATTTATTCCTGTCATGCAAAGATGAATTTTCAGCATCATTACTCCAGTCTTCAGTGCCACATGATCCTTCAGAAATCAATCTAATATGCTAATTTTGATATGTAATAAACGGTTGTCATGCTTATTTTTTATTTATTTAGTTTTGGAACTTGTGATACTTTTTTCAGCATTCTTTGATGAATAAAACATTAAAAAGAACAGCATTTATTTAAAATTGAAATATTTTGTAACAGTATACACTGTCGTTCAAAGTTTGGGGTCAGTCATTTTTTTCTTTGAAAGAAATTAATACTTTTATTCAGCAAAGATGCGTTTAATTGATAAAAAAGTGATAGTAAAGACTATATTGTTATAAAATATTTCTATTTTGAATAAATGCTGTTCTTTTTACCTTTTTATTCATCAACAAACCCTAAAATAATATCACAGGTTCCAAAAAAAAATAAAAAAATAAAAAAATAAGCAGCACAACAGTTTCAAGACTGATAATAAATCAGCATATTAGAATAATTCCTTAAGGATCTTGTGACATTGAAGACTGGGGTAATAGCTGCTAAAAATTTAGCTTTGCATCACAGAAATAAATTCTATTTTAAAGTGTATTGAAATAGAAAACTGTTATTTTAAAAAACAGTAAAAATATTACTGGTCCCAAACTTTTGAACAGTGGTGAAAATGACACATAAGAATGATAAACATGGAAGTTTTGTTGACACAGAACATCATATATACCTAAAACAGGTACTTTTTAAATGCACTACAAAGGCAACATCTGTTTAGACAGGAATCACAGCTGCATGAACAATATTTAGTTCAGTGTATCTGCTTCTTGTTGATTTTCGTGCACAGCTGACAAAAACAAGAATGTCATGACAACAGCACAGAGATGCATTTAGAGCCAGTTTCACAACACAGTGAGTCAGTGGATCATTAACATGAAAGACGTTTAGTTTAGTCATTAATATATTCTGTTAGTATACTGAACAAAAGCAGCAATCAAGGACTATTATGAATATTTAGGAGTTATTATTCCGTTGTTATAGCTTTCCTTTTGAAAATTTACCATGAGTATTCCAAAGATTAACATTTATTTAAAGGCATGTTATTGATTTATTTATTTTATTTCTGTGTTAAACTGGCTCCTGAAACATTTAGGTTCTGGTTGTTTGGATGTTTGTTGTATAGAGAGGACACTGAATACCCTTCTATCCTTTTACAATCTGAGATTTACAAATAACACGTTCAAAAAAGTTTTAATTAAAAATACAATGGGTTAAGAATCAGCCTCACAAGTCATGAATCTGAATGTGTTTTTGTGGCTGTCACTGAAGAAAGACGACAACGGCAACAAAAAAGCAAACTAATTGCATAGTAAGAACAGAATGAGAAAAGATCGAAACTTGACAGACGCCACCTGATGAAAGAAGGAAAAAAACAACAGAGATCAGATATGGATGATAATTACTGGTGATGTTGTGTTTGTGTGTGCGCACGTGTGCGTGTGTGTGTGTTGGAGGAGGTGCTGAAGAAGAAAGAGAGAGAAATAAAGAGAAACTGTGGCAGCCGTCTGGCACATAGACCAGTCTTTCATCTGCTGCTTTTAATCCTGACATGGTCCACATTCATGATAAAGCTTGCGCTTGCATAACCAAAACAAGAAAATTCATAATCATAACACTAAGCCTTCTGACCATCTCTAAATTTAGAGAGGCTTTAAGCAAACTGAGAAAGAGCAAGAGGAACAAGCTTAAATTGACACAAATGTGCCAGAAAATAGATATGCAGTGTTGAAACACCAAAGAAGTCACAGTTTTGAATTAGAAAAAAATGTGTCATTTACCATTGGTGCCCCCTCAAAAAATTACACAACACATCATTTTTTTAGAAAATGGTTTGGTTGTGCATGCATGATTTTTACCGGTGTTCTAAGAAAACGATTTAACCCATGGTAATTGTGCTTATTTCTTAAATAAATAAATATAAAACAAGGGTAAATTTAGTTAGCAGTCTCTTGATCATTTAGATCAAAAACAAATCTTCTTTTTATTAATTAGAAGAGAAGCTCAAGCATAGGTAGACAGAGGAAAAAGCAGCAATGTCTTAAACAAGATACATCAATGAATCATGAAAGGAATGAGATCATAAACATTAAAAAAGCACTTCAAGAACCCAAGAAAGGACACATGGAGAAGAGACAGAGAAATTGGCCGGCCGTCTGTGCAGAGAATAGTTCAGTTAATAATTGGCCTGTGTTTAGGAGTTAAAACAGGAGTGCGCAAGTGTGTGTGAACACATTCCTGGTCCTTCATTTACCCCCTGTGGGGTAACAGGAGCTCCTTTGTGGAGGAGTGTGTCTTCAACCACAGCCTGGCCCTCAATACAGACCACCTGTATGCTAATGAGGGATCATCCTATTGTATCCGCAAAAAGAGAACAGCTTGTCGGAGTGTGCCGCAATGAGACTGAGTGTGACCAACCAGGGAGTTAAATAGGGCGACAGAAGTGTGTATGTGTGCCATGGGGTCAGATCGCAGTGTTTCTAATTGATGACCTCAGATGGAGGTCATACAGAAAACAGGATTTGATTTCAGTACAACTGATTTATTTTAAAACTGTTTCTCCATGCATGAATGAAAGACATTCTCATACATTCAGTGGAGACCAAAAGTATAAAACAACATTGAAAATCTGGGATATCCCTTACAAAATTTAACCATGGTTTTACTACAAATAAAACCAAAAAACCAAGGTTACTGAACCATAGTAACTACAAATTAACCATGGTTTTGGTATTCTAAACATAGTTTAACCATGGTGTTTGTAGTAAAACAGTGGTTTTACAAATGGTAATCAAATATGCCAAAAAACATAGATAAAACCATGGTTAATTTTCGTAAGGGATAATCAAGAAGGATTTTGTACAATTTAAAATATGATGTAAAACTTCCTTTCTCATTTTAAAAAAAATATTGATTTCACACTGTCAAAAAATGAAAAATTCTATAATTAATTACTCATCCTCATGACGTTCCAAACCCGTAAAACCTTTGTTCATCTTCGGAACACAAATTAAGATATTTTTAATGAAATCTGAGAGCTTTCTGACCCATTACCAGCAACGCAACTACCACATTCAAAACCTAGAAAGGTAATAAAGACATTGTTAACATAGTCCATGTGACATCAGTGGTTTAACCATATTTTACGAAGCTATGAGAATAATTTTGATGTCACAACTGGCTATTTTAGACAATGTCCTTACTACTTTTCTCAGCCTTGAATGTGTCATTTACATTGCTGTCTATGCAGGGTCAAAAAAAAAATTAATCAAAAATATCATAATTTGTGTTCCGAAGATGCACAAAAGTCTGGAATGACATGAGGGCGAATGACAGAATTTTCATTTTTGGGTGCTAAATGCTAAATAGAAATATATACAAAATTTTCTGGTAGCAGTTTTTCCGAAGTACCCTGAAGGTCTGCATGAAATTGATCAAAAGTGACAGTAAAAACATTTATAATGTTTTGAACGCTCTATTTGTCAAAAAGAAAATCCTTTAAAAATACTTAGTAGCACAACCATGTGACACTGAGGGATAATGTGACACTGAAGCCTGGAGTAATGCTTGCTGAAAATTTCCTGATGATGTACTTGTCATCCAAGATGTTGATGTCTTTCTTTCTTCAGTCGAAAAGAAATTAAGGTCAATAGGGTCATAAAGCAGTTTTATCTATGCTGACTGCTGCTGCAAAGAAACTTTTTATAATGATCTGATGTTAGAAAATAATATGTAGACACTACTGTTAAAAAATTTGGGATCGGTAGAACTTTTTGATGCTTTTGAGTCTCTTAAAAGATTAGTTCAGTTTCAGAATAAAACATTTCTTTAATTTACTCACCCCCATGTCATACGGGATGTTCATGTCTTTCTTAAAGAAATTAAGGTTGTTAACCAACATTCCAGGATTTTTCTCCATATAGTGGACTTCAATGGGAACCAATGGGTTAAAGGTCCAAATTGCATTTCAGTGGAGGTTTAAAAGGTTCTGCACAATCTGAAGCCGAGGAATAAGGGTCTTATCTAGCGAAGCGATCTGTCATTTTCTAAGAAAAATAAAAATGTATATACATTTAAACAACAAATGCTCATCTTGCACTAGCTTGACTTCACGCATTACATAATCAGGTTGGAAAGGTCATACGTGGTTAGATCTTCATCTATGTACTTTGGTTCAAAAAGATAGTGTAGGGCATTTACTCCTCCAACTTCAAAATTGCCCGACATCATTGTTCTACCTGTTCTTTTGTAAAGCCCGTTTGACTATCTTTGCTCACTCGCTTTGTAAACACTGGGTCTGAACTTCTGCCTATATGAAGTATATGTCATGCGTAACCTTTCCAATGTGATTACGTAATGCGTGAAGTCAAGCTAGTGTAAGATGAGCAGTTGTGGTTAAAAAGTATATACACTGTATATTATTTTGAAAATGGCTAATTGTTTTGCTGCATAAGACCCTTATTCTTTGGTTGGGATCATGTAGAGGCCTTTGAAGCTGCATTGAAACTGCAATTTGGACCTTCAACCCATTGGCCACCATTGAAGTCTATTATATGGAGAAAAATCCTAGATTTTTTTTTTCCTAAAAAAACATAATTTCTTTAAGAAAGACATCTTGGATTATATTGGAGAATTTTTATTCTGGAAGTAAACTAATCCTTTAAGAGACATCAAAAAGTCCTACCGACTCCAAACTTTTGAACAGTAATGTACATACATTATTGTCTAACATCAGATCATTATGAAAAGTTTCTTCACAGCAGCAGTCAGCATAGGTAAATCTATTTTATGACCCTATATATGGAATGACAGACTTTTTCCTCTATTTTTGCACTCCGAATAGTTAGTTCTCTAACTGTTGATTTTCTCCTACATGAACACCTACTCCGTTCTCCAGGTCATCCATCACTTTGTTCATTTATATTATGCAATTTTCAAAGCAAATCTATTTTGCTTTCCATTTCTCTCTCTCTCTCCATTTTCTCTCACTCAACCCATTTATACATCTTTCCATCTCTTCCTCTCAGTGTTTTGCAACAGCAGGTTCTCTATATGCCTCGGGGTTTATCTTGGCACAGCGAAACAGAGATCCACTCCCATTTTCTACCAAGCCCTCAACGGCATCTACACCCTAGGTCTTCACCTTTTTTTTTCATCTAACAACATAAACCAGTCTTTTCCATATTTGATTTATTATCCCACCCACTCCAGCACGCTATTAGCAAAAAACATAATTATATCTCAGTAATTATTCACTCAGGTGAGGCCTAGAAACCAAAACACCATGTATATCAATGGCTTCAGCAGGTGCCCGAAGGGCAGACACAGATTGAAGCGTGTAAAGGTTGACCAAAGTTTATCAGTGTAATTGTTGTTGCCATTTCTTTTGTTGCATAACTGTAGAGCTAATTCTGCATGTCAGGCAACTAACAAACAAAGTAAGCGTTCCATAGAGACGCATTCAGCTTGTGATAACAGCTATGGGCTTGAGGAGCAAATACATTTTTCATGAGATATTTCATCATTCCCATCTGAAGTAAGAAGCTAATCAAAGCTGTGAATAATTTTCTTTGTTGCACAGATGAGATCTCCTGAGCCCACGAGGATATGCATTAGCAACTCGACAGCTTAAATGCTAAATTAACTCTAAACAGCACTTTATAATGTGTTGTTATTAAATTATCCTTCTTCTCATTTGTCATCACAAGTGCTTTGTTGGGATATCCTGCAAGCGATTACCTGATGACCTAAATGACTCTGAGGGATTGGCTGAATGCTGCAGTAACAATGAAGGAGCACTTGTACACACTAACATTAACAGGACATTAGAAAATTTGTGTTGTAGTGGATGCAAAGTTTCCAGGCTGAATGGCAAAGTCGTTTACACCTCGACCGCGGTCCGTTATGCAAATGCGGCCTTTGTTCGGAACACTGGACAACTGCCTATTCACATTCATACACGTATACACACACAAGTGGACAGTATGGCCCAACAAATGCGAAACACTCCCACACAGATCCATCCACACTTTATAGACAGCAACGGCTACTGTGTAGGGGGATAGTGAGAGAACAAAAAAGACAGTGTGTACGCGAGCGAAGAAAAGAGAGAATAACTGAGAGGAATTTCAGCTTCTGTCATAGACTTATGCATGATGCCAAGCCAGGCTGTAAAGGGAAGCCTGCTGTGGGCAGATCTGTTCCTGAACATTTGCTCTGAGCTCTACCTCCTACGCCGATGGAGCTCATAAGCGTACTTTATTTTGCAACGTTCTGACTGAATAGTCAAAAAAATGTCTAAGATGCATCCATAATGTCACTGCTCACCTGGTGAAGGTGACGCATTGATCTCAAAGCAGACAGAAGCACCCTCAACTCATATATATACACACTCAGCCTTGACTAATCGTCCCAAACTGAAGCCTTCAACAACAAGGAACATGCACGAGCCTGCCCAGCCCTGCCTAGCCTAGCCCGAAAAAGGTAGACACACTTTCCACTCGGCTCACCGTACTGCCCTCAGGTTTAAAAGTCCTGGACTAAGTTAGGATAATTGTTCTCCACTGTGAGCCCAGGATGAGTAGCCAGACCTGGGGCCAGTTGCATAAACTTAGCCTCTATGTTAAGACAGTGTCTTAAGAGCTAGTTTGACCAGCTAGCAGTTAGCCAAAGGGTAATCAGTCTTATTTTTTGGATTCAACTTAGACTAATCTACATTTTTATGTAACTGAATTTAAATAATGACGACCAGCTTTAAAGAAAAAAAATTGCTGGCTTACTTTTAAGACTAGTCTTAACCTTTTATGCAACTGGCCCCTGGATTAGAGACAACTGGGGAGACCCTGTGCTGGGAGGATGAGGGGGGAAATGCCCTGATGACTGGAGCTGACGTCATCGTAGTGTTATCAGGTGTAAGAGGGGATTTTACAGATCACGGTTTTCTGATTGATACCCAGGAAAAGCCTGCTTTGTTTGTCACAGTGTACAATTTCCAAATGTAATATTTCATAACTGACTGGAAAAGACTGCCCACGGTAAATTACTCAACTTGCTGTCATACTGGTTATTTCCGAAAAGGGCTTTAATATCCAGTAAACAGGTTATATATATTCTATAGAGATCGTACAGTGCAACACTTCTATTAAGGAAAGCTTTTTTTTTAAAAAAAAAAAAAAAAAAAAACATTTAAAAGAATATTTATAAAACAAATTTTAAAAATACAAAAAACAAAAATATATAAATGTGTATTATGCATATTAGCGTTGATAGGGGCGTATTTGATTATGTAAAAAAAAAAAAACAGGTTTATTTTAGATTTATACTACCAGTCAAAAGTTTTTGAACAGTAAGATTTAAATGTTTTTTAAAGAACACTCTTTTGCTCACCAAGAATGCATTTATTTGATTCAAAGTACAGCAAAATCAGTCAAATTTTTCGATATTTTTACTATTTAAAATAACTGTTTTATGTTTGAATATATTTTAAAATGTAATTTATTCCTGTGATTTCAAAACTACATTCAGCATCATTACTCCAGTCTTCAGTGTCAATGATCCTTCAGAAATCATTCTAACATGCTGATTTGCTGTTCAAGAAATATGTTTTATTATTATTATTATCAATACTTAAAACAGTTGAGTACATTTTTTCAGGATTCTTTGATGAATAGAAAGATCCAAAGATCAGCATTTATCTAAAATAAAAAGCTTTTGTAACATTATACACTGTATCATTCAGTATAATTTTTATTTATTTAATATTATTTTATTTATTTTGGGGGAGAAAGATTATAGAAATAAATACTTTTATTTAGCAAGGATGATTCAAAGTTGATCAAATGTGATGATAAAAACATTTATAATGTTACTAAAGATTGTTTATTTCAGATAAATGCTGTTCTTCTAACATTTCTGTTCATCAAAGAAACCTGAAAAAAATCTACTCAGCTCTTTTCAACATAATAATAATAATAATAATAATAATAATAATAATAATAATAAATGTTTTCTGAGCAGAAAATCAGAATATTAAAATGATTTCTGAAGGATCTTGTGACTGGAGTGATGATGGTGAATAGTCAGCTTTGAAATCACAGAAATCAATAACATTTTAAAATATATTCAAACAGAAAAAAAGTTATTTTAAATGGTAAAAATATTTCTAAATACATTGTTTGCTGTTCTTTGGATCAAATAAATGCAGGCTTGGTGAGCAGAAGAGACTAATTTAAAAAAACATTAAAAATCTTACTGTTCAAAAACCTTTGACTGGTTGTGTATTTTCAGATTATTACTGTTAAATGAAAAACAGAACATTAAAAATGTTGTTAAATTAAATAAAGCAGAAATAAAATCATATAATACATACACATATATGTAAATAATGATAAATAACATCAACTAAACAAAAATAAAAAAATATTGCATTGTCAACTAATTGAAATAAGTTAATTAAACTTAAAGCCCTGGAATTACTAACTTAATAGACTAAAACTGAAAATAAATAATTAAACCTAAATAGCAGCCTTTAAGAAACTAATAAAAAAGACAAACGGGCAAATAAAATGTAACTAAAATGAATTTAACAATATCATTAAAACAATAGTATATCCATAAAACTAAAACACTGATTTATTTGTCATGGTCCGTTCGCTTCAATCATTGTAAGAGGCGTGTCGAAAATAAAGCTTTCCTGTTTTCATTGGTTGTCTGATCTTTGGGGGGCGTGGCTTGGGTCTCTGATTGATAAAGCGGAGTGAGCGCACATTTCTCCAGGCTTTTTACCGCGACAGTTTCTGCTAAAGATTCACACAAACTTGTTATTCAAGTGAACCGAATCACTAGTGTTTCAGCGATTCTCGCACTGCAATAGTGCACCTTTATATTTGCGTCTTCAACGTGCAAAACAAAACATTGCACTCGTATTTATTCTTTTGAAGAGCATTATATCCCGGACTCGATGGATTTTCTGTGGCTGGTGTGCGTTGCGGTGAGCGTCAGCGCCTGGTACGCGTCTGCGGAGCGACACAGTGTTTACTGGAACAGCACGAATGCAAAGTAAGACTTTAACTACATACTCCATTAATATGAAACCTTTTAGTTTAAAACCTGTGTTTATGCATTTTATATAAATCGTTTTGCCTTTTATGTGATGCAACTCTGTTAGTATTCTTTTGTGATATGTGAAATCTCTGCAAAGTACACTAACACTTGTCCAACGCAGTATAGTAGTATATGAGTTAAGTACTATATGCACAGAATTAACAGTCTAGCGTGGTTCATGCAATGTTTTGTTGCAGTTTCTAGTTATTTGCTCATTTTAAGATTAATTCGGTGGGGAAAGGAGCATTAAGGAAATGCATATCTCTAACTCATAACAAGTCATTGACCCTGATGTTATGATTTTTCACAACAAGTTGTTTACGCATTTCTGTGGTTTGCTTATCTCTGCCTCAAGTCTAACCTTTAACACGCTAGTCTAGTAAATGACATGATAATTATTGTATAAGAGACGGCAGCTGGACTGAGAAGTACATGGAAAGAAACCAGACAGATGGACAGACAGATCAGCCTAAATATACGCACACATGTTAGTTTTACTATATTTGTGATGGCATCTTATTGACAGGCTTTGCTACCAAGATATGATATTTGCCATACTCAAATTATCCCTGAGACAAACCTGTTGATCTCTTTAGATGTACAGCAAAATGGGAATTACTGAGCCGGCTCTTGTTAACTATATTCATAAGTATTTTTAAATCTATTCAGCTTTAAATGAATAGCTAAACAGCAATAAGTAAGCAGACATAAGCACACTAGACGAGAATATCTATGACTAGTAGTAGCTTGGACTTTTTATGGGAAGTGTCTTGGTACTCCTAGTATGATATTAAGTTGTTACCGTTACAGTTTACAAATCAGGGAGTTGTATAAAACCTAAAGCTCCTTGATGGGCATTTCATCAAATGATTGCGATTGTAATCTCACCTCGAAGTGAGAAAGGACAGGTCACCAGGCACTTTAAAGGGATCAATACGAATGACTGCAATCAGAGCGATTTATTACGCTTTTAGTTGGAAACTCAAGAAGGAGAAAATGGGCTTTCGTTGATATCAGAAGCTTGGTACTGTAAAACAGAATCCTTGACCATGAGATGATATCTTTTTATTCCTTCCCATAGCCATTGACTTGTTACACCTGGATTTACACGTACGCAATGATAAACCAGTAGTCGTAAAACTTAACAGGTGATAACCAGATACATGCTGAAAGTCATGACCTGCTTGGAAGCTTTCATGATGTCACAGGTGATTCACACCGTGTGTTGTGAATCAGTCTGCTTTCAGTGAATAATTTATCAACGTCGTTGTTGCGCAATGTAAGTGTACCAGCTTTAACCAGACACGGGCTCAGAAGAGCCTAGTTTGCTGTCAGCAAGCAGAGAGAGAGAGAGAGAGAGAGATAAACCGAGAGGGACAGCTTCAAGAAATCATGTAACCGAGACCAAACTCTTAAGGAGCTCCAGTGAAACGAATAAGGTGGAAAAGTGACGGAGTAATAGGAGCTGCTTGGGCTTGGGTAAAAAAAAAGAAAGAAAGAAAGAAAGAGAAAATGATGAAGAAAAAGAGGTGGAGGGGATTATACAGCAGCAGTCTGGTGCTTGGTCCGGTCTCTAATCCCGACATGGTCCACATCCACGGAAAAGGTTGCGTAACCACAACAAGAAAATTTGTAATGACAAAACTCTAAGCCTATACATTAAAAATCTGAGTGGGTCTCTTCTTTTAAAGCTGTTGTTCTTGCACACGTACACAAAGACTTTGACAATGTTGCTATATTAGCGTTAAAACAGGTTAAAAACAAACGCCCACACATCAAAACCAGAACTGTAAATATAATCCCATCTTGAGCTGGTCATAATCTAGCAGGTGTGGTGGGATCTGTCTTTTTTTTTCCCCAAGATAAACCTTTGTCGTTAATCTTGCATTCTAAGAAAATGAAACAATTTCCGTTAATGGGATTTTCAGGTTTTCTTTGAGTTTTCTTCAACGGCTTCCATCAAAGCTGGTGATTGTTCAATCAGCCTGTGAAACTCAATCAGTGAGTGTGTAAGTGGATTAGTCAGGCTCGACTAATCAATGGCAGATAGGTGTTAAATATTAATTGCCGTGATTGCCTGAGTCTGCATGTGGCGTAGAAGCGTTCGCACACAAAACAAACAAAAACACACGCTCGACTGTTTTTAACCAAGTGGGAGTGAGTGAACAGTAATGATTTAATCTCCTGCGCGTGGCCTTCGGCGAGCTGACGCTCTGGTTTGACGAGTATGTGTGTGAGTGTTCACCCTGAGGAGACTGGATTTTCAGGTCCGGACTGACATATGGATGTTGTTTTCGACAGTCTGTTTTTGAGCTCGTCACATGCCTACGCTTGCTGAGTGTGCGCTGAAGGAGAAGTATACAGTCCTGTCGTGTTAGCATCACTTAATCATTGTTTTTGCTTTGAATCATGCGTTACGTTGTCATATGCATGTGCACTGCGCTCACTCGTCGAAGTTTCACTGGCTCGCATACGGGGGGAATGTGCGATTCGGGTATATTTAGTAGACTGGGATTCCTTCCAGCAAACATGTTGCTATACTTGACCTTTCAGCTGTCCACTCATTGTCCACCCCATTTCCTCGCAGTCCATCCCGTCCTTGGCAAACCAACTTAGTTTGATCTTTTACATGTATCTGAGCAATATACTGCTTAGTTGTTATCTTGAGGAGGAGGGGAGCAGACAGATCAGCATACGTAACCAGACAGATTCCACAGACAGGCTGTAAATCCATCTTTTTTCACCCCCCCTCCCTCGCGTTCTTTGTCTAAGGCTCATAAACACGCAAACACAGTCGGCTACGTAGGCAGGTCTACAATCTGTCAAACGAACAGATTATACGTAAAGTGTGTAATCTGGCCGGATGACCCATTCACACAGAAATCACAGTGTATATTTATAGACTTCAGTGTAATCCATTGCCACATAATCCCGCTTTACACAGAAATGGATGTGTATGGAAAATATAATCCGTAATTCCACAAAGCATTATACAGTGTTACAAGGTTTGATTGATTATGAAATCATAGATTAGAGTTCCATTTTAGTGTCTCAACTGATCAATGATGATTAATAACTGACTGGAAACTGAAATAATCTGTTGTTCCATTTCAGTTTTTTGATATACGTCTTTAGGCCTGTTTTTAACTCTTAAATCTCATTATTCTGAGCTCTTCCTCTGTTCTCCTTATCTCCAGCCCAGACTTCCTCACTATTTCTCTCTCTATATGTCCTTACACCCTCCCTGCTCCATCTTTCCGTGCGTTTTTTTCCCACACAACTCCCTTTGTCTATCTCGTCCAGTCACTGATTAATGTTTTGATTCCCACTGCTCTGTTGAGTTGCAGTTTTCCTGTTTTTCAGTCTGTAGCGTGCTAGATTGTGTAACTATCGGTGTAGTAAAGTGTGTGACCTGTGCGAGCTCACAAATGTAAACAAAAAAACCAGAAGCTTGTTGCCTGGCATTGCTTAATTACCTCAAGTGTTTGCATTCAGCGTCTTCAGCGGCTCACTGTTGCCATCTACAGTACCTGCTGATTATTTTCATTTCAGTCAGTGCTTATATTGTTTTCAATTTAGTGACTAAAGTCACTGACTTTGAATAAAGCTCACAGTATGCTACCAAACAGCAAGCTAGCATATCAGCAGACAATTAGCATCCATTTAAAAGTCAAAGAGAGAGGGAGGAGGGGGAAATCAGGCATTTGTGAGGGAACGACTGAGAAAGATAGGACCGGGGGATGGGTGATAGGTTAGAGGTCAGAAAGAAAGAAAGAAGTGTTTCTCTAAAAAATTAGCCTGAATGAAGAGGCCCAGGTTTATAATGTGATTTTAAACAGAGGGGAGAAAGAAAGAGGGTGGGGAAGATGGAGGAAGTGGGGGATGGGAGACAGAAAGATATATATGAGATATATACAGATCAAGGCGGAGCGGAAGGACATTGATGGATGGGATGAAATTTCGATTCTCAAAGTTTCACAGAAATGCACTCATAATCGCACAACCCCTGAAGGAAAGTGAAGAAAATGTGCTATCTTTGACACCTAAAACTTAAGTAGAATCTCCCCCCCAATCTAACTTGACTTAAAACATGTAACCCTGCCCCAACCCCCACATTAACCCCTGCAAATGGCCCGTATTGGATAGGTCTGGTGCTGGTGAATAGCTGCGGTGTGATCCGTGTGCTCAGTGTGATAATCCCTGGTTTGGAAGAGCGGATTAGCTGGATGGCATTCCGACCCGCTCCGCTACGGCTGGGGTAATTACCGCCATGCAATCATCAAGAAGGACAATACGAGAACATACCGTTTGGGAAGAAAGTGAGGGAGCGGTGAGGTTAGAAGGACTTAGCGGTGACTTAACACCTTGAACCTGTCAGACTTTAATGGTAGGTGTAAGACCGAGACGTCTCTGTATATTATACTTGTAATGGAGAAAGAAAGCCAGACAGACACAAATAGCGTAGAAGCTCCGTGCACGCGCTTGAACAGACAGGTTTTATTACTTGATAGTGTGAGAACAAGCCACTAAAATAGGATCATAATACTTGTCATGACAAGCAGCAGGTCTTAAAGGTTTTCAGTAACCAAACCCTCAACTCTGTGTGTGTGTTTGTCAACTGCTGACAGTGAGTGTAATGCAGTTGGCAGGGAGTACATCTGTTCTGGAGCACACAGCACTGACCGTCTCTCAGTGTGTGTATGTGTGTGTGTGTGGACACTGCTGACTCAGTCAGGGTGTGTCTGAAAAATCTGACCCTGAACTTTGACATTACTGACCCGCCTGACAGTTTAAAACATGCGGCAGAGTGAAAGGGGGGAGAGCAGGCAAAATATTAAGGGGAAACGAGACAAACGCATATCTGAGTTAAACTTCTGTTTTATATAATTTTTTCCCTTATGCTCACCAAGGCTCCTTTTATTTGATTAAAAATACAGTAAAACAGTGAAATATTACAATTCAAAGCTACTGTATTTTATTTTAATGTTAAATTGTAATTTATTCCTGTGATGCAAAGCTGAATTTTCAACAGCCTTTACTTCAGTGTCACATGATCCTTCAGAAATCATTCTAATATGTTGATTTGACACTCAAGAAACATTTATTACATATCAGTAGCCTATTAAATGCTGTTTTATTCTACACAGAGTGGGACGCCTCATGCGGGCCGTCATGTTGAGATCACGTGACCATCTTAATCAGTCAGCGTAAACAAATGACTCCAACTTTAAGTCTTTAAGCTTACACGCAATGTTTTGAACAGGCTCCTCTGTGTCTTTTGATGCACAGATGGGTGATGTGGCCCCCAGGGGCTGCAGGTACAGACACTTCTCTTGTGTGATGTTTACATGGATTCGTGTTTTTCTAACAACAGCATCACTCTCACGCCCGGCCCATCACAGAGCAAACTGAACTGTCACACGGGAACAACGGCGGCGTTTGAAGTGACCGACCACTAGGATGAAAAACACAACAGAGCTGCTCTGTGATTGTTTGAGATATCAGCGGCTGGCCTTGGATCAGCTCAGAGAGATTAGACGCGCATGGGAATCGTAGTGTGAGGGGCCCAACAGACCCTCTTAGTATGAGGCTAAATACGTAGATAAGTTGATAAACATTTACTGATAAAAAGACAATTAATAATACTGTTAAATGGGCAGTTAATAATACTGATAAACAGGCAATTAATAATATGACCAAATACTATTTTGCTATGTTTTTGCATTACTTAGACTATCAGAAAAAAATATATATTTTAGATTTTTACATTAACAATGTAAACAATATTCTGTTTATTAAAACCAAGTATGAATCTCATCATTTTAGTGTTTTTAAGCATTTTACATTTATTTATAAGAACTTAAGGCAGAAACAATTTAAACAATATATTTTGTTTTCAGCTATTCTTTTTAATAGTTAACTTTTAACTATTTTTTTAATTTTCAGATTATCAGTCATCAAAGTTTAGTAAATATTGGCCACAGACACTGATATTTACTTTAAATTTCACCAAGCTGATTACTCACTAAAAACTCACACAGATCATGTTTTCAGGCCATTTTAAGTCTTATTTTGACATAACAAAGTGGTTATATTGAAGCGTGTGAGTTGTTTGTTTGCTTTTTTAAAATCGGTCTTCCCCTTAACGGCATTATATTGTTCATTCAGACTGATTCGTAAATGCGCAAATACAAGAGGCGGGGTTTATCGCATGAACCAATCACAGCCGAACATAACCAGTCATATCCAATCATAAAGCGATGTATCTCACGTGACTTTCCCCCGTTTATTCTCAATTACCCCCCACCAAAGTCGCCACATGCTTTAGGGGGTCTGTTAAAACTCAATGGACTCAGGGGAGGTGAGAAAAACGCGGATTCCTACTATAACTTTACCTGCTGGTGTCACTAGAAAAACTAATGATTTATACACTTTTAAAGTTCTATTTTGCAATAATTACATTGTTTTATTTTTGTACCATGATTTTTTTTTCTCATCCAATATTGTGATTAGACTGGCTCCCTTGCCTCCAGACTTTATTTATTTATTTATTTATTTATTTATTTACCAATTGCCGATAAAGTACCAATATATTTTGGTGGCTGAAGGCACTAGACTAGACCCAACCCTGAGGCCAGTGTGTCTGAGAAGGAGGGGGGAAGGAGTTAATGACACCCAATTTGTGTTGTTGTCTTGGTCTTGCAAACACATTGTCATTAGGTTTCAAACAGCTCTAGATCAACTGCTTCAAAGGAACATCGGAGGAAGTGAGACGGAGCAATCCACCACACAGTCTAGTTCTCAAGAAAAACAGAGCAAAACTGAAACCGTTCACACTGCTTTTCTGATTTGAATCGCTGGACATTTAACATCCCTTTCACCCATACTTGCTCTCATCAGCAATGATTTGTTGATTGGCATATTGAATACACAAAAAACATCGCTTTCCCACACACAGAAAAGTCAGCTGGCTTAGCAAGGCGTACCCTCTGTCTTTTGAACACTCCGCTGATTAGAAGCCGTGCGAGACCGACTCTAATCTCCGCAATACCCGGCGCTAACGAGCGCAGTGATGTGTATGTTTACCCCCCGTCTGAATAGGCCGCGAGGCTGTTTAGACAGGTCGGCTAATGCTTACCGCAGAGGCACAGTGGGAAAGAGAGAGATGAAGGGGGTTGGAGTGGACAACGGGGGGCCCGTCAGGAGCCTCTGTGTCTGTCCGTCATTTAACCACGGCTCCCGATGGCAACAACAACAAATACATGTGCCAAAAGGGAGAAAGTGATAGAGCAAAGGGCACACTGGGGGGAAAGAGGCCGCCTTGTGTTTTGATGGCGGTTCACATGAAGGCCGTGTGAGTAAATGTTATGGTAATGTGATTGGGTTTGAAGATTTTGGGTAAATGGTAATGTACACTCACCAAGCTAATCAGCCAGTCAGATGACTTATGGGGTTCGAACAATGGCGTGTGTGGTCACTGTGGGGGTGGCGGTATCGAGACAAACTTTGTGATTTATTCAAAAATGTCGTCAGTTCGAGGCAAAATTTTTAGACAAAATTCACTATAATAAATCACTGACAACATGAAAGCGAAGACACAGAAAGAGCATCATACCGAGAGGCCTGTGGATTTGTCATTTGTACATCTGGCAACAGCAGCAGGGAAGCTTAGATCAGATGAAAACGAGAAAAGCAAATGAGACGACAATAAAAGAAGAGGCAGACAGAGAGGAGGCTGTAAAAACACGTAGAGCCGATTCAAAGAGCCAGTCAGTCTAAGCGGCTCCATCTCTGTTGCCAGGAGAACAAGGAAAAGGTTGTGATGGATCACATGAAGTTAAGGGGTTTTGAGATTTCACCCATAAAAAAAAGTTATTTAATTTTATTTTATTTTATTAGGGGTTCAAGGGCGTATTATTATAGTAATTGTTAGAATGGTCACGGATCAGCAATCCCCATGTAAAACTGATTGTGCAGACCAAACCGTAAGTCTTAAAGATTTGAAGGGGAGCAATATCACATTGTACGCAGCACGGTTTTTCACACATACACACAATATTTGTATCATGCGATTGAACTCCTCATTCCAGACAACTTTGCCTCTAGAACCACTGCTGTCAGTCAAACTGTTTGTTAAATGATTGAGATGTCAAAAACCTACTTTTGCTAAAAACTTAAAAAATGTCACGAAACCTGCTGAGACGGGTGATTCTAAACAAACATGCAAAGTTTTAAGGAGATCGGACCACAACTGGCGCTATAAGTCATAAATGTTAAAAAACATATTTTTATGGCAAATTACCTGTATTTCCTAAAAATACTTTTTTTCAATCATTGATTTAGGTGGTCACAGACTTGCTAAACAATATGTCTTTCTCCATATTCACTTGAATGCCTTAAAGTGCTTGAACCCTGTTAATCGCTGCGTGCAGTTATGTTTTATTTATTCATTTGTCTATAAAAGGAATAAAGATTGTAGTTCTTTCGAAAAAATATAAAGTGAAAAAGTGAACAGAAAAAACATAAAACAGATGGACGTGAAATGTATGTTAGGAAACCTTCCTTTTTAGGAAGGACACAGTTGGACAATTTCCCATGTACACTCCTTCAGCTAGTTTGACACCAAAATACAGAGCAGGAAAGAAAGAAAAAGAAAAGAAGGATTTTACAGGGTGTTTTACGCAAATAAAAGCACCAGGTGAAGGGTGAACACTAGTCACCCACACACGTGCATAAGGGTGTAGCTCTCGCTTTGGGTTTGTCCTGATGCTGCTTGCCTGGGGCTGTTTCAGCGTCACCTGAACTTTTGTTTCTGTTTGTTTGTGCCTATCAAGTTCTTTTCTGAGCTGTTTTAATCCTGAGGTGTGTCTGCGTTCAGTACAACAACACCTGTAAATATTGACAGCCATTCATGGATCTTCTCTCTCTCTCTCCGCTTCCAGTTTCCTATGGGACGATTACACCGTGGAGGTCCGCATTAATGACTACCTAGACATCATCTGCCCTCACTACGCACGTGGCGAGATCCCATCCCAGGAGGCCGAGCGGTACGTGCTGTACATGGTGGAGCTGGAGGACTACGAGAACTGCAAGCCGCAGTCCTTCGACCAGCTGCGCTGGGAGTGCTCCAGACCGTTCGCTCCTCATGCTCCAGAGAAGTTCTCTGAGAAGTTCCAGCGCTTCACTCCCTTCACTCTGGGCAAAGAGTTCCGCCAGGGAGAGAGTTACTACTATATTTGTAAGTATCCACATCTGTAAGCATAGATCTTTTGATCTTTACATTATTTATAGTGCTTCGGATTTGAGTTCTAAATTTTTAGTGTTTTCCACAGCCAAGCCTCTTCACCATCATGGACAGGAGTGTTTGAGACTGAAGGTGGATGTTGTTGGACCTCATGGTAAGTTAGATCCGTTTTTTGCATCTCCAACTAGACTGGTTTACATGAACAATGAAGTTTTACTAAATCCAACTATATTGTTTAATATTCTAGGTTCCAAGAACAAGAAGAAGAGCATGGAAAAAGATGAGGAATTAGAAGGAAAGAGGGCTGCCGGTGGAGTCCATAACCCATCAAACAGGCTTCCAGCAGGTGAGCACTTCTCATCCATCACTCTTCTCCTCACTTTGGTGTTAGTGACATTACGCAAGTTACATAGTCGTGAAATGTGCTCATCAACCTTCTCTTCTGCTTTCAGATGACCCTATTGCCATGATCCCAGTTGTGCAGAGGAGCGTGGGCAGTTCAGGTGTTCGCATTGCTCCCGTCTCGAGTTTTGTCACGTTGATCTCTATATTCCTCTTCTTGCTTCTCCACTGAGCCTAATATAAGAAGACTTTATGGACGCTGGTCCGTTGGGACACAACAGACTTTAATGCCGGTGCTGGTTACCGGCTTCGAAAAGAGATTTTATACAAAGAAGTTTTTTATACAAACTGAAGTTTTGGTGCTGGCGTGCAAGTTGCTGAGTGATGTGTTTGTATTTGTGTTTGTGACCAGAGAAAGCTGTTTTTTTGAAGAAACTTCTCCTTTTTTTTTTTTTTTTTTTTTTTTTTTTTTTTTTTGAAGAGTAATTACCGTTTTATGGTTCTTTTCCCCATCAGCTCTTTTTATTTACTTTTGTAGATTGTATGTGTTCATTTTTCCTGGAAAATCATCAAATTTATTTCCCAATGTGATGCAGAATAAACCTTGAAGACCGGACAGCTTGTCTTGTAACAAGAATTGTGAACACAAAAATGAACAATAGACTAGATATTGTTTGATAGAGACCTTCGCTCTACCGATTCGAGCCAAAGATCACAGGATTTATCATCTAAACCAACCCCTGATTTTGCACCTTATAAAGAATTGATGTTTGTGCATATAACAGTGTTCGTAAATGTAGAAGAGTTATCAAGCATTGGTGTTTCCTGTGTTTTGGATTTCGTGTTGCTGTAGTTTCAGTTGGTTTCTGTGATGTAATGTGAACACACCCCTACAAAATGTACTGGCACTAATGTATAGATGAGATTTTTTTTTTTTTTTTTTTTTTTTCATAAAACATTTGGTTTTGAATAGGAATGTTTGGTTGTGCTATTTGTGTTTGCAAGTGATGGAGAAAGAAGCCGGACTTCTGGACAGAGAGCACAACATGCACGAACATTTCAAATGGTTTACAAAATTCTCTCAAATAAGTTAAAAGAACAATTTCTTTTGTAAAAAGTTGTTTTGTACTGTATTGGTTTATAAACTTGTAAATAGTTATGTAAAAATGTACATATTGAGAGTTATATAAAATAAAGACCTTTGTTAATTATGAAAATGTGTGGAAAGTTTTTTTTTTTTTTTTTTTTTTTTTTTTTTTTTTAATGAAAAAAAGTGTATTTGATTCAAAAAGACAGGATGTTCTAAAAAGTAATTCGGTTTTAGGCCAACAGACAGATTCTCTGTGAAATTTGTTGAGGCCTCAACGTTTAACACTGTCAAAACACTGTTAACTCTCTCACTGTCAAACTTTCTTCCTGTCCTCTTTCATTCCCTTTTCATCTCTTTTTCCTGGCCAGGACTTCACAGCTTTTAACCAAACATTCAAATAGGGGTGAGATGAATGAGAGAAGAAAGAGGGAGCAAGGGGGGGATAGTAAAGTGGCACTTGGGTGCCAGGACTTGCGCATTTTCCTTAGCCTCAGCTTTTTTGCTGACATTTGAGAACATTAAACGCAAGATGCATCTTCTGGATTTAACCACATATTTGTCAATGGAAAATACATCATTTTGTTTGGACATATGAAGTGGAATGTTTGTGGCAATATGCAGTGAATGAAAAAACCTAACAGTGTTCATTCATGTGAACTTGCTATATGGCTGTTTCTCAGCTATGGCTATTTTTGGCACCTGGATTTTAGAAAGCTTTATATATATATGAGGTCAAAAGTTTACATACACCTTGCAAAATTAATAATTTTACCGAAATAAGAGGGATCATACAAAATGCATCTTTGTTTGTTTTTTATTTAGTACTGACCTGAATAAGATATTTCACATAAAAGATGTTTACACATAGTCCACAAGAGAAAATACTGGTTTCATTTATAAAAAAAGACCCTGTTTAAAAGTTTACATACACCTAATGCTTAATACGGTGTTGTTACCTGAGTGATAGTTGTTTGTGAGTCCCTTATTTGTCCTGAACAGTTAAACTGCCTGCTGTTCTTCAGAAAAATCCTTCAGGTCCCACAAATTCTTTGGTTTTTCAGCATTTTTGTGTATTTGAACACTTTCCAGCAATGACTGATTGATTTTGAGATCCATCTTTTCACACTGAGGACAACATATATGTAACATATTTTGTCTTCTGAGGAACTTGTAAGTATCTTCTGTAGCTTCTGAATGGCAGTACTAAATGGGGAAAAAAAAAAAAAGATATTTAGGCAAAATAAAAAAAGGTACGCATCTTCATTCTGTTCCAAAGTTTCCACATTAGCTCTTATTGCATCGTTTTTCCTTCTGAAGCATCAGTGAGTGTTTGAACTTTCTGTAATAGTTCCATATGAGTCTCTCAGTTGTCTTCATTGTGAAAAGATGGATCTCGAAATCATACAATCATTGTTGGAAAGGGTTCAAATGCTGAAAAACCAAAGAATTTGTGGGACCTGAAGGATTTTTCTGACTAACAGTGGGCAGTTTAACTGTCCAGGACAAACAAAAGAGTCATGGACAACTATAACTAAAAAAAGAACAGCTGTGGATCATTCAGGTAACAACACAGTATTAAGAATCAAGTACATGTAAACTATTAAACAGGATCATTTTTATAAATTCAACTGTTATTTTCTCGTGGACTATATACAAACAACTTTTATGTGTGAATACCTAATTCAGGTCAGAAATAAAAAAAAAAAAATAACATGCATTTTGTATGATACCTCTTTTTTTGGTAAAATAATTAATATTTTCCAGATTCTGTAAGGTGTATGTAAACTTTTGAGCTCAACTGTATATATATATATATATATATATATATCCGCTGTTCTTCAGAAATGTATATATATATGTGTGTGTGTATATATATATATATATATATATATATATATATTCTTTACCTTTGGTAACTTCATAGCTACCATTTTCTGTATCCTCAACATTTTTTATTGCACAATATCACAATAACATTTTGTAAACGTACATCTTGTACTCTATTATCATTTTTTGTTTTCTCAAATTTATGACATTTCTTCCTATTTCAACTCAAGCATGCTCTTTAGTACATTCACATCTGACAAAATTTCAACTTCAAAAAAGGCATTTGCAATATGATACTGAATTTTTTTGTTTAGGTCACTTTGTTTAGGCAGGTCAATCATATCAAAGCAATAATACTGTAATTTCTATAACAATAAATTATAAATAAATTAGGAAAGCTTGGCAGTTTTTCTAAGGAAGCATTTAATAAAGTCACAAGAGAGAGAAAACTGTTTTAATCTGTTGGATTTAATAACAACCACAGGGGAACTAAACGAGCTACAACGTGCAAATATTCAGTGTGGTTAAACACTTTTTCTGATGCATATCGTTCATAACAAAACTCAAGAGTCCTTAACCTCATTTATTTAGTGTTTTGGGCCACAGCTCTTCACCTAAAGCTTGTACTTTTAAAAACTGCATCTCACTATACAAACTACACTACAAAGTCTTACTATATTCAAAAGAATATCTGCCTCAGTCATCGTAAAATTAGGTAACTCGTAGTCACCTACACCTCCTGTTTCACCACTCAACCGGACTACGAAATGACGTCAGCGAGCAGCGCTCGGCGATAACCAATCAGAGTGAAGGAATAGATCCACACCGATTACAAACACGGAAATCAAGAAGGTGAACGTCAGCGTTGCATGAGTGCAGGATTTATAGGTTTTGTAAATATAATTATATTCGCTTGATAGCACAGGTGCCTGCACAGAAGCACAGCTCATTTTTTGCTTTTTTAGTCTATGGATTTTCTGCAACTGCTATCATGTGCGTGCATCATATTCACCGTCGGGATGTTCACGTCGGGATTGTAAGTTACTTACATGTTATGCTCTTCTTTATATTTATAATCAGTCATATCAGTAATAATGTATTCGAGCTAAACTGTTAGTTACACACTTACCAGTTTAAATAATCTTCGCATTTGGAATAAACTTAGCATCTTGCGCCCTCCTTGAGTTTACTGTTTAATATGTAAATTAATTAATTATAAAAGCTTCAAATAAACAGAGTTCTCTATTAAAGTTTTATTTATTAACTGTAGTGGTTACAAAAATATTGTTGCGCTTAGTATTGAATCTGCCTTCACTCAAACTTGATAAACAGCCTCCTTACAGGAGCACAAACAAAAGTTTCTGCCTACATAGTATACTTACTATTACTAAGTAAGTCATCAAGAAGATTGCAGATTATGAAGATTTTGAAGTATTAACAATAACTGTAGCAATTATGGTAATTTGCATGAAACCGTAGTACATTTTTAACAGCTATATTCTGTAGGTGTATATAGGCTGAGCATGTAAACATTTGGAGAACATCTGAAGCAAATGAATTTCACTATCAGTATGAATTTACAGTGCAAAATATGAAGCGTATGATTTGCATACTGTTTACTCTTCTAACTGCATGTTCTCTCTGCGTTTGCAGGACAGACTTGAAGAAAATGAAGGCCACACAGAGTGCAGATAACGTTCAGTTTCTGCCCTTCCTCACCACATGCTTGAAGTATGTATTTGATATTTGACACCTGTAGCTCACATTGGTAATATTGCATATGTGACTGCAACTTCATGTGTGCATTGTGCAGATTTTTCAGATGGTCTTAATCATCATGTTTCTGTGTGTGTTTTAGTAATCTAGGATGGCTGTACTATGGATTATTAAAGGGAGATGGAACGGTCATATCTGTAAACATCATTGGGGCCTTTTTACAGACTTTATACATCATCACCTACTGTCATTATACCAAAGATAAGGTTTGTCATTTAGCACTGTCCACTGATTTATGAAGCTTATTAATTATACAGCAGGGCCCAAAGTCTGAGACCACTATCTTGTGTTTTACATTTTTAAAATTTTATTATTAAACATTAATGCAGTATTTTAATTACAAATTATGTTATCGGCACACACAGTTTGAAAAGTTGAAGTGAAAAATTAATGCACTATTTTTTTTTATTTCATATTATATTGCCAGGATACCAGTTAGAATTAAAAAAAATAAATAAGTTAGTTAAATATATTAAAATCAAGTTACATTATCAGGATGAGCATTTGTGTGAAGTTTAGTTAATATTAATAATAATAATAATAATAAATTACGTTATATGCATAACAATTTGAGTTAAAATTTGTGTTTGAACGTTAGTTCAGTTATTTTAATTAGATTATATTATCAGAATACTAGTTTGAGTGAAAGTGTCATTTAAAAGTTTATTAAAAATGTTAATCACAAGTTATATTTTTAGAATGGCAATTTGAATGAACTGTTTAAATGTTAAAATTTAACTGAAAAAAATAATACAACATTTTACAAGTTATGTTATCAGTTATTGTACGTTAACAAGTTGAGTGAAAAGTTGGGTTGAAAAAATGTTTCATTTTAAAATCACATTTCGTTATGATGTAGATCAGGGGTGATTGTAGGATTTTCGTTTTAGGGGGCCTCAGTCCCCAATGAGTGTATTATAATAAAATAATAATAATAATAATAAATATATAAATAATATAAAAAAGTTTGACTAATAAGGGCAGTATACTAAACTTATTGCAGTATTCCACTGTACTGCATAAATAACATTTGAGGACTGAATAAGCCAAATATAAGCCTTCATGATCTCTCTCTCATTCTCTCTCTCCCACACACACACCTGTTTACTGTACAAATACAACATTTTACTGTTTGCATTTCTAGTACAACCCTCTTTCCTTAGCTCAAGTAGCCTATGCAAACCTCTTTGCCACATGCACTTTAATAAATAATATATTGAAAGTTAAATTTTCAAATGAAAATGGCAACATGATCATTTTATAAAGTATGCGTGCTTCATTTACACAATAGGAAACAGCTGTAGTGTGACGAGGGGTGAGCGCAGCGAAAACTTGTTATAATTTGAAAACTGAACTTATGACAAAGAACCACACAAATCTTTCGATAAACATACACCTCTGTTTCTCGCTCTGCACTGCCGCGGTCTGTGGATTGAAAAAGAAGAATGCGCTGAAAGATGGGGAGGAGCCGATCTATAGCCCCCCTAAAAATGGCCTAGCGACGCCCATGATTTAGATCCAAGTCTGATCCCAAAGTTTTTTAACGTGCTTTCAGACATTTGAACCCCACTGTATATACAGTACAATAAATAAAAATGTTCTGAAATAATAAGTTGTAATAGTCCATATTACTAAAGCATACCCTCCCATTTTCGTAACAGCTTCCTCTTACTTAACTTTGCTGTACTTGTGTGTTTCAGAGGCGAGTGTTCTCACAGACAGTGGCGATGGTGATTGTGTTGTGTGTAGGCTGGGTGTATTTTTCTATGGTGATTCCTCCTGGAGAATCTCAGCTCTCTCAGCTGGGCCTCGCCTGCAGTGTGTTTACCATCAGTATGTACCTCTCTCCGCTTGCTGATCTTGTGAGTACACACCTATACATTCAACCAGCATTAATCCTGTTCAAATACGCAGTCAATAATTACCTGCACATATTTACTGAGAATCACATTGGAGTAAAGCACATGAACATGAGACAAACACACCACAAGCTTGTATCAGTTGTAACATACTGTATTTATTACAATATTGCGTTACTCCCTAAAAAAGTAACTAATTACGTTACTTAATTACTTTTTATGGAAAGTAATGCATTACATTACTTTTGCGTTACTTTTTAAATCTGGGCAGGGATTGCTTGTTTTTGTTTTGAATGTAAAAAGTTCTGTTTTTGGCAAATGTAAAAGCCCACTCCAAAAACCTCAGGCTGAAGGAAAAGTTAATTCACGTCTGTACAGTAGAACACAGAAGAAGAATTAAAAAAAAAGCATTTAAAAAAAGGACAAATGATAGTTTATCTAGAGTAGTTTGGTTGAATTGAATCATCGAAGGTCGGCAGCAAATACACTGGTAAGGATATTTGTATTATTTAACATATTTAATTATAGCAGGTTTGCATTTCACTTTTTTAATTCATTTTGATGAATACTGAATCTGTTTTTTTGTGGGTGAGATGAATTAATGCATGTTCACATTTATTCTAGAGCTAATGTAACATCTTACTCCCAGTTTCTCTCAGCATGGGGACAGGAGAGCTTTCAATCAATCAATGGGGAAAAAGTAACTCAGATATTTTCTTGTAAATTAAAAAGTAATCTGATTTTGTAAAACACTGATTGCGAGGACTGTCAAATGACTTTCACAGAGTAAATTTGTTAAAAACATTTTACTTATCTCATTTGCACTGTTATAAAATTAAAGAGTTATGATTATTTAATTGCATACATTTACACTGCCCTCCAAAAGTTTGGAAACACCCCTGGCAAAGTGTGGTTTTGGACAATATCAGCATAAATCCTTATCATTTTTTGGTGCAAATACATTAAAGTAACTTGACAATATCATTGAAGACCAGCAGTAATAATTTTCATTTTGATTACATAATAATGGCAATATATACATGTCAAAGTCGGACATGCCCCTTTGCCAGCTGTGATGCCTGGTTACTGGTTTAAACTTGGCCTAGGTTTTTAAAAGATTTTTGGGTCAGCACACCTTATTAGCTTCAACAATTGATTGCCAATTAAGTTACAAGAATACAATGAATTTAGGCCCAGATTATGCAGAGCTGGAATAGCTGCTAATGGTGGATATTTTGATGAATCTCAAATGTACGTTTTTTCTATGTATAAACTGTTTAGTTAATAAAATATGTTTTCATAGTTTGTGTTGTCCCTTATCAGTGCAAAATTATCACAGATTAAAAAGGATTTGTGCCAATATTGTCCAAAACCCTGCTTTTCTAGGGTGTTTCCAAACTTTTGGAGGGCAGTGTACATGTTAACTATGTTAAATTAAATTATAGGTCAAGGTTCATTATATAGGACTTTGAAAATAACAGAAGTGCTGCACATCAGCCTGAATAAGCTTGGGGAAAAAAAAAGTTACAGGAAATGCACCTCATAATAGAACATATGTAATGCGGTCTAGGAAAACCCAACACATGGTGAAATTTTACCTTTTTTTAGGTTTTGATACCATATGAAAGCCCTTTCTAAAACGGTTTTTATTTTGTCCATAGCTTGAATGTAACCAAAGTTATGGTTATCCTAAGTTGGCTGAACGCTATGATTTTCAGGAATGGCATTTTGAGAGAAACGATCTTAAAGTGAGGCGGCTTTCACTTAATGGGTTTAACGAGAGCTGTCTGCCAAGTCAGGAGTGCTATACTGCATCATTACGCAAACAGGCTAACGTCTGTTTTCCGTTGTTTATCATAAGCATATGCTTTAAAAAATAAAAAACACAATTTGTTGAGTCAGCTTAAAATAATTAGTTACCCTGCTGCCTTAAAATTTTAAGTTCAGTCAACTAAAATAAGTTTAGTCAACTTGAAATGTTAAGTTGTACTAAGTAACAACTTAGAGATTTGTGTTTGCTAAACTTAACCGATGGGTAAGTAACCCAACTGCCTTAAAATTTTAAGTTGATTCAACTCAAATATCTAAGTTGTCACTTAGTATAATTTAACATTTCAAGTTGAATAAACTTTTTTTGAGTTGACTGAACTTGAAGTTTTAAGGCAGCCAGGTTACAAATTATTTTAAGTTGACTCAACAAATTGTTTTTTACAGTGTAGTCTCTAAACTTTTGATCACCCCTTGTATGTTTAAATAGCACGAATAGTGTACCCTGTAGTAGTTTACAAAGCGAGCACAGCGCAACTGTCATCGAACTTCTCCTCTTTATTAACTTCATCATCCGATCCTTCATCTCTGAAAGTGAAACAGTTGATTATAACATTGTTTAGGCCACTGACATCAAGACTGAGCAGTGCTAAACTAAGTGAGCAACTACAGTACTTCAGTACTTCAGACTGCGTTGTTGCACTCCTCCATCTTACGATATTAAAAAAACAAACAAACTTTGCGTGCTGTAGTTTACACAGGACTGGCGGGGAATGTGCATTGATGCACCTTTATTAAATATGTTACGTGGTTTATTTTGATAGATTAACTCTTTTTGTGGTTTTCAGAGAAAGCACCTTGGCAGCACGTTCTTAACATAAGAGAAAGACAGTAATTTTGTGCTTGCTGCAATAAATCGCTAATTTTCTACACTAAACAAGTGAATTTTTCCAAGATATTTTCAAAGATGATAGACAAGGTGTTATGAAATAATAATTTGATGACAACCTAATTTTGCCAAAAAATTTTCGAATTTCCTGAAAACGTCCCAGCGTGACATCCGATGGGTTTTCCCAGATCGCATCACATATTTAAATATATTTAATTACGTAAATAAATGTGTTATTTATATAGGAACAATGCTTACCAAAGCGCTGCACATCAAACATGCATAATAACATATAATTAAATAGGACAAAAGGAAAAAAATGACAGGAATTACACCACATAATAGAATTAAACATGCGTTCATGTCAACATGTTAATCATGTTAAAAAACGCATCACATTTATTTTACGTTAACTCTGACACCCTTACATATCGCATAAAGCATACATCAACTCTAAAATAAATGTACATGTTCCTTTCTTATCATTTCCTTAGTAAAAATAATGTTGTGAAGTCTTGCATTGACATTCCAGCATTCCATCTTTTGTTTATCACTACATCCATCCTTCTTTTCTGTGCCCTCTCATAGTCTCCATCTTCCTGTTTTGGATCTTTCTCTATTCCATATTTATCAGTCCAGCTCTATCTCTTCTGTGCCCGGTGGTGTATTTCCTGTCATTCTCGTACCTCCTTTTGTTGCTTCCTGTTTTTCCCTCCATCACTGTCTGCAAGTGTCAATATCTCCTTGTTATGGGAGAGACTACGCGTGAGCGTAAATAACATGTTGTGGCTGGAGCTGTGACGCAGCAGTGAGTACATGTGCTGGTGCTTAAAGGGATAGTTCACCCAAAAATGAAGATTCTGTCAGTAATTACTCACTCTCAGGTTGTTCCAAACCTGTAAGATTTTCGTTCATGTTCAGAACACAAATTAAGATATTTTTGATGAAATCTTAGAGCTTTCTGACCCTGAATAGACAGCACACAACTGCCGTGGTTCAACCATAATTTTAAGGAAGCTACAAGAATATTTTTTAAACCGTAGCAAAAACATCATTCTCCTCTCAAAAAAAAAAAAAACGTTGTGTTCTTTATTTCCAACAGCTGGATATCATGCGAAGTAAGTCTGTGGAGCGCTTGTCTTTTTCCCTGACCGTCGCTACATTTTTCACATCCACGTCATGGACGCTGTATGGCCTTCAACTGAATGACTATTATATCATGGTAAGATGATGAAGAGACTGACCTGAGATGTTGGTTTGAAGTGAAGCATAAAGCATTGTGAATTTATTTATTTGTTTGTTTGTTATCTTTCAGGTGCCCAACACACCTGGTATCTTCACTAGCCTCATTCGCTTCGTCCTCTTCTGGTGGTTTGGAGCTGTCATTCCAAACAAGCCCTCCTATAAACTGATCCAGATCTGAGAGAGGGTTTCGATTGAATGTGATTGAGTCTAATTAATTGCCTTCTCTACTTTCCTTTACCCAAGCCAGAAGAGATTCTGGTGTCCTTCGCATCAGACTTTCTGAACTTAAACCTCTAGTGAAACTGCCACTTTAAATTCTGCAAAGACAGACCATTTTTTACTTCATCTTTGTCTTGAGTTAAAGCGATAGTTCACCCAAAAATAAAAATCCTGTCATCATTTACTCATCATGATGTTGTTACAAATTTGTGTGACTTACTTTCGTGGAAAACATATAAGTCAATGGTATGTCAGCGTTAACCAAAACTGCTCAGCTGCCGACATTCTTCAAAATATCTTCTTTTTGGTTCCACAGAAGAAAGTCATACAGGTTTGGAATGACATGGGGGTGAGTAAATGATGACAGAATTGTCATTTTTAGATAAACAATTCATTTAATAGTTATTTCCTCAATTTACTCATGTTGTCCCAAACCTGTATGACATGTTTTCTGCTCACAAACAGACTTTTTATCCATGGAATTACAAAGTATTGAAACAGGAGCTATCATACAATATGTTCCAAGTTTTCCGAAGCCGCAAGTTAAGATTTGTGTGACGAACAAACTATTTTATTAAGTGGAAATCTTAATCTTGACACTTCTTGGCACTTGTTTCATAAACAGATTGTTCCTTTGAGTAATGTTCTAATGAATCTCATAATTCAGCTGAATAACTCATGCTCAAATATGACTGATCCAGTTCAGAAGTTCACTGGAGGGGAAGATTATCAGACTATCATGTAACTTAAAAACAAACGTGTCTTTAAGATTTGTTTTATGATGTGTTTATGTCATGAAAGCTCCTGTACCCTTATTGTAATTGGATGGAAAAGAATCTCCTCAGAATGTCTTTGTTTGTTTTTCCTGGAACAAAAGTCAGTCATACTGGTTTGGAATAACATAAGTATGAGTAAATAATGACAGTATATTATTTCTGGTGAATTTTAAGTTCTCTGAGTGACCGACTGGTTTCACTTTGTCTCTTTGGTTAATCCTTGTATGGATGAGGATGCTCTTCGTTTGTTTGGAGGTTTTTTTTGTTTTTTTTAAATTAATAGTTGCCAAACACAGCACACCCCAAACTGTTTTTTTTATCTCATTCCTTTTTTAGAAAATGATGTGTTACTGTTACGCAAATACATATTTTTTCTGTTTCTCTTGTGGTTAGATAAAGTTCCAAGTGGCCTTTAGGAAAATGACAAATATATAAATAATGAATGTAGTGTTTACAGATTGCTCATTAATCATAGCCTACTATTATAACATCATTCGAAATTGCGTCCATGTTGCAGTTTGGCAGCTATTTAATATAAGCATCCAACTCAAGCGACGAAGGCCAAAAGAAATTTTATATGTTTAAAACCTTCCTTTGTGTGGAAGATAACATAACACAAACATAGAAATGAGATTAACTGAATGATGTTTAATTAAAGTGATAGTTCACCCAAAAAAGAAAAATCTATCATTGATTACTCTCCCTCAGGTCGTTCGTTCATCTTCGGATCACAAATTAAGATATTTTCGATGAAATATGAGAGCTTTCTGACCCCTGCCCCTGTCCATGTTTTTACTTTAACAATGTTCTTACTACGTTTCTGGGTCTGGGAACATTTCAGTTACATTGCTGTCTGTGGGGGGTCAGAAAGCTCTCAGATTTAATCAAAAATATCTTAATTTGCATTCTGAAGATGAACGAATGTCTTACGGGTTTGGAACGACATGAGGGTAATTAATGACAGAAATTTCATTTTTAGGATGAACTATCCCTTTAAGAATATTTGTTTCTGAGATTTCAGAAAATAGGAAATCTTATACGCCTCAATTCACAGTTCTTGTTTTGTAGTAGGAACAAAAAGGTCTTTTATTCCTTAACACTGTCACTGTTAGGTCATCATTCTTTACAATGATCCCATAAAAACAATCATTTAAATAAACAATAACTTCGTACATTCCTCTCCCTCAGAGAACACCAAAGTTGAACAAAATCTCAAGGCTTTATTCACCAAGTTGTGGTGACAGGCAGGATACAAGGGGAGGAATAATCAGCAAATTTACTTTTATTTAGATTTACATATTTATAACCCATAAAAGATGGTACAATGCAAATCTTAAACTGTCATTGGCTGTTAATGTTGTTTCCATATGCTTCATCTGTGACGGATACACTTTTATCATTTGGTACTTTATTCACTACAGCCTCTCCAAGTCTCCAAGACTGGGTTTTGTGGTTATTACAATGATTTAAAACATATCAACTTTGTTGTATTGTTTATGGCTTTAGTGCTGTAAGTTTTTTTTGTATGTGTGTGTGTTTTACATTTTATGTACTATTTTATATCCTATGCAACAGTGTATACTATATCAGAGGGGTTTTACTGTAGAGGGATGTACTTTCTGGAGTTTACTGAGGGAAAAAATGGCTTAAATAAATTTTCTATAACATAACCTTCAGTGTCTGGCTGAGACTGAGAGAAGAAGTTATGAGAGCTTAGCAGGGGAATGTGAGAGGATTTTGTTCTGGTCTCAAAGAGGATCAGTGCTGATTGTGAGCAATGAAAACGAAAATACGCTCAAAAGCTGAGGCGTAACGCGTACTGACAGACATTTTAATTTCTGTGGGAAATAACAACACATTTATCTCTCACTATTAGGTGATTGGTTTTGTAGAGCTCTCAGCAAACTTTGTGAGTGAGTGTGTTGTTTGCTTGTTTGTCGTTTGTCTTGGTTAACAGGAGCGAGTGGGAACCGTGTGTTTGCCGTTTCTCAGTGCCTATGGAGTCTTTACATGCTTTTTCCTGTCTGCTTCTCAGAGAAAGACATGAAAGAGGAAAAGGATTGTGGGTGGTGATTGTTTATCATGAAAGTGTGTTTCTGAAAGAAAAAGAGAAAATTTAATTGGCAATTACCTCTTTTGTGAGAGAAACAATGCTGAACATAACATGAAGACAAAGGCATTTTTAAGTTGTTCAGTCAGCTTTGTTTAAGTGCTTTAATGTAAATGGTAAAGTTTACATTTATAAACAAAATGTTAGAAGATCAGTGGTTCTCAACTGGTGGGTCGTGACCCAAAATAGTTCACAGGTCCGTTCTGTTGTGATAGTAATAGGATCACAGACAGCAGGGGGGGAAATACAACAAACCATTTATTCGTACATAGTTTTTATCATAAATATAAAGTAGAATATAATATTCTGTGGTGAGATTCTATGTGAGATTTATATCTATATACATTTTTTTATTATTAACCGAAATGCTGGGTTCAGCTTGTTGGGTCATTTTTTAATATTTTTTACTCAGGTGCTGGGTAGTTTTTTCTGTAACTCAAATGCTAGGTCATCTTTACTGTCAATACAAATGATGAACAATCTCACATACCTATCCAGTGCTGGGTTAGTGCAACCCAATGTTGAGTAGTCGGTGTCAAACCGGTTAAAATTGGTTACATTTGTCAACGGTCATTTTGTGTTCTGTTTTGAGACAAAGCTTGACTGATGGGAAACTTCCTGAATGGAATTAAGGTACATATTATATATTTATTCCTATCAAATTATTACTGTATAAAAAAGAAAGCATATGTAGTCTCACATATTTTCTTTTTTTGCTTAAATATATGTCCCAGCTAACGTCTGCTTGTAACGTTAGCCTTCTACGAACGCAGCATTCACCTGATCTGCACTCAAAGCGAACGACGCGCCGGCACCACCAGGTTGAAAATGGTCAGTTATTGAATTGGAAAATATCTGGAGTACTATAGACTGCCAAAAAGTGTAACAAATCAAGGAGAAGAGTGCAAAAACCTATCTGAGAAACAAAAGGCGTTTGTAGTTGGCCAAACTGCAGGTTTTCCAGGGCAAGAATCTTGACAACATTCGTGTTTGTTCTTATCATTTCTGGTCAGGTAGGTGAAATATAAGGCTAATATCTTAATTAATACTGCTTGTATGTATCTTTTCCAACAGCAAACTTTAGTTTGTCAAAATATTGCACCCTTTCCTGCTTACTAAAGTCCTTCTGTATATGATTTAGCAGCTTCTACATGTTTTTCTCATAGTCCATGCTGTTGTTTATATCCAAGTATTGCCAATATGGCCGCGCATCCGGGTAACTGACCAAATCATGACGTAAGTGCAAACCCTCTATTGATAGTGTGCCATTGTTTCAGCTGTGGTCGCGCTATGTGTTTGACAGGTTGAAACGTAAATGTCGGACAGACAAGATGGCACAAGGTAACTTTAAACAAGAATATGAGATAAGCCATGAATATAAGTCATTTAATGAGCTGGGACAGCCTACTGATAGCAGTTTTCTTTCCACAGATACCTATTGGCTGCTTTTGCTGTTCCTTTCATGTGTTAAAACCAAAAAGTTTTTAAAGATTTCATGATTGTGAAAGACTGACTTGACATTTAATTAAAGGAGAAGTCCACTTCCAAAACAAAGATTCACATATAATGTACTCACCCCCTTGTCATCCAAGATGTTCATGTCTTTCTTTGTTCAGTTGTAAAGAAATATTTTGAGGAAAACATTTCAGCAATTTTCTCCATATAATGGACTGATATGGTGCCCAGATTTTGAACTTCCAAAATGCAGTTTAAATGCGGCTTCAAGCGATCCAAAATGCGGTTGTAAACGATCCCAGCCGAGAAAGAAGGGTCTTATCTAGCGTAACGATTGGTTATTTTCATAAAAATAATACAATTTATATACTTTTTAATATCAAACGCTCATCTTGTCTGACTCTGCCTGGTTCTTTTTTTTTTTATCCGTTTCATGACAGTTAGGGTATGTTGAAAAATGTTCATGTTCTCCCTCAACTTCAAAATCGCCCTATATCGCTGTTTTACCTTTTTTGTTAAGGGTGTTTGATCTTCTTTGCATGTTCACTTTGCAAAGACTGGGTCGGTACTTCTGCAACGATGTAGGATAATTTTGAAATGATTTTTGAAGTTGAGGGAGAAAAAAAAATGAGCGTTTGAGATTTATTTCGCTAGATAAGACCCTTCTTCCTCGGCTGGGATCGTTTACAACCGCATTTTGGATCGCTTGAAGCCGCATTTAAACTGCATTTTGGAAGTTCAAAATCGGGGCACCATATCAGTCCATTATATGGAGAAAAAATGCTGAAATGTTTTCCTCAAAAAACATAATTTCTTTACGACTGAAGAAAGAAAGACATGAACATCTTGGATGACAAGTGGGTGAGTACATTATATGTGAATCTTTGTTTTGGAAGTGGACTTTTCCTTTAAAACATTTTGTATATGAACTGTATGACTGACCCAGCACTCTGTCAAAAAAAACAACCCAGTAAATAGGTTAATGTATAAAACCCAACAAGCTCTGTCAAAATAACCCAGCATGTGTTGTGTCCAATATTTTCCCAAATCTGGGTTGCCAAATAACCCTAAATGGTTGTTTTTAAGCATTTTTTAGAGTGTACAGAGTTAACCACCGATGGATCCTCTGCAGTGAATGGTTGCCGTCAGAATCCAAAACAGTCCAAACAGTTGATAAAAACATCACTGTAATCCACAAATAATTCACTCAACTCCAGTCCATCAGTCAACTTCTTGTGAAAAGCTGCATTTTTGTAATGCATATGAGTCAAAAAAGTAGCACTTCCTCTAGTGAAAAAGTCCATCATCTGTTGTCCCCTCAAATCCACCAGCATAGTTGTTTTGAACTCTTTTCGCTTGTAAATGCTTATAACTTTCATGAACAAATTAAAATAAATTATTTTGTCATGTAAAGGAAAGAAGGATAAGGGGAAAGTGCATAATTTGCAAGAAGAAAACATTTACAATTATTTGGTCAGAGACGTCAACATTTCCCTTAAAAATGGCGCCCACACTATGACAAGCTCATTTGGCCTAAACTAGGAAACAATTTAGTGTAATTACAGTGTAAACCGTCTTTGTTACTGAACAGACAGATAAATAAACAGAGCCAGGGGCTGGATGGTCAGGATTGATGAATGACCATGTGGAGACAGAGAGACTAGACAACACTCACTCACAATCACACAAGAGTGTGTACGTGTGGTGTCCAGTGTTTCATCCTTTGTCGCGCAAGATGAGAGCCCTTGTGTGAAGACATCCGGGCAAATGTGTGTATTATGAATCACATCTGATTGATCTCAGACACTTCGCTCTGTTCTCATTACTAACAGTGCAGTAGCTGTGGTGTGTGTACGTGTGGGTGTGTATATTAGTGTATGTTCAATCAGCGCAACAATGGGAGTCCACTGCAAAACAGGATACCACTGTTTCCTGCAGCAGAGACAGTCTCTGGGATACACACACACAAATATACACACCACCTTAGAGCTGTCTAGGTTGCTAACTAGTGGACATACTCTCAGTGACATTTTCAGTAATACACTTGATGAATAACTAGCTTTTGTCTAGACTGGAAAAATGGTACTGGGATAGTTCACCCAAAAATGAAAATTACCCCATGATTTATACACCCTCAAGCCATCCTAGGAGTATATGACTTTTTTCTTACAGACAAATAAAGTTGAGGTCAAAAGTTTACATACACCTTGCAGAATCTGCAAAATGTTCATTATTTTACTAAAATAAAGAGGGATCATACAAAATGCATGTTATTGTTTATTTAGTACTGACCTGAATAAGATAATTAACATAAAATATGTTTACATATAGTCCACAAGAGAAAATAATAGTTGAATTTATAAAAATGTCTCCATTCTAAAGTTTACATACACTGATAGTTGTTAAGACAGTAAAACTTCTGGAGCATCAGTGAGTGTTTGAACCTTCTGTAATAGTTGCATATGAATCCCTCAGTTGTCCTCAGTGTAAAAAGATGGATCTAAAAATCATACAGTCATTTTTGGAAAGTGTTCAAATACACAAAAATGCTTAAAAACCAAAGAATTTGTGGGACCTGAAGGATTTTTTACTTCAGAAGGCCTTTATTAAACCCCCCCCCGGAGCTGTGCAGAGTACTTTTTATAATGGATGGATGCACTTTATTTTGCTTCAAAATATCAACACCCATTCACTGCCATTATTAAGCTGAGAAGAGCCAGGACATTTTTTAATATAACTTCAACATCGTTCGTCTGAAAGAAGAAATTCATATACACCTAAGATGGCTTGAGAGTGAGTAAATCATGGGGTAATTTTCATTTTTAGATGAACTATCTCTTTAAGGATCTATTTCTACTGATTTAACCCTTAAAAAAATTTATTGGCATAACCAAATGTGGTCAGGTTAATTCAGTCATATTAAATAATATATCAAATTTATTTTAAACATTAACTGTAGTAAATTAACATTTTATATAACATTTTAAAATAAATTAGAAGAGTGAAAAATGTTTAAAATCTCAAAAAAACATTCTTCACAGTTTTAGGACTGAGTTGAGAAGTTATATAGTGGTGAATGGAAGCCAAAAAGTTTTCTTTTTTTGTATTTCCATTTAGAAAAAAATCATCAAACGATTGATAACGCTGGTCAGAAAAAAGAAAGATAATAAACTGCTTGTTGTATTCCTCATTTGTAAGTCACTTTGGATAAAAGTATATGCTAAATGAATCAATGTAAATGTAAATTTGCTGTCACTCCCTCAGCCAGTGTGATGGAAACACCCACACAACAGCGGTAACTAGTTTTCTGAAATTGAAAGGTAATATAACAAAGTATAGGTAATATAACACAGCTGGTCATTAAATGCAAAAAATGTCTCAGAAAAATATAGTTCCAGCATAATGTATTTGCAGAAACTACTGATTTTGATTGATATTTTTTGCTTTGTAAAATATACGTTTTGAAGTGTGGCTTAAGATCTCGTTGTGTGCGATGATCCAAATAAATGTTATAAATGTGCAGAAGGAGCACTTTAAACTTGTTTGCTGAACTCTGAAAAACAGTAGTGTGTGTTTGCTGCATCAGCATGCTAGCATGTGTGTGTTTGTAAGTGTGTGTGTGCAATGTCAGCTCATATGTTTCAGCTTTCAGCAAGTAAAACACACCTGTGAGAGCTCCAGCTGTTGTTTTGAAGAGCCTGAACAAGGGAAGCAGAGACAGAGGAAGAGGAATGTGCTGTTCTCTCCTTTTTTTTTCTTTAGTCCTTCTCATCTCCTGTATCATGTTTGTTCTGTTAACTTTCATCTCATTCAGGTCTCCTTTTTCTAACAGCCTTAATTATCTCCTTGTGCTTGTTTGCATTTGTCTGTTTCTGTCTTTCCGCCAGAACTGTAGATGTTAACAAAGATGCCAAAAGCACCGCAAGTTGTACTGACATGTTTTTAATAGATAGACTTCATCCTTCAAATCTGGAGAGAAAAGTAATAAACGTGAGACGGAGAGGAGGAGACACAGGCGCAGACAGGCAGCGCCCCTCCGGCACCTGCTGACCTCTGTCATAGATTTCAGGGGGGGTTAAACTTCTGCCAGTAAAACAGGTTAGGTCAAAGGTCACAGCTATAATGGTGGCCTTGTTTTTTTCCTGCCCAACTGTCTCATCATCTTCTGTCTCTGTTTCATGTGCAGTTGCTTTAGGCAGGCAACACTGTGCAGACCCAAAACATTCAAGCTGCTATTTCAAGCTCTACCTAGTTTATCTATTTTTCCGTATTGTGTCATTTGCAATACTCATTTTAATGGCAGCTGCTGAGCTTGTCCTTCATTAGCGACTGTTGTGAGCTGTGATGTCCAAGCAGCAAACCGAGAAAAAAAAAAAAAAAATCATACTTTTTAGAGCTCCCCAAAAATAATTGGGCACCGGTAACATATCTACTATAATATAACAAAATATTTCTGATTTACATGCTGTGTAGGCAGAATTTATTTTGTCTACACAAATACATTTAAATGGCTGTCAACGGATAAAGATGCCTTTTGCAATCAGATGGTGTAGTTACGACATCCACCTCCAGAGGCTGATTAGATCTTTAACCAGCCAAACCTCGTCATCTTGCCTGAACTGGAGACTTTAAAATTGCGTTCAATAGTCTGATGCTAATTTTAAAAGTTTTGCACATTAAGGGTACGGTCACATTTATCTTTGTGTGGTGAAATTCCACTGGTGAAATGATTTAATCATTGCAATCTTGAATGTTCACATGAGGAACATAGATTTCTCATGGAATCCAAGTTATCTGAATTTCAAAAAAAAAAATTGAAAGTGATGCCGTGCTGCATGCAACACTACACTTGGAAGTCAGTGCGTATACGTTAGCTAAAAGTAAATGTACTAACATTTATTTTATGCTAAGTATACTGCGATACATTTACATATTATGTACTTAATAAAAAATACCCTGCAATTGTACTTTTAGTGTACTAACTGGTACAGTGGCATGCGAAAGTTTGGGAACCCCTTGCAGAATCAGTGAAAATGTAAATAATTTTAACAAAATATGAGAGGTCATATAAAATGCATGTTATTTTTTATTTAGTACTGTCCTGAGTAAGATATTGTACATAAAATATGTTTAAATATAGTCCACAAGACAAAAAAATAGCTGTAATTATTAAAATAACCCCCTTAAAAAGTTTGGGAACCCTTGGTTTTTAATACTGTGTGTGTCTATGACTGTTTTTTTTGTTTGTTTGTTTTGTGATGGTTGTTCTTGAGTCTCTTGTTTGTTCTGAACAGTTAAACTGAGCACTGTTCTTCAGAACAATCCTCCAGGTCCTGCAGATTCTTCAGTTTTCCAGCATGTTTTGCATATTTGAACCCTTTCCAGCAGTGACTGTATGATTTTGAGATCCATCTTTCCACACTGAGGACAACTGAGGGACTCAAACACAACTATTAAAAAAGGTTTAAACATTCACTGGTGCTCCAGAAGGAAACACGATGCATTAAGAGCCGGGGGGGGTGAAAACTTTTGAACATGATGGAAATGTCCAAATTTTTCTTATTTTGTTGAAATATCATTTGTTTTCTATTTAGCACTGCCTTTCGGAAGCAACAGAAAATACTTGTGTGTTTTCCGGGAGATATATTAAGTACAATTTACCTAAAAAGTTTTCACCCCTTGGCTTAATGCATCGTGTTTGTTTATGGAGCATCAGTGAATGTTTAAACCTTTTTTAATAGTTATGCGTTTGAGTTCCTCAGTTGTCCTAAGTGTGAAAAGATAGATCTTAAAATCATACAGTCGCTGCTGGAATAGGGATCAAATATGCAAAAGATTATGGAGAACTGAAGAATCTGCAGCACCTGGAGAACTTTTCTGTAGAACAGTGCTCAGTTTTACTGTTCAGAACAAACAAGAGACTTATGAACAACCATCACAAAAAAAAAAAAAATAAAAATAAAAAAAAAAAAAATTATAATAATCTTTTATATAAAATATCTTACTAAACAAAAAATACCATGCATGCAAACAGTACAAAATAAAAAATAACATGCATTTTGTATTATCTCTCTTATTTTGTTAAAATTATTCACATTTTCACAGATTCTGCAAGGGGTTCCCAAACTTTTGCATGCCATTGTGTATTTAAAGTCTGCTAAATTTGATCAATAATGTTGTACTTAATGCACTTAAATTGTGTGGAAGTAGTGCTTAAGTCCAAATAAAGATATGCTTAAGTATTTGATTGTGCTAAAGTGGAACTATTGCAAGTATAATTATAAATATTTTAAAGACTTTTTTAAAGATCATACAATCCTCATCAATAGTGACGTTAAAACATATGTTAGGCTTAATATTAAGAAATGTGCATTATGCACAAGTAGTACTCCAAATAAAGTTTAATTACAACTTTTTTGTAATTTTTATATCAGTGAGTCTCAAGAGATGTCAGTAAATATGCAAATAGGCTTGAACTACACTTACTATAAAATAAATACATTTTAAATCTATTACTTATATAAGAACTTGAGGATGAGTATGATGACAGTTTTTTTTTTTTTTTTTTTTTTGGTTTTGTTTTGTTTTGTGGGTAAACAATCCTTTTAAGAATTAAACTGTGTTTTTGTAAAGACTCATCTGAAAGGTGTATACACAGATTAGACAAGGCTGTACTTATAATATCTTCGGGTCACCACTCTCAGTGTTCATCGTTTTAAAATAAATTAACTTGAACCGCGGTCTTTCACTACACAACGGACAAAATCCTTCCTCTGTAAATACGTTAGTAAGATAGTAGTTTGGTGTTGGAAAGAGCAAAAATTTAGAATGAAACTTATTATCGAGCTTTACCAGTGGGGAATAGGGGATAATCAATCCCTGAGCGACTAAAGAAGCAGATGAAAGAACGACGACAAAAAAAAAGACAATAAACATCATTATAGCACACACAAGGTGGAAAGATTTGATGACAAATCCTCAGTAGTGGTTGCCAAACTGCTCGTTTCATCGTTGGACCGGTAGGTGAATTCTTTATTTTGTAAACTTCTTTATAAAACTCACAAGTATCAGTAAATGTACATATTTAGGGACTTGCTAATCCACGTCAATAAAACGGGCACAAAATGTAAGTATTAAGCAGTAAGGCGTCATAGATCAGTGTTTTTGACCAAACTTTATTTGTTAATTTTTTTTTAAAGTAAAATTATTTAATTCCTGCTTTAAAGTAATTTCTAAAACAATACATTGCTTTATTTAGATTTTTAGTACATTACATTGCAGTGTTTATTACTTAAGATTAAGCTATAGACCTACATACTAAGCAAGCTTGTGTGAAATCTTATTTTTCCTTCATATACTTCCGTACACAAGTACAAGTTACTTCAATCAGTCGATATGGCCTCTTTATGGCTGTGTATTAGGCCTCCGAATGGAATCAGAGACTCTCTGGACGAGTTTGGCACACTCCGCCAGGTTAAGGAGTTTGTCATGATCATCATCTACATCGTCCATCCATTGCTGAATCACCATCGGGTTCAGGGTCTACAGAAAGAGACAGAGAATAAGAATGGTCTACATGTACTATTTTCAAACTTTGTGTGGCTCCTGCATCAGCAGCACCACACACATATAGTACATTCATAGTACAAGAAATTGCTGAATACAGTGGTTATTTTTGTGTTCTTTGCGCACAAAAAGTATTCTTGTAGCATCATAAAATTACAGTTGTACCAGTGATGTCACATGGACTATTTTAATGATGTTCTTACTACCTTTCTGGGCTTTGAATGTGGCTTAAACTTCTATGCAGGGTAAGAAAGCTCTCAGATTTAATCAGAAATATCTTAATTTGTGTTGCAAGGGACTTACGGGTTTGGAACAACATGAGGGTGAGTAATTAATGACAGAATATTCTTTTTTTTTTTTTTGTGAACTATCCCTTTAAAAAAAGTATGTGTGTATACATACCTGGATTGCCCATCCAAACTCGATCTGCATCATTTGAAAGACCTTTGGCATGTCCAGGAGCTGGGTCCCACTATTAGTGTATTGTGTGCAGATCTCTTGTCCTTGACGAGGAGGAGGTGGGTTCTCTATTATAGAAAAAGAAAGCAAATGAAAAGGTTTTAGATCCATATGGAAGTGAGATATCATGATTAAATTACATGGCAAAGCACTGAAATCTGAATTTCTGGAGGAAAAAAAAAAAAAATAAAATATATATATATAGATAGATAGATAGATAGATAGATAGATTAGATAGATAGATATATAGATATAGATATAGATATAGATATAGATATAGATGTAGATATAGATATATAGATGAAGACTAGAATGTAATAGGTCTGTATGATCTCCAATGAAAAGAAAACTGATTGGACACTCACCTTGAGAGTTCACCACAACAGCCAGCAGGCACAGGCTCAACACTGCCACCAGATGGCCAAACTGTGCCATTGTTGCAGATGTTTTCCAAGAACAAGACTGTGAGACTCAGATGAGGTGAGACTGTGAAGGAAAATAAAGAAATTTAGATTAAAGAATGTTGAAAATATTAAACGTCACTATACGTGGATTTTAAATATCCCACAAAATTGAAGTTTTGTGGTTTTTAGTTCGTCTGTATGCTAGTATGGGGAGAAAAAGGAGGGAGAGAGAGAACACTTTTTGCAAACATTATTTTATGTTTAAAAATAAAAGAAAAAATCTTGACCAGGGGTGCATCAGGTAATCTCAGGCAAAACTAAGGGTGCTCCAGAATACGCGTCGGTGTCTTTTTAATATGTAGCCCTGTCTTAAAATATGGATTTTTTATTTTTATTTTTTATTTATCAAAATTGTATGAATTAACTTGAACCATTTATTCACTATGTTTTGTTTAATTCTACTAATTATGACGTTAAAAATAATGTGTTTTTTTTTTTTGTTTTTTTACGTATAAGTATAGTTTCGAAAGAACACTAATAAAACAAAAAAAACTAAGAAAAATAAAGGTTCTTTACTGGCATCAGTGGTTCTTTGAAGAACCTTGAACATCCACAGAACCTTTCAAATGCAGAAAAGGGTCTTTATAGTGGAAAAAGTTTCTTTAGATTTTTAAAATGCTCTTCAAAATGGTTCATTTAAGAACTGTTTGTTGATTGGTTCTTTGGGAAACCAAAAATGGTTCTTCTATGGCATCACTGCAAAAACACCCCTTTGGAGCCCTTTTTAAGAGTGAATATTTATTGTGAAAAGCATTATTCAAAAAATTTAATTCAACTGAAAATGTTTTACATGAGGTTTATACATTTAAGTTTATGAACTACATGAACTAAGAATATATGTTCTCCAGATAATATTGTAGTAATTTTCCCTCTTTATTTTTTTAAACTGTATAAATGAGTCTTAATAGGTATTAAAATACACAACTATATATTTGAGTAAATAACATTTTAAGACATTTCATATGATTTTGAGTTATTTTCTCTTTAAGTCCTGCTATTACACTGTAAAAAATAAAAAACACAATTTGTTGAGTTAGCTTAAAATAATTTGTTACCCTGCTGCCTTTAAATTTTAAGTTCAGTCAACTAAAATAAGTTTAGTCAACTTTAAATGTTAAGTTGTACTAAGCAACAACTTAGATATTTGTGTTTGCTAAACTTAACAGATGGGTAAGTAACCCAGCTGCCTTAAAATTTTAAGTTGATTCAACTCAAATATCTAAGCTGTCACTTAGTATAATTTAACATTCAAGTTGAATAAACTTTTTTTGAGTTGACTGAACTTGAAATTTTAAGGCAGCCAGGTTACAAATTATTTTAAGTTGACTCAACAAATTGTTTTTTACAGTGTAGTTAGTCTTTAGTTACAAGTTTAAGGTTACCACAGCAATCTACAAACATACACAGGACCAAACCTCACATATATCAAGTCAATCTCATAAAGAGACATTACACCTAGTTCTAGAGATTACAGATAAACGCTGCAAGAAAAATCTGTTTCTGGGAACTCTGGTTTTACACACTCATTTCCTCATTGTATCCTCAGTGGCTCATTCCAGTTATCTTTCCATCAATGTAATACAATCATTTTGCAAAGAATGCAAACATGTAAGTCTTTTAAAATGCTCAATGAAGTGTATTGCTTTAGCTGTCGATCCGGTTATTCAAGCTTTTGTTAAACTTAAAACACCCCGGTGACAGAGCTCATGTGGGTTTTCACATGCTGTTATGCTTTCTTGTAAATGTCGGTAGAGTGAAAGATTTAAAAGGATAGTTCACCCTATTGCTTCTAAGCCATATGAATGTCTTTCTTCAGTGAAACAGAAAAAGATTAAGTTTGGCAGTGTGACCGTTTCAGTCACTGTTCACTTACTTATGGAAAAAGATGCAATGAAAGTGAATGGTGACTGAAAGCGTCTTTTTCCTAACGTCTGTTGCATTTTACAGAAAATAGAAAGTCGCACAGGTTTAAAACCACATGAGGCTGAGTAAATTATGACATTTTAATTTTAGGAGTGATTGAATAGTTGAAGTCTTTCAAATATCAATATTAACAAAATTCATTGACTTCAAATCAACATTGTCTAGGATGGCATTGTAACCATTTGAATTATATGTTTAAAACAATGCAGGTTGACAAATTATTAGAAAGTGTCACTTTACTAAACCTTATGATATCTGATATGCTTCTGTATCTGAAAAAACTGACCTAATAGATTCATAAAATTGTGATGTTGTGCAGTGATTTTGTATTAATCTCTTAATTCATGCAAATGTAAAACCATTACAAATCAATACATACAGAACTGATCAAAAAGCATACAAAAATAATATTCAATTAATCAAATAAGCAGTAATAGCAATAATGTTTATAGCCTGCCGTGAACACTGGAGCTGAAGTTAAAGCATGCAATGAAAACAGAAACTAAGAACAGTGAACAGAGAATAAGAGCAAGTAAAACAGTTTGCAGAGAGCAGGTGCTTCTTACCTGTATCAAGTCTGAAGAGAAACTGCGACCTGCTCTGAACACGGAGAGTAGAAAAGATATAAACGTGTGATTTACATATCACCACCCATTTTCACATGTGATACAATGAGTGGGAGGGGATTTTTTAAAAAAAAAGTTTTGTTGATTTTCTTCCTCGTTCCTGATGAACATCATGAAAATAATGCAAGTACTCAAGTACAGTAGATCCAATTTTGACCTTATGCAAAGCAATATTTACAGAATGTGACATTCATACATAAACCAGCGAGCAAAACTCTGTGTTCTCAGACTGACGTGCACAATCTTACAAATTTCAGCTTCCTGAATCATGACTATAACAATGATAAACATACCATTGAAATGGGTGAGTCAGTCTGTATATAGGATGAACAAAAACAGGACTGACAAGCAGAATTTTTTTTACCAGAAACATTATTTTACTTTCACTTTAATCACTTGATAATAATGTGCTGGGACATTCTGATCAAATATCATATCATATGAAAGGAACCTGCTAATATATTATAACCTCAGTGATGTGCTTGTGTCACAATATGTGGTTGTAGCACTAATTTTTTTTTTGTTTTGTGGATCACATTCATGGTGACGAAAAACAGTTTGTTTGTCCATTTTGACCATGGTTTTCAGTCATTTCTCAGTCATTTAGGCTTTACTTGATGTGAGATATATCAAGGCGCTTAAGAAAGACTACACGTAACCAGTTAAGCTGTGTATTTAGTTTATTTAGTAGAGAGAGAGAGAAAAGTTTTTCCATTCACATGCACTCCAATTTTGATCTCTTAACCTCTATATTGTTTACTGGGGTTATACTTTCCCACAAAATGTACAGTTGAAACGTTTACACACACCTTGCAGAATATGCAAAATCTTAATTCTTTGACCAAAATAAGAGGATCTAACAAAATGCATGTTGTTTTTTATTACTGACCTGAATAAGATATTTCACATAAAAGATGTTTACATATAGTCCACAAGAGAAAATAATAGTTGAATTTATAAAAATAACCCTGTTCAAAAGTTTTGATTCTTAATACTGCGTTGTTACCTGAATGTTCCACAGCTGTGTTTTTTGTTTAGTGATAGTTGTCCATGAGTCCCTTGTTTGTCCTGAACAGTTAAACTGTCTGCAGTTTCTCAGAATTTTTTTTTTTAGCATTTTTGTGTATTTGAACCCTTTCCAACAATGACTATATGATTTTGAGATCCATCTTTTCACACAACTGAGGGACTGTAATAGTATGCAACTATTACAGAAGGTTCAAATGCTCACTAATGCTCCAGAAGGAAAAATTATGCACTAAGAGGCAGGGGTTGAAAACTTCCGGAATTTGAAGATCAGGGTAAATTTTACTTATTTTATCTTCTGGGAAACATGCAAGCATCTTCTGTAGCTTCTGAAGGGCAGTACTAAATGAAAAAAAAAGGATCTTTAGGCAAAATCAGAAAAATGTGCACATCTTCATTCTGTTCAAAAGTTTTTTACCCCCAGCTCTTAATGCATCATTTTTCCTTCTGGAGCATCAGTGAGTGTTTGAACCTCCTGTAATAGTTGCATATGAGTCTCTCAGTTGTCCTCAGTGTGAAAAGATGGATCTCAAAATCATACAGTCATTGTTGGAAAGGGTTCAAATTCTCAAAAATGATGAAAAACCAAAGAATTTGTGGGACCTGGACGATTTTTTTGAAAAACAGCGGACAGTTTAACTGTTCAGGACAAACAAGGAACTCATGAACAACTATCACTAAACAAAAAAAAAAAACAGCTGTGGATCATTCAGGTAACAACACAGTATTAAGAATTAAGTGTATGTAAACTTTTGAACTGGGTCATTTTTATAAATTACAACTATTATTTTCTCTTGTGGACTATATGTAAACACCTTTTATGTGAAATCTCTTATTCAGGTCAGTACTAAAAACAAAACAACATACATTTTGTATGATCCCTCTTATTTTGGTAAAATATTTAACATTTTGCACATTCTGCAAGGTGTATGTAAACTTTTAACTTCAACTGTATGTGTGTCTATTTCATCCAATGATTCTGAAGGCACGTCTGATGAATACGATACATTCATGATAATTCAAATATCCATCATAGTTCCAATCTGAGAGATTAAACAATGCCGTCATCTGCGCAACATTCCCAGTCTAGTGATGGAGAGAGAAAGGAGATATTTTAATGTTGACTCTTTGATAATGATTAATTGTATATTTTACAGATAAAGATAAAGACAAACAAACCTGGGTGTTCCACCCAAACTGTTCTGTGATCAAGTCAAAGGCCTCTGACATGTTCAGAGGGCTGGATATGCAAGTTTCATCATCATATAGACTAACGTCAATTGGAAGTTCTGCCAGGCAAAGAGAGCAAAAGATAGTCTTCAAAAGATAAAAAGACAAAGCACTAAAACTGATATCAAATGCTGTTAATTGCTGTTAAATACAAAAGTAAATGAGAGCAGTGATTAAATACTCACTTTGTTCAGAAAGGATCACAGCAACCAGCAAGCACAGGCTCAATAACTGATAATGCATTATCACAGATTTGTTCATCAGCAGACAAATACAAAAGATAATCTGGGCAAATGAACCTGTAATTGACCAGTGAAGATTGTTAGAGAGAAAATTAGATCACAGTTTATGTGTCAAACAACAGAAGTCAGTCCTACCTGAATCAAGTCTGGAGACAAACTGTAATCCACAAAAACCAAGAGGATACCGCTATTTATCCAGTATTTATTACGTAAAAGTAATTAAACTTGGGAAGGGTAAGGAACCAGAAAGACAAAGAATAAGGGAGTATTTTTTCAGTTAACTTCCTTAAAGGTATAATTCACCCAAAAATGAGAATTGTGTCATTAATTACTCACCCTCATGTCGTTCCAAGCCCATAAGACCTTTGTTCATCTTTGGAACACAAATTAAGATATTTTTGATGAAATCTGAGAGCTTTCTGAACCTGTATGGACAGCAACACAACTACCACATTCAAGGCCCAGAAAGGTAATTAGGCAAAAAACTGCAAGTCGTTCTCTCTGTTGAAATCTTCAGACATGTTTACTGACAGTGTTGGGAAAAGTTACTTTTAAAAGTAATACGTTACAATATTGCATTACACCCTAAAAAAAGTAAATAATTACATTAAGTTACTTTTTATGGAAGGTAATGCGTTGTTACTTTTCCGTTACTTTTGAAATCTGGGCTGGGCTTACGTCTTTGTTTTTAATATAAAAAGTTCTATTTTTGGCAAATGTAGAAGCCTCAGGCTGAAGGAAAAGTAAATTCACTTCTGTACAGTAGAACACAGAAGAAGAAAGTTCTACTCTTCAGCAGTAAAAAAGAAAAAAAAAGGAGAAGAAGAACAAATGTTAATTTATCTTTAGTAGTTTTAGCTTATTGTATGTTTGAATTGGATCATCTAAGCTCAACAGCAAAGACACCGGTGAGTAAAATGTGATTAAATACATAAATTGCATTTATATTATTTAAAGGGGTCATGGACTACAAAACTCACTTTCACATGTTGTTTGAACATAAATGCGTGTTGGTAGTGTGTGTACACAAACACCCTACAATGATAAAAATCCACCCAGTAGTATTTTTCTTAATCTTTATAGGAAAAATCCTGCTTTTTTAAATGTGACGTCACACCGACCAAGGCCACTCCCACGATAGTTGACTGACATGACCGTCTTACCTTAGACCCGCCCTAAATGAGCGAGCTGAGAACAGTTCGACCACCATTGTGTCGACCAGTGTTGGGGGTAACGCATTACAAGTAACACGAGTTTTGTAATAATATTACTTTTTTCAAGTAACTAGTAAAGTAATGCATTACTTTTGAATTTCTAAGAAAATATCTGAGCTACTTTTTCAAATAAGTAACGCCAGTTACTTTTTTCCCCATTTATTGATTGGCAGGTCTCCTGTCAGGAGTAAACATGATGTTTTAGACTAAATGTGAACATGCATTAGCATTAAACAGTAAAATGCAAACTCCGAATATGACGCAATCATGCAATAATTAAATATGTTAAATCAAACAAATATCCTTTATGTATAGTGTCTTTGCTGCTGACCTTCGATGATGCAATTCAACCATACTAATAAGCAAAAATTACTTTAGATAAACTAGCATTTGTGCTTCATGTTTTTATAGCTGAAGAGTGATCTCCTGCATAAATGTACAGCTTGAGTTGAATTCATTTTACTTTTGGTGTAAAAGGGCTTTTGCATTAGAATTGTTTTATATTAAAAACAAACAAGCAAGCCCCGCCCAGATTTTAAAAAGTAACGCAAAAGTAACGTAACGCATTACTTTCCATAAAAAGTAACTAACATAATTAGTTATTTTTTCAGGGAGTAATGCAAAATTGTAATGCATTATTTTTAAAAGTAACTTTCCCCAACACTGGTGTCGACTACGGTGCAGGGAAAGACAAAATGTCTCCAATTGGGCGATTGATGTAGTAATGAACATAGCAGTCATAATTTACTCCCGTCATCTGAACTGCCAAAGACGCAGAGGATAAACACTACTTTAGTTTTTGAAGAAAATGCCCCGGCGATCTACATAAGTGTGTCTATGTTCGCGTAAATCATTCGTGATCCAGCTTCACTACAGCAGAAGTGAGTATAAGGGATTTTTATGCATCTTTGCATATCGCCTTTGTTAATAATATGCTAACTAGCAAATTTTGCAGCTAAAGCATTTAAAGGAACATGCAACAGAACAGCTTGCTCTAAAAAAGGCTGTTTTTGAAGGCAAAAGGGTGTTTTTTTTACACAACCACTGAGAAATTTTAACCAAAGTATGTTATAAACTTATCATTAAGACCCTAAAGAATCATATCAACTTGTGCAAAATGGGCATCCGATGACCACTTTAAGATATTCAATGCGTTACTCATTTGAAAAAGTAACTCAGGTATTTCTTGTAAATTAAAAACTAATGTGTTACTTTACTAGTTATTTAAAAAAAGTGATCTGATTACGTAACATACGTTACTTGTAATGCTTTACCCCAACACTGTTTTATGTACAGTGTCTTTTGTTTGTAAACAAGGTGCAGTGCATCCAGATTCTATGTCAGAACGCTGGCTTCTGCGTCAGCAGGAATAAATTGTTGAATAAATGTGTTATTTTAGTTGTCTTTGTGCACAAAAAGTAATCTCGTAGCTTCATCAAATTAAGATTGTACCACTGATGTCACATGGACTATTTTAACAGTTTCCTTACTACCTTTCTGAGCCTTGGTCATGCTAGTACCGTTGCTATATGAAAGGTCAGAAATCTCTAAAAATTAAGCAAATATATCTTAATTTGTGTTCCAAAGTTGAACAGGTTTGGACCAACATGAGGATAGTAATTAATGACAGAATTTTCATTTTTGGGTAAACTATCCTTTGAAGGCCAGTTCACACAGGCCATGTTTTTGCGTACAGCAGTGGAATTGGGAAAATAGCAATGTCTCAGTGTTTTTTTTTGTTAATATTATTTTACCTTTAGTGCAGCTATTGCATCATACATGAGCGCAACAGTTAAACATGTCCACATAGCATGTGTTTACATAGAAAAAAAAAACATAATGGAAATGTGGCACAGTGGAATGCAAATACATGTTCTGCATAAACATTTCCTTATTCAGGATAAAAATCAAGGGGCGTGAAAATAATCCGAGTGAGAAACGTTGATGCTTTATTTCACTTCTGTCGTTATTGTGTCTTTTACAAACATTTTGCCAATTTTCAAAGAACCAGCATGGTTAAGAAATGCTACATAATATCCTCAACATCAATATAAATTCACACAACTAGACCTGAAACAGCAGAAAACATGGCCAAAACCAGAGCTTTCAGCAACTGTCTTTATTGCAATAACATTGCGCACTCACACACACACAATAAATACAACTGACATTCAGTATGCAATTCAAAAAGTTCCTTTCAACAACACACACTCTAATGACTGACAGTTGCACGGTCATAAGCAGCATCCATTTCTGAAATTAAACTTGGCCTGCTAAATTGTTGACACCGTACCAGTTTGCAAAAAAGAAAAAAAGCATGACCAGAACAGTCGTGATTATGAATAAAGCCTAAAAAAAATAAGGTGTGTCAGAGACTGTTTTGTTTTGGAGATTATGATTTAGGACATTCAAACAGGAGAGTCGGTTGTGTAACATTAGCGCAGGCACCTGTAGAGATCTTACAAAAGCAAATTCTTTTCATTACACGGTGGTTCTTTTACTTTCTCTTGCTAAAGGCTGCCATCAGCCCTGTTTTTGGCCCAAACAAACCAAACAGACGAGGTCTCTATGCACAGGACGTGTACTGACACCAATACAACATGTCCAACCAAAAGCTTCACATCTTGGCTGAGCCTCAAAGTAGCAAGACAATTCAAGGACATTGGGAACTACTCAGAAACATGAAACAAAACAGCAATAAACTGTCTCAAATGGATTTGAATTGCAACAAGATCACATTTCAAGGCATTGTTACATTCCTGTAAAGAGCACATCCATTGTTAATGAATAAATCAAGGTGTTCTATTAGCACACCCATATTGGGCGGTTCGCATGCTAACGATGCTGGAAAAACGAGTTTGTAAATAACAAGGAATCGTTTGTTTTCATACGAATGTTTAAAATGAAGGTGTTATGAGTGAACATGAATTATACCTGATTTGAATTTTTCATTTTGTGGCCGTAAAAACGAACGATTCCTTGTTATTTAATATTGGCCTACTTGTTAGCATGCTACATGTTGTTAGCATCCATAGCCACTTTTGAAATTAAATGAATCTTAATCTTAATATAAAATATCATCAGTTCTCGCATCATCTACGAAATAAGCAGGTAAACAAAGTCGATAGAAAACGATAAAAGAAGATTTGCTTAAAGGTGCTGATTTGACTAGTTTCAAAGCGATCGGATGATTTAGTGACCGGCGTCGGTGGCACGTGTTTGGATGGTCACTCTTCTTGGTGGGTTCTGCTCTGTGCTGCGATTGGCTATCAGCTCTTGCAGCTGCAGAGCACCACCACCAATAAAACAGAACGCTGGGCAAACAGGGGCGGAGCAATCAACAGTCCCCTCCCACAGCACTCGCAAAGAGTGCGCGTCGTAAAAAGTGAGCCGTCCCTTTTCGAAGTCCAGACACAGTCCGAGGCGAGGTGGTAAGGGGGCGGTCAGGGGGCCGGTAGAAGTGTTAGACGCCCCACATTTGGGTAGTAAAATCTTGCCCATGCCCATTGTGAGGAAACAGAATGGAGGCGGACAGTCCTGGGCGTCTTCTGCGCCACTGTCATGACCACTGTCTGGATCGTACCTATGGAGAGAAATCGAGATGAACTATGTAATATTGCCTACATAAGTCAGCTCCCTGAGTAGTCAGCGCTTAAACATTTCTCCTCACCGAGGACTTGCCATGTCTTGTGGAAGATGGAACCACTCTTGTAGTTTTGCTTCAACACCCACTCCCACCTGCACACAAAGAAAACTTGCATTTTAACATTATAAATGGTTTCTGTCACTTCTGATCAATGCATCATGTACTAATTTCTATGTTGACCTTAACCAGGTAGGATCCAGGCTCCACCGAGCATGCCCAGTAGTGTCGTCCCTGTGTGATGGAAACATCGGCCACAAGGAGGTCAGAGGTGAGGTGACATGAGGTAAGAGCCCGATCAGCAGCCTGCAACAGAGTCATCCCAGGAACACTCCGGGCGTACGTCTGCCCTTTTCCCAGTGCCACCCGCTCCGCATGCAGGCCCCAGCGTGAGTCCAGGCAGAACGACAACACTGAGATTGAGGTATGCAGGAGGAGTGGAGTGGAGGAGAGGGTTGGAAAAGCCAGGTCATAAGGAGCAGAACACAAAAACGGAAGAGGATGAGGGAGTGAAAGGGGGGTGGGGGTGGGGAGGGATATGTATAGGTAAGCGTAAAAGGGAAGAAATGGGATTGGAAATTTGGAGAAAAGAGGGTAAACAGAGAGGACAGCAGGAACATTGCACATATTCCAGGACTCTAGGATTCAGAGGAGATCAAGCAGCTGATATATTCCATTTAAATAGGAATACAAGTCAAAGAAACAGCAGGAAGGTGGAGAATAACAGGTAACATAAGGAGAAATAATACAGAGAGAGGAGCAAAAAAAGAGACGTCAAACAGTTGTGGATATGCATGGAGAAATATTCTACTGATATGCAACAGAATCAATTGTATGAGAGAAAATGAAAGAGAATGTGATACACATGTAATAGCACAATAGATAGATAGATAGATAGATAGATAGATAGATAGATAGATAGACAGATAGATAGACAGATAGATAGATAGATAGATAGATAGATAGATAGATAGATAGATAGATAGATAGATGATCGATAGAAGATTAATTAATTAATCAGTAAATAAATGCACTGATGGATGGATAAATGGAGAACAGATGGATATTTAATATCAATAAATGAATGCATGAAAGAAAAAATGAATCAATGAATCATTTAATGGATGGATAGACAAGAAAACAGAAAGAAAAACAAACAAATGGATGAATGAAAGGAAGAATTAAGAAATGTATAGATGAATAAATGTAAAAAGAATAAGATCAGGTTCAGTTCTGTTAGAACAGGACAAAACTTTGATATGAATGGTTAGACAGATAGATAGATAGATAGATAGATAGATAGATAGATAGATAGATAGATAGATAGATAGATAGATAGATAGATAGACAAATAAATGATAGATAGATAGATAGATAGATAGATAGATAGATAGATAGATAGACAGATAGATAGACAAATAAAAGATAGATAGATAGATAGACAAATAAATGATAGATAGATAGATAGATAGATAGATAGATAGACAAATAAATGATAGATAGATAGATAGATAGATAGATAGATAGATAGATAGATAGACAAATAAAAGATAGATAGATAGATAGATAGACAAATAAATGATAGATAGATAGATAGATAGATAGATAGACAAATAAATGATAGATAGATAGATAGATAGATAGATAGACAAATAAATGATAGATAGATAGATAGATAGATAGATAGATAGATAGATAGATAGACAAATAAATGATAGATAGATAGATAGATAGATAGATAGATAGATAGATAGATAGATAGATAGATAGATAGATAGATAGATAGGTAGACAGACAAATAAATGATAGATAGACAGGTAGACAAATAAATGATAGATAAACAGACAAATAAATGATAGATAGATAGATAGATAGATAGATAGATAGACGGATAAATAGATAGATAGATAGATAGATAGACGGATAAATAGATAGATAGACTGATAGATGAACACGAGCAAATAAACAAACAAGTGGATAAATGACAGGAAGAATGAATAAATGGATGGGTGGATAATTGGAGAAAGAATAAGATCAGTTTCAGTTTGACAAAATTGTGATATGAATGCGTGAATAAATGGATAGATAGATAGATAGATAGATAGATAGATAGATAGATAGATAGATAGATAGATGAGCAAATTAATGACATGAGTTGATACAGAGGGATGGACGAAGGGATGGATGGATGGATGGATGGATGGATGGATGGATGGATGGATGGATGGATGATCAAGCAAACACTGACATGGATAATGGAAGATAGATTTATGGATGAATAAATCAATGAATTAATCAAATGGATAGACAACAAATATGAATGGATGGACAAGTGACTAAAACAAAGCAACAAACAGACAAATTAATGCATGGTTGGATGGATGGATGGAAGAATGAATTGATATAAACAAACAAATCATCTACTAAATAAATAGAGAATTGACGGGCCAAGTGAACAAACAAAAATGAACAAAAATGAAGATGAATGAATAAATCAGTTAATGAAAGCATCGATGGATGGAAAATTAATATCAGTGAATGAATGCACGAAAGAAAAAAATGAATCAAAGAATCATTTGAGATAGACAGATAGATAGATAGATAGATAGATAGATAGATAGATAGATAGATAGATAGATGAAAGGAAGAATAAATAAATAAACGGATGGATGGATAAATGGAGAAAGAATAAAAATAGACTGTAAACTTCAGTCTAAAAGTCGAAAAGTAGAATGAGTGGGAAAGATGCAAAATAAAAACGAAACATTCAATAATGTGATAAACTAGGGGGCTGGAGAAAAAGAAATGTGTCTCTGATATTTTATACTATATATTTGTATATAATGTATATATCTGTGTCTGGATGCATCTTACCTGGTGCAGGAGGTGTGTGTAGATACACCTCCTCACTGTACTCTCCAAACCCGGCCTTATTACAGCCTCGAACTCTCAGGACATACACACTGTCCATCTCTAGCTTGTCAATCACTGCATTAGTCCCACCCACATCATCCAGGCGCTGCCATGAACAGTGTGTGCCATTACTTCCTGAGCTTCCTTCAGACAAGACCCTTCCCCATAATGCCCCAGCTCCGCCCACTTTCCTCTGATACTCCACCGAGTAGTGCCAGGCGGGGGCGGAGTCCTGTGGGAGGCGCCAGCACAAATAAAGCTGGTCATAGGCCAAGGTCTTTTGAGTGTCAATCACAGGAGCCAATGGAGCTGCAGAAAGAAAGTAAGGGGTTGGATTAAATTCAAATGGATGTGCGTTTAATTATTATATTTGACACAGAAAAGCAAACTTTTATGAAAACCTTGTATGAAGTCCATGCTGCCGAGCGCTTTGAGTTCTCTGGAGACGTCCATCTGAAAGTGTCGGAACGAGGGATCAGCAGATAGAGAGAAATGCTGCAGATTTTCTATTGCTTTTACCAGTCTGAGGAGAAAAAGAGAGGAAAATCAAGTAAAACTTAAGTGAATACCAAGTGATCAAGTGTAATATAATATTCCCACATTTACTTTGTGTACTTTATTGAAAATGTTTCTATGGAAACACACAATAGCCTATTGTGAGATTTGTATTTCATAAATGCCCAGATCTGCACAGCAACCCACAAACATACACTCTAACCTGTTGTGCGTGACTCTGGCGGCCTGCACAAAGCACGACTGGTCAGTTTCCTTTAGCAGCTCTTGAGTGTATGTGAGCAGCCCTGCGTTTTCCAAAAGACTCTGTTTTTCTGAGAGCTGTGCGTTTAGAGACCCTGCCCGCTGCGAACGAGACCCCTCCAGCAACATGGCCAAGGCCCCCTGACGCTCCGCCAGCACGCCGCGCAATTCACTCACACACTGATTCAGCTGCTCCTTAGCCACTGCGCTGTTCACCTGAACACAGAGGTACAGAGAATAGCAAAGCTTGACTGTAAATTATTAGTATATATATTCAGACACCCGACGTAATATTTTTTTTTTTTTTTTTTTTTTAGTGGGTGCAGGACAATATAGTTCATTTATGTAAGTGAGGATAGCAAAATAAAGTAAGCTATGACATCACAGACTGAACAAAATTAACCATTGCTTGGTAATTGGTCAACAAAGGATTGATAGTTGTGTAAATATTGCAATATTAAATATTTTCAAAGTTATCTGACATTTTGAATTTGTTCTGACACAGTTTAACTTTTCTAAACTAAACCATTTTCGAAACTATAGCGAATAAACTGTGATAACGTGAGACACGTTGAAGGTGTCTGAATAAATTTTGGTTTGGCTGTATGGGAAGAGAGCTTTCATGTATTTTTTAAATATCATAAATATTTTAATAATTTAATATGTAAAAAATATTAATTATTTTAATTTATTAAATGCATTACATTTTATATTTAAAATATTTGCAATCAATTGATATTACATTTAATAACAATACATATTAAATGAATAATATTTTATTAGAATATATTATTATCAATAATTTAATTCATCATCATCATTATTTTTCACAAATAAATATTTCAGTTATTTTAATTTAAAACACCACTGAAAAAACTAAAAGGATACTAAAAACACTTCTCATTCCAGGTAAATCATGGAGAGAGAATGATCTGTTATCCATCTTTAGGTTTTATTTCCATATATGAAAGGAGACTCATGTCTTTTTAAATATCATAAATACTTTAAATCTAAATATTACATTGCATAATCTATTCAATTTATATTTTATAATTTATATATTCTATATTTATATGGAAGTCGGTTTCTTCAGTGAATAAAAAATTTAAAAAGGTAATTGCGACTTTTTATCTCACATTTCTGACCTTTTTTTTGCTAGTTTACATCTAGCAATTCTGACTTTCTTCTCCGAATTATGATTTACAAATTGTGTAAATTGCCATTGTGTGTTATAAAGTCAAAATTGTGAGATATAAACTCTCAGAATTACGAGATATAAAGTCACATTTCTCACTTTTTTCTCAGAATTACGTGATATAAACTCACAACTGTGAGAAATTAAGTAAAACCTCTGAATTCTGAATAAACTTGCAATTTCAAGTTATAAAGTCCAATTTAGAGGGAAAAAAGACTGATATGTGACCCTGGACCACAAAACCATTCAAAAGAGTCTTTTTTTTTTTAATTGAGACTTATACATCATCTGAAAGCTGTCCATTGCTGTAAGCTCTCCATTGATGTATGGTTTGTTAGGAAATGACAATATTTGGTCAAGATACAACTATTTGAAAATCTGGAGTCTGAAGGTCCAAAAAAATCTAAATATTAAGAAAATCGCCTTTAAAGTTGTCCATATGAAGTTCTTAGCAATGCATATTACGAATCAAAAATTAGGTTTTGATATATTTACAGTAGGAAATTTTCATTCATGTTCCATGAATGTCTTCATGGAACATGATCTTTACTTAATATCCTAATTATTTTTCCATAAAAAAAAAAAAAAAAAAATAGACAATTTTAACCTATACAATGTATTGCTGGCTACTGCTACAAATATACCCATGCTACTGGATTTGTGGTCCAGGGTCACATATGTTCTCAGAATTGCAAGTTTATATCTCACATTTCTGACTTAACTTGCAATTGCGTGTTATAAAGTCAGAATTGCGAGATATAAACGTGAAATTCTGAGAAAAACAGCCACAATTGCGAGTTTGTATCATATAAAAGTCCGAATTGTGAGATAAACTCACAGTTGCGAAAAATAAAGTCAACTGCGAGATAAAAACTTGCAATTCTGACTTTTTTTCTACAATTCTGACTTTTTCTCACAATTGTGACTTTATATATCACGCAATTCTGAAAAAAAGTCAGAATTGTGACATTATCTCACAATTCTGTCTTTTATGTGAAATTGCAATTGACTTTTACTTGCAATTGCAAGTTTTAAAGTCCAATTTTGAAGGAGAAAAGAATACGCAATTCTCAGAATTGCAAGTGTATATCTCGCAATTCTGACTTTATATCATGCAATTCTGAGGAAAAAAGTAAGAACTGCGAGTTTCTAATTCATGACTTTATAATTTGTAGCTGCGAGTTTATATCTCACAATTCTGGGAAAAAGTCAGAATAGTGAGATGTAAACTCGCAATTGCAAAAAAAAACAAAAAAAAACAGATTCGTAATTACCCTTTTTTATTTTTTATTGAGTGGCAGAAATGGTCTTCCATATATTTCAAATATTTACATGAAATTATAATAAATCTTACATAAAATATAAATATTAATTAAAACTATAAATAAATACAAAAGTCTATATAAATAACTAATTAAAGTATTATCAATAATAATAATAACAACAAAAGTTTTTTTTTTTTTTTTTTTTTACAATGAATTATGGTCATCCCCACCATGACATTTGACCCCAAATGTATATATAGACGGGTTTTGTTTTTCATGCTTTTAATGATCAGGACAGTAGAGAATGTCAGGAAAGTGTGGGGTGGAGAGTTGGGAATGGTCACCAAACTCGGGTCACCAGAGGTGCTATCAGCGTCAACATATATAATTGTTGTTAACATAATATTTCACAATTTCCATCATTTTCTCAATTTTGACTGCTAAAAGTGTATAACACCTGAAAAAACACTCCCCCCGTTCTGTTTCCACACCACTCGGATACCCTGAGCTGAAGAGATGTCTCACAAACACTGAAAGCATTATTAAAACACCAGTGCTGTGTACCTCAGTCTGAGCGATGCCGCTCTCTACTTGGGTGATCTGTGCCTGTACAGAATCCTGATTGGCCAAGATGTAGTTCATCTCCTTGGTGATCTTCTCCTGTGATTTCACAACATGGAGAACGATGAGTTATGTTAAACACCGACAACACCGTACAGTTTCTGCTAGAGCTGCCTAGACATTGAGAGGAAATCCTCTCCTGTCAACTCTTGATCATTCAGAGCTGTGCAGGGTTAGAGCTTAGACATATTAGACCAAATAACCATTTTATACAGGAAAGAAAGGCATGTTGGGCATATTTATAATGTTTATAGTCTAAAGACTATAAAGCGCATAAAGATTAATGTCAGGAATGGATACCTTTAGAGTTTGGTAAGCCAGCGCAATAGGTATGATCTTGTGTCCACTGTGGGTTCGACGGAGTTTACAAAGTGGGCATAACAAACGCTGGCATGACCTGCAGTAAAACTGCAATCTTTCCTGCTCGTGCTCCACACACACTAACACCTGCATGTGAGTGAGAGAAAGAGAAAAATGAGAAAAAGGAGAGACAGACAAGGAAGAAGACAGAAAAAATAAAATGAGGTTAAGGGGAACTTTCGAGTCAACAGTTTATAAAAAATCATCTGTGTTGACTGCTGTGGAAAAGAACAATATTTGAATACTGTTTGCATGAGATTGAGTTCAAAGTAGCTAAAAGAATCCACTATCATGTGGATAAACATATAAATAAAAACAATGCAAAATACTGTTTTGCCCATGTTTACATAACACATTCAGAAGTGTGGGTCGGGGAATTTTTTTACCAGTTTCAAAAGAAGTATTTTATGCTCACTAAGGCTGCTCTTATGTATTAAACTTACAGTAACAACAGATCTATCATGACAACATTTAGCATTGTAATTGATATGGCAATGTTAATGTATTTGGACAACTAGCATATATGTGACCCTGGTCCACAAAACCAGTCACAAGGTCATTTTTTTTATTGTCAGCTTTTTATTGATGTATGGTTTGTTATGAGACAATATTTGGCAGAGATACAACTATTTGAAAATCTGGAATCTGAGGGTGCAAAGAAATCAAAATATTGAAAAAAATCGCCTTTAAAGTTGTCCAAATGAAGTTCTTAGCAATGCATATTGCTAATCAAAAATTACGTTTTGTTACATTTACAGTAGGATATTTACAAAATATCTTCATGGAACATGATTTTTACTTAATATCCTGATGATTTTTGGCATAAAAGAAAAATCAGTAATTTTGCACCATACAGTTTATTGTTGGCTATTGCTGCAAATATATCCATGCTACTTAAGACTGCTTTTGTGGTCCAGGGTCACATATAATAACCTGTAGCAGATCTATACAGGTGGAGCTGGGGAGGTGGAGGGTTTCAGAGAAAGTCAGAAAGCATGGTGTGATTGCTCTAGTGGATGCAAACCAGCCATTTAAATGTAAGGTAGCAATCTTATTGGCTGCATATCTAGCATGAACCAGTCAGCTTGTGCCAAGTAGTTTAACGCTGTGAGTATCATCATTTTGCAATAACGACCCATTAATATTATGAAATCTTATTACAGTTTAAATAACTGTTTTCTATTTCAATATATTTTAATATATAATTTATTCCTGTAATGCAAAGCTCAATTTTTAGCATCATTACTCATTATAGTCTTTAGTGTCACATGACCCTTGAGATATCATTCTGATATGCTGATTTGGTGCTCATGAAACATTTCTTGTTGAAAACAAATGTGCTGCTTAATATTTCAAGCAGTGATACAAACGTAACTGCAGGATTCTTTGATAAATAGGCCACGTTCACACTTCAGTTTTTGGGATTGACAACCGCATTTACTTAAAGGTGTGAGTCTCATTTCTCTGTCACTGTAAGTTAACAAAACCACAAATTAAAGCATGCAGCACACGGTAGATACGTGTTTGTGTGGCAGAGCTGTTACATATATGAGCTGTTATAGGCAGAGCTGTTATAAATATGACAAGAACTCAGCGTCAAACTGTTTTAGAACAAATTCTTCTTAGTAATGTCAGATAAAGCCGGGCTCACACTACAGGATTTTTAAAATCCTAACCGATTATGAAATCTGGTTGCAGCGCACACATAACGAGGATCTTTGCAGATTATCTTCCCTGAAATCTTAAACATGCACACACTACAAGATTTGAAAATTGTGGCATATCACACACTATAAGATATTATTAAGATTATCATGACGAAGGGAGCGCCTCACGTGATCTTTCCTTGCACCATGCGGTTGTGGTATGTTTTCGACACATTATACAGTGTTACTACAAAAACATAAGAAGCAGTTTCTTCCATCTCCACTATCCAATGAACCATATAGCAGCTGTTTTGCGGTCACGCATTGGCTGTTGTGAAAGTACTGATGTAATCAATTTTACTGGTAGTCCACTATATGAAGATCTGTTTTGCTACAATATGTCGCAGTTTACTTTATTTTGCTATCCTAGTCAAAAATATATATAAAAATGTCTGAATAATTTTGGTCTGACTGTATATGGCTAATACATTTCTTCAAAACACTGGCAGTTGTGCCTGGAGTTTATAGTTTGATTCAAGACTCTCTCTCTTTATGTTTGAGCTCCATGAGTGTTGATCCTCTTTCTGAACACAGTCCCATGTGTTTTTACCTTGGGCCTGAAGCTGTGTGTGGGCAGGATGTGTTCGTGTTGAGCTCGCGGCGTGCCCCAGGGGTGGTACAGCTTGAAGCACTCATTACAGAAGTTGGACCTGCAGTCAGCGCAACCTTTGGTGGCCTCCAGAGCCTGAGGAGGTTTGCAGAACTGACACATGACTGCCATGCTGCCGAGACTCACTGTGTGCCTGTACCTGCACATACGAACAAAGAAAGCCATCAGTCATCTATTGAGCATTCAAAATAAATAACGTGAGGCTAATCTGAAAAGTAAACACGTGTGGATTGGGTTACATGTACGCATGCTTGTTTAATTTGTGTACATGAAATATAGCATGCGTGTGTGGTTTATTGTGATGCAGATGCGACTCAGCTGCATCTACTCAGCAACTTTCAATAAAACAAAGCATTCAGCTTCCCAATTTTCTCACAATTTCTCTTTTAAAGGAAAGGTTCAACCCACAAGTGTTAGATTTTATTTATTTATTATAGATGGAACATCATGTCTTTATTTAAATAGTTTAACAATTTAACATACATGTTTTAAATGCCTTTTTAATGTTATCTGTTTTTGTTTTCACATTCCATAACAAATCTTGTGCCAGACACGATCAGTCATGTACGAAGCTCCACACATGACATGCGGAAGAAAGAACAGATCTTGTTTCTATGATTTAAAGAATAAGTTCACACAACCTATTAATTTGTGTTCACATTGTACTCATGTTTCCTTGTTTCCTTGGCTCTGTAGACTAGTCATGTGACACAAATGTTAAAATAATAATAATAATAATAATTGGTTACATCACACTGACATCACAATGTTACAATGTCAAACCTGATGTTTTGCAACTAAATGCATATTTTAAAAGACGCTGATGCAATCTTCATAAAATGAATGCAAAATTTCATTCTGTTTTTTACATAAAGCGAAATGCTTGGAACTTATTATGCTTTTTTATTATTTTGGAGCTTGACGGGGCCTCATATGGTTAATGTATTCTTTAAACACTCTCTAAGAAGGAAAATCATACATGTTTTGAATCACATTTTCATTTTTGAGTTAAATATATTTTCGCTTGCTTTTTAAAGCTGTAATGGAGCCTACACAGCGTTATGGTGGTTTGGAAAGCTTAAGGCTATTGGCTTGTGCACATTTTTACTCAAGTTCAGATTGGATGCCATGCATGCTTTTTACTGGAAGGAAGAAACTAAATATTTTTCTGTCTCCTCCTTTTCTCAACCTTATTTTGCTATGACAGCAAGGTGATTTCATTGGTCCACGTAGTGCACAAGCACATTCAAAGAGCTATCGATCTCTATGGTGATGTGCCTATGAATAGATGCAAGTTCATCTGCTCAAGTATTCAAAACCAGTAGAACAACATTTCTGCATTGTACAGCGCAGTTACTGGAATTGATTCTAATGTAGCACCAGTTCAGAAAAGCAGGAATTCTGAAGAATGTGAGAGAAAGAGAGACCTCTCCACTATGCGCTCCAGCGTGAGGTTTCTCAGACAGTCTGCGAGCCCTCTTTCTCCCAGCTCCACGTCTTTTCCGCAGGTGGGACAGGGGAACAGCATGATCACAGGCGGGGTGTCTTTACGCCTGCGTCCTGGATGTGTCCCACACACTGTACAAAGAGAGAGAGAGATACAGATAGAAAAAGCTGTTTCCAACATTAAAGCTTCTGTAAGCCCCAATAAATCTAAGCTGGGAGGAAGAATGGAAAAGCTAATCAATGCAGAAAGAGAACAGAATCTAGTCCCGCTGTGTGCTGACACATTCAGAATCAGCCCATCACGATGGCTGCTACATTTAAACACACACACACACCTGCGAAGTGCAGCACAGATGCAATACAACAGAATGATACAGCAACATCTATAAACTTTTGCACAGAGCTGAAACTATGCTATGCTATGCTATAACTAAATATTTTTCTTTAAATACGTAAAGTTTAAATACCAAAATTACTTTAAAATAAACATAATTATAACAAATAAATAATTAAATTGACATGCTGTCATGTTTTATTAAAATTCTTTTAGTGAATAAAAAAGCACATATACTAACTATACTGCCGCAGCACAAATATAGCATATATAATCAATCCAAACAGGTGGAACTGGGGAGGTGGAGGGTTTCAGAGGAAATATGAAAGGACGCTGCGAAATGCTCTAGTGATAAAAATATTTTTTTTTTTACAAATAATATTTTATCTAATTAAAGGAGTAGTTCACTTCCAGAACAAAAATGTACAGATACTGAACTCACCCCGTTGTCATCCAAAATATTCATGCCATTCTTTCTTCAGTTCGTAAAGAAATTATGTTTTCTGAGGAAAATATTTCAGGAATTATCTCCATATAGTGGACTTCAATGGAGCCTGTGAGTTTGAACATCCAAAATGCAGTTTCAATGCAGCTTCAAAAGGCTCTAAATGATCCCAGCCGAGGAATAAGGGTCTTATCTAGCAAAACGATTATATTATATACTTTTTAAACCTCAAGTGCTCATCTTGTCCAGCTCTGCAATGCGCATGCGTACTCTGTGTAATCCGAGTTAATACAGTTAGGGTATGTCGTAAAACTCCCATCTTGTTTTCTTCTCCAACTTCAAAACTGTCCTACATCACTGTTTTACCTTTTTTTGTAAAGGGCGTTTGACCTTCTTCACTTTGTAAACACTGAGTCAGTACTTCTGCAGCGATGTAGGGCGATGTTTGGGAGTTTTTCTACATACCCTAACTGTACTGACCCGGATTACACAGAGTACACATGCGCGTGGCAGAGCTAGACAAGACGAGCATCTGAGGTTAAAAAGTATATAATTTTTTATTTTTTTTTTAGAAAATTACCCTTCGTTTCGCTAGATAAGACCCTTATTCCTCGGCTGGAATCGTTTAGAGCTCTTCGAAGCTTCGAAACTGCATTTTGGACGTTCTAACTCACAGGCACCATTGAAGTCCACTATATGGAGAAAAATCCTGAAATGTTTTCCTTAAAAAAACATAACTTCTTTATGCCTGGATGACAACGGGGTCAGTACATTATCTGTAAATTTTTGTTCTGGAAGTGAACTACTCCTTTAATTTAGACAAATAATATATAAATTGTAATTATTAAATAATAAGTAAATAAATTATTAAAATGACAGGATTTTTAAATTTAACTGATAATTAGTTTGAGCTAAAATTATTTGATTGTGGGAGAATAAAAGTACTGCAAAGAGATGCAAGAGTTTAAAATTAGATGCCAGAGTCATACAAATTTTGATAAAATTGATAAAAAAAAATTAATACATTTTTTCAGCAAGGATGCGAAAAATTGATCTAAAGTGATAGTAAAGACTTTAAATTGTTCTCTTTCAAATCCTGATTTGAATCCTGATTTTAAAAATCCCGTTTTTCACAAAAATATTAAGCAGCACAACTGTTAAACACTGATAATAATAAGGCTATGTTTACACTAGTGCATTTTAATTTTAAAACGCATAACTTTTGCTACGGTTACACCTGTTGTTTACACTACTCCAGCATTTTCGACCCCCAAAATCAAAGACTCTCGAAAACACTGCAGATCCCGTTTTAGTTTGAAAACTCAGTGTAAACTGACCAAAACCAAGACTTTTGAAAATGATGGTGTGGCTGCACACATTCGCTCTCCATCATGCTCATTATGAATGGTCATGTGATACGCATTTTCGGTTGTGTAGTGAGAATGGAGGTCGTTTCTGAAACGCCAGTGTAGACGAGCATCGTTTTCATTTTAAAACGACGTCTTAAAAAGAAAACGCACTAGTGTAAACAGGGCCTAAAAATTTTTCTTGAGCAAAAATCAGCATGTTTGAATGATTTCTGAAGGATCTAGAGTAACGATGCTGAAAATATAGCTTTGCCATCACAGAAATGAATTAATTTTAAAACATATTAAAATAAATATTTCACAATATTACAGTGTTTACTGTATTTTGAATCAAATAAATGCAGCCTTGGTGAGCAAAGCGTTAAAAAATCTTACCGACCACAAACCTTTCAATGGTAGTGTACAGTTTAGTGGTTGATATAATAAATACTTGAGTGCAGAAATGTCCCAAAATGCCATTTAATAGAATGTCAGCACACTTTAATTTGATCTCGTGCCTATTGTTGAACACACAAACCTGTTCTGATCACCCGGTCTAGGCGGTCTGTTTTGGGCGGAGGCCGGCGTGTTTGTCGGGGAGAGCGTGTGATGGGGCTTGAGGTGGGGGTGTTGGGCTCTGGTGGGAGTTCGGGTGGAGGGTATCCTCTCTGAACCAAGACTTCTGCCGCACACAGAATGCACACGCTGTGCATACAAGGCAACACTATCGGCTGCTTCACCATCTCCTCACACACTGGACAGTGCAGCTCTCTCTCTATGCTCTTCATATTGGACTGGACAGAGAATAAGAGACAGAGTTAAATAAATAATTAGCACAGCAATCAAACAAGCAAGCTCTTTATGGTATAGATTAGCTGACATTTATAGACATAGATCATAGCCATATATCCTATTAAAATACTTAATTCCTAATGTTATATGTGCAGTTTTTGTTTTTGAAGCACTGTAGATTTTAAAGATGTTATATTTGGAGTGGAACGTTTTTTAGTTTCCATTTTAATGATAGAAATTGATTATGAATTGTGCTATGGAATTTTTCTAAGGTAAACAATATGGAAATAGGCTAGTCAGAACTGATAAACGTCAGAACATTTGCCTATCAGAAGGAAGATTTGCATATCAAATATTAACACACACAAACAGCCATGCTGTTTATTAAAACCACAGTCAATACTTCCTTTATTAGTACTTTTTATAAATTACCCCCATGTGGGTAATTTGGAGTAACAATGGGAATCTTTTTTGCAATATTCAAATCATGATGTTTTCTATGTAGCGGCACATGCAATATGACTAATATTTGTAGCAGCTTTATTTTATTCATAATTGAATTATTTAAGAGTTGTTTTCATTTTTGACTCCAACAGGAGTGTGTAAATGCATCTGAAACATTTCAAGTGCAGGAAAGTACAGGAGCGTCACTCATCGAACTTGAAAAACTTGATGCTGGCTTCTGTAATAAAGATTAAGGTTACAGAAATCTCGTTTATTTACATTCCAGCCACCCGAGCTTCATATCAGGTATTAAACTTAAGAGTCATTTTAAGGAAGTAAACATAATCATTCACCAGTGAAATCTAAATTAAAGAAATTACAGTAGAGTTCAACAGTTCTTGAAGTAAATTCAATTCATTTCATCTCCAGTTCATTTTCTGTACAGGGGAACCGATTTTGAAAGATAAATGAATGATAAACTTTTAAAGACAAACCTACTTTGAGCTCCATGTTTGTTAATTGATGGTTTATGCATTTGTTAAAGCTATCAGTTCACATTATTTCAACTTATTCTTTAAATAATCATGTTTAACACTGGAATTTCTGGCGAAAAACTGCATGACCAATGATTTATTTTCATTCAGTTACATCAGTTTTTCTTGTACCTTTGTTTTGTTCCGTTTTCATATAATCAAATGCAAAGAAAATGCTGACACACTCATCCTACCAGACATGTGCTCAGCTAGTTTAGCTGGTTAACAAGACGTTCTTGAAGCCAACCCAGCTGAAAAAAGCCCTCAACCGCTTCAAACCAGCTTGGGAGACCAGCAAATCAATTTTTGGCTATTTTAAGCTATTCTGTGTTCAGAATTCTAGCTATTACTTTCCTCACAGCTGACAGCATATATATTTAATTTAGTCAATAAGCCATTAAAATAATTAAAGTCGCCCAGCTGTCTTCTCTCAGTCTTTTAGACGCTCCAGTTTGTCCACGTGTTCACGCAGGCGTTTCCCACAGAGGCTTCCAGGCCTCAGAGCGCTTGCATCCCGTCTCTATGGCAACATGCACAGTGATAAGGCCTTTACCTTTTCTTGAATTTAAAAAGCCTTCTTTATCTTTCCTTTAAGTCGTTACATCAATGTATACGTTGTATCAACGTTTGATACGCGTCAGTAAGACTCAAAGGTAGACTGAATACGCCAGTATATTCAATCTATAAATAAACACGCGTATTCATTATATATTAGGCCTACACGAGGGAAAGCATATATACATATATATCCAAAAAGAAAATCAGCCGTGGCCTACATGCGCTTCAGTAGCTGGTAGCAGACCAGAATAAAAAAAATGATCTACTCGGTTTCTGTTTACAGGTGTTATTCATACATTCCGAGGAAATTATATGCTCTGAATAAAGAACGGAGTGTTTATTTATTTTAACGCTATTTTTAAATGTTACATCCGACTGTAAAAAAATACCTAAATGCCCCATTTCTAAGAAAGATGACGTGTGTTCGTGTTAAATAACATTCGCAAATGCAAATCACAGATCATGTGCAAATCCATGGTTTTGAGGATGCAAATGTACTTACGCTTATGCGCACGAGAGCGTCCATTATGGATGTAAAGGTTTGCAACTCCGCATCTGCCATTGCTGGAAATATCCCGGTCGTTCAGTTAATATTAAATGAAATAACGCTATTATCTATATAGAGAATCAGGATCAAAACAACTAACGGCTTATTAAGATCAGGACACCGCGAAATAAACCGAAATTGTTGTTTTTGCAACTGAAATTGACTGCTGTAAGACAAACATTTACGTTATAATGATATTATTTGTGTCTAATATATCAGAGAGGTCCAATTTAACGCAATCCATGATGATGTAGGGGTTTTCCAACAGTGCTTGCTGTGGTCTATTCTGACGGATGTTGAGCCATCCATGTAGTCGATGGATGTTGTGAGGTGTTCGGGGGAGATCAGTAATGAGCATGCGCAGGGATGCTGAGCGCGCCGCTTGCGTTCCAGTCAAGGGTGGAACGTGATATAATATAATATTTATAATATGTAATTTTTAATAATATTTTGTATAATGTATAATATTTATTTTCAGCATCTGTATATATTTACCAGTCAAAAGTTTTGTAACAGTAAGATTTTTAATGCTTTTAAAGAAGTCTCTTCTGCTCACCAAGCGTGCATTTATTTGATCCAAAGTACAGCAAAAGTATTACAAATCTGAAATATTTTTACTATTTAAAATAACTGTTTTCTATTTGAATATATTTTAACATGTAATTTATTCCTGTGATTCAGTGCTGAATTTTTAGCATCATTACTCAAGTCTTCAGCTAGTGTGACATGATCCTTCAGAAATCATTCTAATGTTCTGATTTGCTAATAAATATTTATTATTATTATTATTATTATTTTATAATGTCATGTTTATTTGAGGAATATAATGTTCCGAATAATTTTCTTTCACAAAAATAAATAAATAAATAAATAAATAAATAAATAACTATACTGACTTCAAGTTTTTGTTATAAAGTTACAAAAGGTTTTTATTTCAGATAAATGCTGATCTTTGGATATTTCTATTTACCAAAGAAACATGAAAAGATGTACTCAACTGTTTTTAATATTGATGATAATAATAATAATAATAATAATAATACATATAAATGTTTCCTGAACAGCAAATCAGCATATTAGAATGATTTCTGAAGGATCATGTGACACTGAAGACTGGAGTAATGATGCTGAAAATGTTGCTTTGATCACAGGAATAATTTTACATTTTAAAATATATTCAGAAAGCAGTTATTTTAAATAGCAAACATATTTCACAATATTACTGCTTTTTTGTATTTTAGATAAAATAAATGCAGGCTTGGTGAGCAGAAGAGACTTCTTTAAAAAAAAAATAATAAAAAAAACATTAAAATCTTACTGTTCAAAAACTTTTGACTGATAGTGTATATGCAAAAAAAGAAATTTTTATGTAGCAATTTTATGGGGTATTTCAAGACAATTATCTTCTAACGGTTAAAAAAAACACGGAAAAAAAACCCAGGGGCAAATATTGTCCCTTAATACAAATATTGATGCATTACGTGTGTTGTGGCTGCGTATGTGCCGCTTTTTTCTGTCCACTAGATGGAGCTCGAGGGTTTGTGAAGGGGAGTTTGCACTTGGCACCATTTTTACACGTTTGCGTCGCGTCATCTTTGCTCTGCTGGCCCTGGGATTGAAAAGAGAGGAGTTAAACCTATCTCTTTACCTTACAGCTGTCAAATATGGGTGAGTGTAGCTTTTACATGAATGATTCAGGATAAATCATCTTCTGTTTAATGCCACTGGCACTGTTCTGTCGGTTACTTTGCATGCGTGAACATGAAATAGTCCAAATAGTAATAGTAGTGGGAATGCTGAAAGTTTTTAGCTTTTAATCGCAAAATAGTTGCCTAGACCGTCATTTAAACCACTTTGAGAACATTAGCAATATGCTGAAATGTGGTTGTTTTGCGTCTTTGTGTTTGGAAAAAAAGCAGAAAACATTGTACAATCTGAATGACGTTTAGCCCACCGCTAACCCATGCTAACACATTTCATATTTACATTAGTATATTTATATTAGTATTTATAGAAAAGACGACAAGAATAACATTATCCAGTGTACGCTTATTATTTATATAATCAAACAAGGGCTAAAGCAAACAAAATTTGTAATTTCGGCTGTAGTTGCAATGTTTGTTTCCACACGGAACGTTTTGAAGAGCGTACACTGACGTGTCAAAATTCCTGCAGGTTTGCCTGCTCTGTAATCTAGCAATAATGCGATTTTGGCTATTCCGTTTGTTTATTTATGTGACTTCGTCCATGTATTTTAATGTTTCTTGTCTGTAGAACAATAGATTATCCATTTTTTTTGCTCTCGTTCCCGATTAGAATGCTTCCGTAATGAACATTTCCGTCGCGGAACCAAATGTCAACATTATCCGTCAAAAACAATACGCTTATTTTTCTTAATTCTTTCTTAATAGAATTAATTAAAATAGTTTTCAGATACGTTTAAACTTAAACTTTGTGTATAATTAACAATAATATTGTTTAAATGTTTCTTTTAAATACATAAAATAAATGAAAATTAATAGTATTTGGCCTTTTTCTCTCTGTTGTTATAGCGGTGAACACAAGCACGTCCCTGCTGTTGTCCAGTCTGCTGTCAGTGCTGGTGTTTGCAGGAATGCAGATGTTTAGCCGGCAGCTGGGCTCTTCAGAGTGGCTGACCATCCTGGGAGGCTTCCTGGGATCCGTGCTGTTTGTCTGCTCTCTTACTGTATCCTTCTGCTGTTTTGTCATGCATGCAGTCCTAGTTTGTGTAACCTCAACATTAAGTTTTGCACATCTGTGTTCTGTTAGTTCTTAACCCGCAATTACAGGCTTTCAATAATCTGGAGAACCTTGTTTTTGGCAAAGGCTTCCAAGCCAAAATCTTCCCAGAGAGTAAGTGTGAGAATATGCACTTAAACCATAAAAAAGCATAAACCTTTTGTTATACTGCTGTAGACCAATTTGGAGTAGATGTCACAGTTACATCACTTGCAGCTTTACACGCATGGTGGTCGCAGAAAAAGGCTGGTAACAAGGGGAGGGAAACGGGTAAAATCCATGGAATAAGAGTAAAAATGTATTGTTGTGTCTTTGGATGCCAGAAACAGAATGCAAATCATTTTTAAAAAACGCTGTTGTCAGAAACGCCATTTGAAACTAAACGCAGACAATTAAACGAACAGACTATGGATGAAACCTGCTATGATTATCCTATATTTAATGCATAAATTTGATTTAAACAATAGTTCTGCATAATATTCACACATACATTTCATAGGGGACATATTGTATTAGCCCTACAGTTACAGCATGAAATACTGTTTAATCCTATAACATTTTGCATAACATTTACCTATTTTATCTCACAATTGTGACTATTTTTCTCACAAATACAAGTTTATATCTTCTAGTTCGGACATTTAACTTGATTTAACTCAACAATAGTGAGTTTGACAGTTCTGAGGGGGGAAAAAAGGCAGAAGTGTGGGATGTAAACTCATGATTCTGAGTCGAGAGGAAAAGATAATGACGAGTTGATATTTCTTATCAGAATTGTGAGATATAATCTCTGAATTACGAGAATAAAGCCAGAATTCTGAAACATAAACTCAGATTCACCTTTTTTATTCTTAGATTCTGTAGCTTCCGTAGACTGCCACTTGAAAACTGTCATTTTTTGACACCCTCCACCCAAAAATCATCATCACTGTTTGCAAACATGAAATTGGTCTATTGTTTGCTGTATCCTCCTCCTCGCTTGAAGAAAGTTCATTTTAATAATGAGAACAAACATTTATAGATAATTTACTCACCCCCAAGATTTTCATGTCTGTCTTTCTTCAGTCTTAAAGAAATTGTTTTTTGAGAAAAACATTTCAGGATTTTTCTCCATAATAGTGGACTTCTATGGTGCTCCCAAGTTTGAACTTCCAAAATGCAGTTTAAACGCAGCTTCAAAGAACTTTAAACAATCCCAGCCAACGAAGAAGGGTCTTATTGGGTTTTTAGTTTTTTGATTTATTTTTTAACCTCAAATGCTTGTCTTGTCTAGCTTTGTGTGTGCTCTGTGTATTCTGGTTCATGAGTTAGGTTGTCGAAAACCTCCCATCTCATTTTCTCCTCCAACTTCAAAATTGCCCTACATTGTTGTTTTACCTTTTTTTGTAAAGGGTGTTTGATCTTCTTTGCACATTCACTTTGTAAACACTGGGTTGGTACTTCTGCAGCAATGTAGGACAATTTTGAAGTTGGAGTAGAAAATGAGACGGGAGTTTTTTTGACATACCCTAACTGTCTTGAACTGGAATACACAGAGTTCATGCAGAGCTAGACAAGACAAGCATTTAAGGTTAAAAAAAAGAGTATATAAATTGTCTTTTTTTGAGAAACTAGCAGATTGTTTTGCTAGATAAGACCCTTCTTCCTTGGCTGAAAAAACAACTTGTCTCAAAAACATTTAATCTCTCTCCTTAGTTGTCGTGTGCCTGTGCCTCTCTCTGTTCGCATCTGGTTTGGTGCATCGCGTGTGCGTGACAACATGGTAAGTGGGGCGATATTACTTATGTTTTAAAGTAATTGATTATCACAGAAATTAAGCTTCACAGAAATTAAGACTCATGCCAGTTTTTAAAAACAAACAAAATACAATTGTAGATGAGGAAACCCACTTTACCCTTATAGATTTACTGTTTAATTAACTGATATTTATTTGCTCTTTCTTTCTTTCTCTGTGCTCTCTTGTATAGCCTGATCTTCTCTGTCTTTGCGCTGTACTACATCAATAAAGTGTCAGCAGCTCTTTACCAGGCAGCACCTGCACCAACTCCCGCCAAACCCACCAGCAAGGGCAAAAGGAAGAACTGAAGTGTTTACCTCATCCATTTACTTTTGCAGTCACCCATTCAGCCTCCTTCAGCAGTGTGCTGAAACTACATAATCTAATGTGTTTGCCAACAGCAGATTTTTTTTATCCATTCCATTCACACTGAAAGATAACTAAACACATTTGATCATACCAGTCAGAAATGTGTGATTTTTGGTTCTGTTTACAAAATATTTTTGTTTAAGGGGTTTGTTATTAAAAGTTGATGAAAGAATACATGTGCCATTTTGTTTGTTTTCCTGTTGTTAGACTTCAGATGACTAAAGGTGCATTCACCTTTAAAATCTCACAGGTAGAATCCAGTCATTAAATAGGAAACAATTAGACTCCTACAAATGTGTAAAAGCTTCCCAGGCAGACTTAGACCTTTTTTTCTCACAAAATTTTGCTAATGTGACCACACCTTAACCCGTGGAGTATTTCTATTGTTCTGCGTTCTCCACCGTTTGTGTATGCTAAACTGTGTTGGCTAACTGCCTAAGGCCTCGCAGTGCATTCTGGGACTCTCAGCTGACTCAGTCCTGTTATTGACCCTGCAAAAAAAAAAAAAAATTCCAATCATTCTATTTGACCTACTCTACTAAACTGCAGATAAGAATCAAATTAGCATGGAATATATGGGCCTCTACCAGTTCAAGCTCAACCAAATATTTTTTCAATGTGTTTCAATTAAAACCAGATAGTTGTGAAACTGCTACGATCAGCTGAAATAGTTTTATCTTGTCTTGTTACTTTTCAAGCAAATGTGTTGATTTAAGAATCTTTAGAGATTTGCACTGGAAAAAAATTTACTGATGATTACATTTACAGACCACTGACAATGTGCTCTATTCAATTTATTTATTACATTTTCTTTACTTGGTCCTAAAAAGTCTTAAATGTACTGTAATAAAGCCTGATTATACATTTACAGTGTAAGTCAAAAGTTTACATACACCTTGCAGAATCTGCAAAATCTTAATTATTTTACCAAAATAAGGACTGAGGGCACACTGAGGACAACTGAGGGACTCATATTCAACTATTACAGAAGTTTCAAATGCTCACTGATACTCCAGAAGGAAAAACTATGCATTAAGAGCCGGGCAGGGATGAAAACTTTTGCACAGAATAAAGATGTGTACATTTTTCTTATTTTGCCTAAATATCTTTTTTTTTTTTTTTGCCCTTCAGAAGCTACAGAAGATACGTACATGTTCCCCAGAAGACAAAATAAGTTAAATTTACCGTGATGTTCAAATTCCAAAAGTTAATGCATCGTTTTTCCTTCTGAAGCATCAGTGAGTGTTTGAATCTTCTGTAATAGTTGCATATGAGTCCCTCAGTGTGAAAAGATGGATCTCAAAATCATACAGTCATTGTTGTAAAGGGTTCAGTTCAGATATACAAAAATGCTGAAAAACCAAATAATCTGAGGGAGAATTCAAAGAATTCTGCAAGGTGTATGTAAACTTTTGACTTCAGCTGTATGTCTTTTCTGGATGGATCAGTGCTGTAGTTTTTGGTCCTTCTTGCAGTAATTAATAGATGTTTATTAAGCCTTTTGTGGACCAAACTCCTGGGTAGGCCACTTAAAAGACCCCATCATGCCCTAGCTTGAAAAAAATGCTGAGAGAATTGTGGTTGTGAAAACCCTTCAGAGCTGTACTTGCATGGAATTCACCATGCTACTATGACAACACAATCACGCCCGGTCAAAACACTGTGTGTCATCCACCCATGACCATTCTCTCTTTTCCCCTTTTCATTCCCTCATGTCCTGCGGACAGAGATTAGTTTCCAAAGGGATACATTGAATAAATTGTCTAAGTAACTTTTCCTTTATTCTCCCTGTAGAAATATTGATTTATAGTCTTGTGGTACAATGAATGCATGAATTCTGGCAAACATTTTGTTCTCTCTCTCCTATTTGGTATGTGCACAGTAATACTGTTACCAAACACACCCGTAGGTTGTTGTTGGTGACTAAAGTACGAGAGTACATTTTCTTATATAGACTAAATGGTTAAAAGCACTTCCTGTGTGCTAGGTAGAGACATCCCCTCATGCCTACTTTGCAGATTGAAACAAGCCTTATCGCTGCCAAAAAAAGCAGCCCTACCCTTAAAAATAATGCCCTGGCAAGTATCTGTTTTAGACATCTGTCCAAAATTGTGAGCAAGACAAGTTGTGTTGTCAGACGAGAAACATTGTGAAAGCTTTGAGTCACTAACGTCTTGGAAAGGCGTGGAAAAGAGCTGTTCCTGATTGTGAAAACACATTTGTTCAACATAAACATGACTGCATTGACAGTAAAGTATAATGTTGAAATTATAGGTAAATAAATATAGAATTTGTAATAAATTCCACTGTTTTCACACATCTACTTATTTACAAGGGTGGTTTTGTCTGGTTTACTAATGTCCAGCTGGTTTCAAGTCCACTAAAATCCCCTAAATCCAGGAAACCAGAGCAACAAACGGTCATATTTGGTTGGTTTAAGGTATGTTTCTGTTCCACCAAGTTTAGGTGTGAAATTTCTCATTCAGGAATCTCTTAACAGGAGCACTGCTATGTTCATTTACATGTTACACTGTTTGGATTAAATCTCAGTCAGGGTTTTCTGTGGCCCTAAACAGTTAACATTACAGTCCTCACCCACAGACTAACCCAACCTCACACTCCTCATTCGGGCGGAGCCCCGGTATAAATTCCTGCTCTGCTTCTTGACCAGCTCTTGCACGGCACATTCAGTACATTCTTTCATCTTCAGGTGACGCTCTGCCTTTTATCAACCGTAAGTACACAAACTTTTACTGTTCAGAAACGCGTTGGTATTTGAAAAAGAGCATAGTACAACTATGTTTAACTTAGTTACCGACTGACAGCACTTTTAAAAAAGCTTTACCTTATTATATCATAAGGTATCGCAACTGAAGTGTAGGACAAACATTTTGAAATACGAAAATACGAATGTGACGTATGCGTAGATTCATGCATAAGATTCTATAGACGTCAGCGTCATTTACGTAAAAGAATCTAAACTTTACATGTAGATTAATAGATTAAAAGTCGGCTGTTCACTCTAAATAACTGCTAATGATACTTAAATAATTGAAAGAATTGCATCGGCATGTACTGTTATTAAATGGCTTAATTTTTACTGCATCTACTTGGCATGACGGTTGGTGGGTGTTACTCACAATCTGGCTTATTTCCAAGTGGAAAAATCCACTTCTGTTTCCATCTGCCCAACAGGAGGAGAACAATAGGCTGTTTGCACAATATTCAGTTTGATTAAGGGATGAGACACTTACATAAGCTAACACATTATTTCTCACTTTAGACAGTCACAATGCCGTCTGATCTGGAGAGAGCGATGGAGATGCTGATCACAGTGTTTCACCGTTATGCGAGCAAAGAAGGTGGAAGTGCATCATTAAATCGCAGGGAGCTCAAAATGCTGATGGAGGCAGAGTTGGGCACCTTTCTGAAGGTACAACATTCCATCTGTTATTGCTACACCCAGGGCGGGGCAACTCTAAACACTGGCTTGGGCCCTCAAATGATTGTTGGCCCTGCTTATACTGTATCTTTCAGATCTTTCTGAAACTTAACTATTTTTACCATCATCTGCTTCCATTTGTTCTGTTTTTAAACATGTATCTCTTGTCTTTCCTATTGTAGTCTCAGAAGGACCCTGCTACCGTAGACAGGATTATGAGGGATTTGGATAGTAATGGTGATGGAGAAGTGAATTTTGAAGAGTTTGTGTCTCTTGTGGTGGGCCTGTCCATTGCCTGCGAACAAATATACCGGTTACACATGCAGTCAAAGGGTGTCAAAAAGCAGTAAAAGATGACTGTTCTCTCATTTTGTTAATAGGTTTTGATAAACGTTTTGAAACGATTTGAGGTTGTTACAACAGTTACACTGTATGTATGTAAAGGAGGATGGTTTTTCAGTTTTGTTAAGTGGTGTTCAGTTGTACTTTAAATTCTTTGTAAGTATTAGCATTAGACACAAACAAAATCATCCACAGAAGTCCTGTAAGTTCCACCACAGAAATAAACGTTTTGTTTATATACAAGTTGTTTTTTGTCGTTCTTTGGTTCCATGCAGTTCAGGGCTGGATTTCACAACTCTTTGTAAAATTTTGAAGATATCATGTCAATTTTTTTTTTCTTCAGTGAGATTCTTGGAGACTTTTGATTGTTGTGTTATAAAGATTGTGCTTTGGAATATGTTCCAGAACTAAAATTATATTATAATGATCATTCTACAAAATAGTCTCTTTTGTCCCTTATTTGCACAAACAACTTCTAAGAAGTATGTGCATTAAATTATATTTACATAAGAACAAGGCCTTTAAAATAAAATAACTGGTCAGCCTTGTTAGTAGGCTAATAAATTTCACAATTAATTAATTAACGAAATGGCAAGCACACATTATATCAAATAGAAAGTCTGAAATTGATTTTTCTTGTAAAACATACTCAAATAATGTTTGTTTTTTAGGCCACCTGCCAGAATGTTTAAAATCTTTTAAGTTCTTTGTACATTTCTGTGTTATATTTCCTCCGTGCTCTGATGATAATCAAAAGATGTTTTCCATATGGGTCTGATTTAACAATAGCAGCTGCTTGATTTGTACAGATTAGATGAAACGTCTCATTGAACACGGTGCTGTAGAACAAACCTGCCCTTTCCCAGAAATGACTGAATCTCTAACACACTCGGATGGCATGACAAAATAAACAAAGCTCAATTTCAATTGAAACTATTACAGCAGTTCCTACCTGACGAACAACTAGACTGAAAGAAACCTCTGGTAGATTCACTGGCTCTACAGAGACTTCATAGACATTCATGAGCAGACTCTATCTCTCCACACTTCGTTTAACAACTATTGAGTCTCACTGTCTTACAGTAGTGACATCACACAGGTGTCTACCAGTCCTTACAACTAGGGAGGATAAAGATGAAGCATTGATTCTGTCTTACTGGTGAAAATGTAAGATAAAAACATTTATATGATTATCAAATCTGTACTATAAATAATATCTAAACATATATTTAAATAAATATTTTTCATCGTCTTAAAACTGGCATGTTAAACTAATAAAATATGAAAAATGAATGCTTCTGTATATAATGTTTCTGAATGCTTTCTATTTAGTAGGTTCAACTCTCATCCTGGCCTTCACTTTTAATAGCCTAAATCCACCATTTACACAACAGACATTCAGCAAACACAGATTAACTCTAAGCCAGAGACATTTTTATATATATTTATGCATTCTTGCAATCACATTCAATTGTGTGTTATCTGTGCAACATTATATTCATTATTTGTACCCTCACTGGCCCTTATGCACAAGCTGATTTTCATTGTAAATGTATGCACAAGCTTGTGTTTATTGTAAATTTACGTATTGAAATACACTTTTAGGATGCAGAGTTTAAAATATTTCCATTAAAGTTTATCAAATGACACATTTAGTTAATTTTAACATGTGCGAACCCTCCCCCCTCGCGAACCGCCAACAGTATGTGGGCGTATTTGAAATCCATGTAAACAGTAAAGTTGCCCAGCAACCATGAATGACTTTGGGGTGTGTCAACCACATGAGATCATTGCAGCAGTATTTAAATGTTTTTTTTTTTCTCTCTCTCTCTGTCTCTCTCTCTACTCCATAAGGCACATGATGTGTGTGATCTTCAGTAGATAGAAGTGTGTGATCTTCAACTACAATAAGTATACTGATATAATACTAATAATTATTATGTGTATATATATAAACTTTTCTCATATGACACAAGGGCACTTTAATTTATTTACTGTAAAAGTGAAAATAAGTGTCTAAAATGGTGGCTGTCCAATAGAGGGTGCTGGGGCGCCGCCTTCACTGAGCAGTCAGTAATAATAATAAGTAGTAGTAAATGAATATATAAATAGCACTCTATGTATACAGTCATGTGACAAAGTTAGGACACCCTATAATTTAATTGCTTGTAGATCCACTTTTAGCAGAAATAATCTGAAATAATCATATTCTGTAAGACTTTATTAGTCTCTCACATCGTTCTGGAGGAATTTTGGCCCAGTCTTCTTTACAACATTGCTCCAGTTTATTGAGGTTTGTTTATGCACAGTTCTCACCACAGTCAGGATGAGTCAGGATGAGGTCTGGACTTTGAATGAGCTATTGCAGACTCTTGATTCTTTTGTATTTCAGTCATTCTGTTGTAGATTTGCTGGTGTGCTTGAGAACATTGTCCTGTTGCATCACCCAATTTTGGCCCAACTTCAGCTGTTGGACAGAAGGGCTCAGATTTGACTCTAAAATACTTTGGTATACAGACTGTGAGGGGCCCAGATCCTGTGGCTGCAAAACTAGCCCAAAATCATCAGCCCTCCACCAGCATGCTTGGCTTTTGGTATGAGGTGTTTGTGCTGAAATGCTCTTTAGGTTTTCATCATACGTGGCACTGTGCATTATGGCCAAACACCTCGACTTTGGTTTCGTCTGTTCAAAGCACATTGTTCTAGAAGACTCATGGTTTGTTTAGATGCAACTTTGCAAACCTTAACCATGTAGCCACGTTTTTTTTAGACAGAAGAGACTAGCAACCTCTCCAAACATGCCATACTTGTCCCATATTTGTCTAATTGTACTGTTATGGATTTACATGTTGTTTGAACATAATTGTGTGTTGGCAGTGTGTGTACACATCCACCCTATAATGATGAAAATCCACCCAGTTTTTTTTTTTTTAATCCTTATAAATCATAACCCCTTTCTCAAATCAAACCATTCTCAGATTCTTAGCTGTGTGACACCACACAGACCAAGGCCGCTCCCACGATTGTTGATTGACATGGCCGTCTTACCTTAGACCTTAGACCAATGCCCGCCATTGTTTCGACACCGGAGCACGAGTAGACAAGAATGTCTCCTAAGTGATAGAGGTGTTTTGTTGTTGGATGTAACAATGAACATAGCAGTCATCACTTACTCCCGACATCTGAAGATGCAGAGGATTACTTTTGTTTTTGAAAGGAAATGCACCCCATGATCTTCCAAAGTTTGCTATGTTTGCGTGAATCATTCGTGGTCTAGCTTCACCAGAAGAAGTGAGTATAAGGGTTTTTTTTTTTAATGATCTTTGCAAATCAGCTTTTTAAAAAAATTACTAGTTAGCAAGTTCCACAGCTAAATGCAGCTAAAGTTTACAGTCTCAGAGAGAACCACTTAGTACCCCACAGAAGAGGGTGTTGTCTTACACTACTATTGAGAAGTTTTAACCATAGTACGTTATAGACTTTTCATTGAAGGAATTAGTTCACTTCCAGAACAAAAAAATCACAGACAATGTACTCACCCCGTTGTCATCCAACATGTTAATGTCTTTCTTTCTTCAATCGCAAAGAAATTATGTTTTTTGAGAAAAACATTTTAGGATTACTCTATATATATAATGGACTTCTATGGTGCCCCTGAGTTTGAACTTCCAAATGCCAATATACATTTTCAAAGGGCTCTAAACAATCCCAGATGAGGAAGAAGGGTCTTATCTAGCGGAACAATCTGTTATTTTCTAAAAAATGTACAATTTTTATACTTTTTAACCTCAAACGCTTGTCTAGCTCTACGTGTATGTCTAACTCTGTGTATTCCAGGTCAAGACAGTTAGGGTATGTCGACAAACTCCCATCTCATTTTCTCCTCCAACTTCAAAATCGTCCTACATCGCTGCAGAAATACCGACCCAGTGTTTACAAAGTGAACATGCAAAGAAGGTCAAATGCCCTTTATAAAAAAAACAAAACGGCGATGTAGGATGATTTTGAAGGTGGAGGAGAAAATAAGATGGGAGTTTTTCGACATACCCTAGCTTTCATGAACCCGGAATTCACAGAGTTCACGCAGAGCTAGGCAAGATGAGCGTTTGAGGTTAAAAAGTATATAAATTGTACATTTTTTAGAAAATAACTGATCGTTTTGCTAGATAAGACCCTTCTTTCTCGGCTGGGATGGTTTGGAGCCCTTTGAAGCTGCATTTAAACTGCATTTTGGAAATTCAAACTCCTGTTTTTCTCAGAAGATATAATTTCTTTACGACTGAAGTAAGAAAGACATGAACATCTTGGATGACAAGGGATGACAATGGTCTGATCTTGGGGTAAATATCCTGGAACATCCACCTCTGGGAGAATTGGTGTCTGCTTTGAATGTCTTCCACTTTTTTAATAAACGTACTCACTGTAGAATGATGGACTTCAAATTGTTTGGAAATTGCCATTTTACCCTTCCCAGATTGATGGCAGCATAAGATCATTGCTGATGTCTTTCCTCCTTGGCATTGTGTTACAACACACCTGAAGGCTCCACACCAGCAAACTGCCAAAACTTCTGCTTCAATAATGGTGCTCATACTTGCTTATGATCAGTTAATCAAAGGCATTTAATTAGCAGTGCCTGACTGCATGACTCCTAAATTTGTCACACATGGCTTTTCCATTTTGCCTTTATTTTTTCCAACACACAATGACACGGTGCAATATGTCATGTGCTGTTGTTCATCTGAGGTTTTATTTTCCCAATTTTAAGACCTACCAAGCACCAGATATTTTATTTATTTATTTTTTATTATGTAACAAAACATTTTTTATTATGTTTTATTATGATATGGAAAGCCAATCAGTGATTAAATTGAATAGGGTCTCCTAACTTTTTCACATGACTGCACATTGTGAATTACGAAAATAAAACATTTTTAATTTACCTTTTAAAAGCTTACAGAAACTTAAACTCAAACCTAATCCAGAACATGATAATATATTTGTTTTTATTTCAAATGCGTTTCAGATTAATATTTTTTTAACTTCAGTTAATGTTTTATTCTTTAACTTTAACTGTTTAACATTAAATCATACTGGGGTGTTTGCTGAAATTGTTGGATGTGACACAGCCCTACAGAAAATTTCCACACTGTCTGTTATATAATTATAGCTCAAGAAGGTGATCACTAGATGTCACCAGTATACCACATCACGAGTACATCAACTAACTCACATTCTCTTCCCACCACTCCTTGTTTTCTTTTTCTCATCTTGTAAACGAAGCACTACATCGTTTCGTGTTTTCCCTAACAATAGCTCCACAAATGAGACCAAACATGTCTGTGGGTTAAATTTAGACGTTTTTTTCTAAAATCCTTGTTTAGAGAACTACTGTCTCTGATAAAAAAAATCAAACATATCTTACTTTATTAGTTATGATGTTTAAATGTCATGATGTCATATAAAGTGACACCAGTGAGTTTATTTGGTGCATTTTCCTTTTCTATTTTTGGTATATTATACTTTATTGCTTATTGAGCAGAATTTGTCACGACGGCTACTCATGGCACGTATACACCTGTAAGGTGTGCGTGTGTGCATATTTGTCTAGGGGTGTGTTTGTTTGTGCACCACAGTAAAAACACCGGAGGTACATATATGCTTACTATACAGTATGAAAGAACCAACCCTAAACAAAAGAGGGATAAATAAAGCACCCTTAAAAGTACACACCCTTTTTGCTCCACAGTCAACAGATCTGTCACAGAGGTTTACTTAACATATACTGATATTCACGGTAACACTTTAGTATTGGGAACAACTGTCACTATTAACTAGTTACTTATTACTTATTAGCATGCCTATTATTAACATACCAGCTGTTTATTAGTACTTATAAAGCACCTATTCTGCACGCCCATTTTCTACATCCCTAATTCTAGCCAATACCTGAACTTAACAACTACCTAACTATTAATAAGCAGCAAATTAGGAGTTTATTAAGGCAAAATGGTTTGTTCTGAAGATAAACATATATATATTCTGTTATCATCTGTGATAAGCATATTAGGTCAAGTGAATCCAAAAGGGTGTTTATCCAGGTGTTTGCTTTTTCAAGATGTAAAACTAGATTAATATCAATATTATAACACTCACAGCTGATGAGTCAATGTCTTAGCATTTCTCTCATAAAGGAAAAGCTCAAAGGAGGTATGAATAATCCTGTTGCTGCACAACCGAGCAGTCATCAGTTTTCATGTCAAGTTGAGCAGTCATTGTCTAGTATGTGGTTTTGCACACCATTGTAGGCTTTTTTTTTTTTTTTTTTTTTTTGCATTTCATTTTGCATTTCTGCAGATAAAGCATGTAGTCTCTTTTCAAAATGAGGGCGTTTTACAAATATCAGGCATTCTTTGATGTCTGAAGACTAGATTTAGACAGGATGAGACAAGCGTGTCTCTGTTTACTCCAAATATGAAGCTTCGCTTGAAGCTTGTGATTCAAACCTCCTCAAAAACATCAGCAACAACGTCACAGCTGCACAATGAGTCTTTTATCTTTATCCTAAACGCTGAACCTGAAACATTTTTAAAAGAATGTTTAAAGCTTGGCCATTCACATCAGAAAAAAAAGGAATGCCGTGGAAATATGGCGTTTAGGGCAGACAACGCCCAGTAGAGAGAGCGAACGAGTCACTTAAATGTGACTCAGATTCCCCATGTGGTCTGACTGGGTAATCCCCTATATTTCATCCGTTTGTTTACTATAAACTAACATAACAGAGTATTTTCTTTAAAGATAAAAAGTCTAACAACAATATTAGATTTTTTGGCATGTGAGTCTTGTTAAACTGGATCGGATGTGCTATGAATCTTTTATAGAACAAGAATGATTCATTCCTGCCATTGTGTGTGCTGCGGAGTATAAAATATGTGCTTTAAAAGCAGCAGACCATTTACTCCAACAAAACATCTGCTTAACTTCTCTGCGAGCACACCAAACTTACGGTAGGTAAAAAAACAGAAAGAGAGAGAGACAAAATGAAAGTGCGAAACGCAGGAAATACAACAGAGCTACAAAAATAGAGCAGAGAAGATGTTTTTAGAAATGCAGTCCATCATTTTGTGGCTATTTTTGCAACCGATATAATTGTGTTGACTTTCTTTCTAGATGATAAATGTGCATGAAGAGGTGCAGACACTTCATGAGATGTTCTAAATGCATTCTCTTTCTTGTTTTCTTTCTCATAGACATGTCTAAGCTGGAGAAAGCCATTGTGGCCATTGTGGAGGTGTTTGAGGAGTACGCAGGGACAGATGACCAAAAAAAACAGCTCAGTAATGCTGAACTTGGACAGCTAATCAAAGCCCAGATTACCAGTCCTGAATTTAAGGTGAGAATTAAAGAAATATGCAAAGAAAAAAAGACAAAGTTGTGAGAAAGAAAGCTATTGGTTGGAGGAAGTCAACACCTCCAACATATTGCAACAAATCTACTTCCTAATTAAATGCTGTGCGGTTGTTGTGCAATGTTATTATGGCAACCTGGCATGAAAGGGGTTTACCCTAATGAGTCATACCATGCTTGCATGAGGCTCTTTCTTTTATTCATATTTCACTTGCTAACATACTTTTTAGTTCCTCCACTAGCTTTTCTTTTAGCAATACAGCTGAGTGGTATGTTAGTAATTACAGCACTGACATTCCTCCCTCTATGTCTTAGGATAAAATGGATTCGGATAATATTAAGGAGGTCATGGAAGAACTGGATAAGAACCACGATGGTGAAGTGAACTTCCGTGAATTCAGTCAGTGTATTGCTGGCCTAGCCAGGGCCTACTGGCAGAAGAAGCACGGCAAGGACAAGTGCAAAGGAAAGGGTAAGGGGTGTCAGGATAAGTGAACAAACACATCCTTACACTCCTGATTCACCAGACTCTTGCCTCCTACAAGTACCTCTCTATAGTGTGTAATAATGTTGCAAACATTTTTCTATGCTGTAAGACAGGCACAGTAAGAAAGGTCTTTTGTAATGCCATTTAGTAGTTTATGTAAACGGAAACATTTCTCAACAGAAAATGTTGTGAAAAATATTTATCCTGCCTAACGAACAATAAAAAGTACTTAGACATACATTGTGCAATACTGTAATCTAGTTTTCTGGACGCCAATAAAAAACTCTTGTCATCACTCTAGTACTTCTCACTTTTCTCACATTTTTTCACTTAATTTGTATTTATGTATGTATATGTTTAAAACAAAAAAAACATTAAGTGCATGCAATGTTTTCAAAATACCTGTACAGCACATTGCATGCTAGGCTTTAATATTTTAGGGATTTTTGTGGATATATATTTCTGGACACTTAACATGAATTCTTTTTTTTTTTTTTTTGCACTTTTTTGCAAGTATGCAAAAACTGACTTTTTGCATACTTGTTGAATGGAGCTTTAGAGCAGTTGACCTATTTGCTCAATGCAAACGTCCATGCAAATATGAATGGCTTTGTAACATTATTTGGCACTAATAGCTCTGTGTCACGCCTCTGTTTTACAGATGCTTGCACTTCTGTGAATGTGCAGTAACCATAAATAAAGTTCACAATTTACTATAAGGTATACACCTGAGGTTAAAAGTTAGTTTTAAATATTTTTACCAAAATATGAGGGATCATACAAATTTAGTACTGACCTGAATAAGATATTTCACATAAAAGACGTTTACATATAGTCCACACGAGAAAATAATCGTTGAATTTCTAAAAATGACCCTGTTCAATTCTTAATACTGTGTTGTTACCTGAATGATCCTGTTTTTTTTCCCTTGTTTGTTCTGAAAAGTTAAACTGCCTGCTAGTGTTCAGAAAAATCCTGAATACTAGAAGACAACAAATTCTTTGGTTTTTCAGCATTTTTGTGTATTTGAACCCTTTCCAACAATGACTGTATGATTTTGAGATCCATCTTTTCACAATGAGGACAACTGAGGGACTCATATGCACCTGTTACAGAAGGTTCAAATGCTCACTGATGCTCCAGACAAACAAGGGACTCATGAACAACAACAACAACAACAACAAAAAGAGGATCAGGATCATTCAGGTAACCACACAGTATTAATAATCAAGCGTATGCAAACGTTTGAACAGGGTGATTTTATAAATTCAACTATTTTCTCTTGTGGACTATATGTGAACATCTTTTATGTGAAATATCTTATTCAGGTCAGTACTAAATAAAAATAACATCCATTTTGTATGAACCCTCTCATTTTGGTAAAATAATTAACACTTTGCAGATTCTGCAAGGTGTATGTAAACTTTTGACCTCAGCTATATGTATTACCCTTTGAACAAGTCTCTTTTGTTGCTTAAACATTTGTCTAAAGAGTTTGACTTTAAATCATTAAATGCACATTAAAGTCATGCTATATTTTAATAAAATGTATTACAAACCCCAAACGTAAGTATAGAGACAATTAACTTTTCCCTAGCGTTTATGTTTTTCATAAAGGCCTAGATCAAACAGAAGTGTGCTGACAGGAGTACAGGCAGTTCTGTTTGAAGTATCTCATTTTTTATTGACTTATTCAAATTGACAGTTCTACTGCAGTCCAAAGGCAAATAACTTGCCCATTTTGATTAGGCAATCAAGCTTAATTGTTAGCAAGGATTATTGTTAATGATCAGCTGGTTATATGTCACATTCACAGACTTTAGAAAAAATGTAGGGCTGTAATAAAAAAAAAAAAAAAAAAATATTCAAATTTCTAATTTACCAGTCAAAGAGAGCAATATATCAGACTGTTGCATAATAGCAGCTTTGTACATTTTTTAGTATAGTTAAGGAGCAGGTTTGAACTTGTTTGGGCCTTCCAGTCCTAATCCTTTTCTCACATTAATGTAGTCATTAAAGTGTATATGAAGGAGGAGGCAAGGGAGGCAGTACCTCCTCAAAAAAACAAAAACAAATTGTAGTGCAAAAATACAATGATGCCTATATTATTGTATAAATAAATCACTAGTTTTTCTAAAGAAACATTGCTCAACAGCGACACCAGCAGGTACAGTTACAGCATCTCTCTCGCCTCCCCTAAGCCCATTGAGTTTTAACAGACCCCCTAAAGCATGCGGTTAGTTTGGTGGAGGGTAATCAATAATTGAGAATGAATAGGGGAAACTCCCGTGAGAAGAGGCTTGTAGGTTTGTGTGCTTTCCACATTCATGAATCAGTCTGAATAAAAGACTGTGAAAAAATAAGGAATATTTTTTGCCTTCTCATTTCAGAACACCACCGCACACCACTGATATGAGTACGGCAAGACATTAAGCAACATGTAATGCAAATGCCTATTTTATTAATTAAAAAAAAAAAAAAAAAATGAATGTAATGATTGTCAGTGTGATCACAGATGTTTGGGCCTCACTATGTGCAGAATATTAATAGATCCACCAAACGTGCTACCAGGAAGTTTTCTGCAGGGACACCTGTTTCTCTGCCGTATATATTGTTTTTCCCAGAGTGCAGTCCCAGTCCGCCGCACCTGTACAGCAGTCTACTGTAAGAGTGAACACACCCACATGTTCCTAAACACACACAAACCACACAAACAGCATCTCGATGAGGCCTGTTTACACGGAACAGATGGCCTTTGCTTGGAAGAAATCCTCTGGTGCTTGCACCCCACATGATGTAACCTGGAAAAAAGTAATAATGTGAGGGAAACTGTTTCTAATTACACTTACAGACTTATTGATTGACACATTTACTGTGTTGTGGGTGACGAGAATGAGTAGGTGTGTCTATCCTATCGACTTGTAGTCTAAAATACGCTAGATATTGTAGATCAGATATTAATGTTGTCACTAATCTCCTTACTGTAACTCAGTGTGTACCATGCAAAAGACTGTCTGAATGTTTAACATGAGAAATACACTGCCCTCCAAGCATAAATTCAGCATAAATCCTTATAATTTTTTGGTGCAAATACATTAAAGTAACTTGACGTTATCGTTGAAGACCAGCAATAATAATTTTCATTTTGATTACATAATAATGGCATCAGATATGCCCCTTTGCCAGCTGTGATGCCTGTCATGCCGATATTGTCCAAAACCCCACTTTTCTAGGGCATTTCCAAACCTTTGGAGGGCAGTGTAGATGATTTTGTGAGGTGTGCATGCAAGACTTTAAACCACATTCGAATATGGGCTGGTTGTGACTCATCTGTTGTCTATTCTGATGCATGATAACTTGCAGGGAATATTTTCCCTTGGGGGACATTTTCATAAATCAAGCCTTTAAATCATGAAATGTAGCCTACAACATTCAGAGCTCAAATGCAGTTACTGAAAATCTTTACATGCTTCTGTCCCACCCTGTCATTCTTCTTTTGTTCTGGGTTTTTTTTTTTTTTTTGCTATGTGGCATGATTTAGGTGTGGTGATGTGGTGACAGTTTCAACTGTTCAGCTTCAAGAACGAAAAAAGACAAAGACAGACAAATAGAAGCATAAAATCCAAAATGTTGAATATAGTTTGCAATACACATTTATATTCATTTAGCAAAGCAATGTACAACTGCTGCAGCAGGAGCGATTTACCCTAAAAAGATTGTAATTTGAGGAAGCATTGTAATATAAGGTTTCAGAGTTGCATTGAGAAAACTATGAGATAATACCGGTCAAACACTGACTGCAGGCTTTTGACACGAACATGGATTTGTAGAATTGAGTGGAGGTAAATGGTGCACATCCAGTGACAGTTCAAGCAGGGCTACATTAACACTAACAGACACCCCAGGGCTTTAATCTCAAAGGAGCCTGACACACCTTGTCATAGACAATGCAAAGGCCTACTGATTTCATTATCATTTTGCACAAGTAACCTGTATTCCTACTAATCCTACTAACTTTCGGGGTCCTACAAAAGTAAAAATATAGCCTACCTGAACTGAATGATGCAGTAAACTATAGAATAAAACTGCACTGTTAAAATAGTCTATCAAATGCTTCATTCTTTTGAACTGTGCCCTCTACTAACTTCTTCAATAAACATGGCAGAGCAAGGCAAAAAAAACAAAACAACTAAACATCCTGTGGAATTTTTTTAAATGGCTTGTGGTAGGTTGAGAGGTCTGTGGAGATTAATGGCTGATAAAGTTAATGCAGCCATAGCCATTATGGAGGTAAAGTGGCACGATAGGCAATGTGGTACAGAGAAAGCCACACACACTATTTTTGGGCTGTTCTCTTGATTGTGTTTGGTGTTTGACACCCTGTGCACAACAGACGCGACAAAATACAATAGAACCCATTACAATCAGTGATCTACGCGACGCAACACGACAAATCCCTGTAAACTGATGCCTCGCTCTATTTATGACTCTGTTCATGATTTGCAACGGTTGCTTAATTCCTGTTGCGTCACACCGCACCGCAACAGCTTTAGAGGCTGTCTACACTGGACGTGACAAAACGACTGTTGCAAATTATTTATGAGCTTTGTTTGAATTTAGTTTACTTTCAGGGATTTGTCATGTCGCCCATTTTGCTGCTTGATATTGCAAACTGGTCTGTTTTACCATATTGTAAAATGGATTATCTTGATTATGAACACACTGGCTGAAGGTTAGTTCACCCAAAAATGAAAATTAGCCCATTATTTACTCACCCTCAAGGCATCCTAGGTGTATATGACTTCCTTCTTTCAGATGAATGTAATTGGAGTTATATTAAAAAATGTTTTGGCTCCTTCAGACTTTAAATGGGCGGGAGTTTCTCTTCATCAGTCCAAAGCAAGTTCAAAAAGGGCATCCATCCATAATAAAAAGTGCCTCACATGGCTCCGGGGAGTGAATAAAGGCCTTTAAAGTGAGTAAAGAAAAATATCCATATTTAAAATGTAATAATCACTTTATTCTAGCTTGCGCTAACTGTTGTACACAGAAGCAGCTCCGGGCGTCGGTGTTGCATATGTACCGGTGGGTCATGTGAAAACCAACATTTGTTTACAGGAGCAAAGGAAGTAAATTTTCCAGACTTCAGCAAAGGAAAAGCAGTCTACTTTTGGCTCATAATGAAATCCTCCAACAATTTTCTTTACAAATCCTCATTTTGTCCTTTTAATTTGTGACCGTTGTTTTGTTTTGATCACTCCACTGTGCGTCCGTGTTTGTCACTTCTGAGCAGCACATGCACAATGGAAGAATAGATGCACTTTATTGGACTTGTTTTTGGACTGATAAGAGAAAAACACCCACACATTGCCATTATAAAGCTTGAAGGAGCTGGAACAATTTTTAATATGACTCTGATCGCATTCGTCTGAAAGTAGAAAGTCATATACACCAAGGTTGCCTTGAGGGTGAGTAAATAATGGGCTAATTTTCATTTTTGGGTGAACTAACCCTTTAATAGTGCAAACAGTTTTACCGTTTACTGCACGATGTTATTTTTCTTGTTATTTCCCTATACTGGCTAATGAACCGGAGGTCTCGCCCTTGAGCTTACTTCTGCATTGAAGAATAAGGTGGATAGTATTTTGTCACAAACTGTTGCATCTGGTGTAGATATAGTATAAGAGTGGTGAAACATGATCATTTAATTAGTTTGGGGTCAGATTGGACGGTGGGTTGCAGGGGAACAAAATCCATTTGAATAGCATGTTATTTAATATTCTTTATCACCATAGCGCCGAGTGGTTCTCATTGTGAAACTGTGCCGTAATGATCAGTTGACACGGTTACGGTTTCTTTTGCGTGATTCTGAAGGTAAACATTGGAGAAAATGAGAGGATGACCGCATCATAAAGGTAAAAGTTTACAATACAACAGCCTGGAATGGTTTTATGGTCATACCTGTTTCTCACCATGCTTAAAACCATTCAGCTGGAAGGGGGAAAAGTCCTTGTTTGTGAGGAAGTACTGGTTTGCTTACTAAGTAAAAAGGGCCTAACCACAAAGTCTCTATGACATTCTGGTTTAAATAGGTCTATAAATATTAAATATAAATAAATTATGAATAAAAAGAGATCCATTGGCTGTTCCGATTAAATCTGATATACAGTTGAGGTCAAAAGTTTACATACACCTTGCAGAATCTGCAAAATGTTAATTATTTTACCAAAATAAGAGGGATCATACGTAATGTTACTTTTAATAATAGCTGAATTTCTAAAAATTACCCCATTAAAAAGTTTACATACACTTGATTGTTAATACTGTTTTTTAAATCTTTCAGGTCCCACAAATTCTATGGTTTTTCAGCATTTTTGTGTATTTGAACCCTTTCCAACAATGACTGTATGATTTTGAGATCCACCTTTTCACACTGAGGACAACTGAGGGACTCGTATGCAACTATTACTGAAGGTTCAAACGCTCACTGATGGTTCAAAAAGAAAAACGATGCATTAAGAGCCAGGGGGTGTAAACTTTTGAACAGAATGAAGATGTGTACATTTTTCTTATTTTGCCTAAATATCATAGTTGTTTTTCAACTATGATCTTCAAATTCAAAAAGTTTTCACCCCCTGGCTCTTGAAGAAACACTCCACTTTTTTTGAAAATAGGCCCATTTTTCAACTCCCCCTAGAGTTAAACAGTTGAGTTTTACCGTTTTCAAATCCATTCATTCGAGATCGGCTGAATGGATCTGAAAACGGTAAAACTCAACTGTTTAACTCTAGGGGAGTTGGAAAATGGGCCTGTTTTCAAAAAAAGTGGAGGTAACAAATTCAGGTAACAAAGCATTAAGAATCAAGTGTATATAAACTTTGAACATGTTAATTTTTATAAATTCAACTATTATTTTCTGCTGTGGACCATATATAAATGTCTTGTATGTGAAATATCTTATTCAGGTTGGTGATCTTCTCTTATTTTGGTAAAATAATTAAAGGGGTCATCGGATGCCCATTTTCCACAACTTGATATGATTCTTTAGGGTCTTAATGAAAAGTCTATAATATACTTTGGTTAAAAATTCTCAATGGTAGTGTAAAACAACACCCTTTCTACCTTGTCAAAATGAGCTCTGCAAAAATCATCCCATTCTGAGGGATTATTCCTTTGAATGCAAATGAGCTCTGCTCGCCCCACCCCTCTCTTCTCTCTGTGGAGTGACAAGCCTGTTTACTTTAGCCACATTTAGCCACGAAATTTGCTAATTAGCACGCTATTAGGAAGCAATTGCAGAGATTTATAAAAAAACCTTATACCCACTTCTGCTGTAGTTGAAGCTGGATCAAGAATGATTTGTGTGAACATAGACGCATTTATGTAGATTGAGAGGCGCATTCCCTTCACAAACAAATGTAATCCACTGCATCTTCAGCTGCTCAGATGTCGGGAGTAAATGACAACCTTTATGTTCATTATTACATCCAGCAACACAACACCTCAATATATTCTTGTCTGACTTACATCCCTGCTCCGGCATCGAAACAATGGAGGTTGGACTGTTACAGCTGATCTGAGGTAAGACGCTCATGTCAATCAACTATCGTGGGAGCGGCCTCTGTCGTGACGCCACAATGACAGGCATCTGAGAACGGCTCAATTTGAAAAAGGGGATATTATTTTTACAGATTCATTAAAAACCACTGCATGGATTTTTATTATTATAAGGCAGATTTGCACATACACTGCCAACACACATTAATGTTCAAACAACACGAAAAAGTGAAATTCGCATCCAATGACCCCTTTAACAGTTTGCAGATTGTAAACATTTGACCTCAACTGTATAATCAGATACTGTATTTACTTTATGTTTTATTTAGATAGCCTATATGTGCCAGTGTAGTCTGTGTGCCATTGTTCAGTTCGCCTCAATCTGATTGTAATGCAGCATTTCGGAGACAGTGTACCCAGTGTAAACTGAAAATGGCAACTAAACAAATCTTCATTTGAGAGATAATTTCTAGTGCCACAGGAGCAGAGAAAACATTTTGGAAGCACACAAGAGCATACAGAAAACAGCACAAGGACATGCAGCTGAAAGTTGGAAGATTTCCTCTTAACAGTTCACCATGCCAGAGTGGAAATAAGACTGGCATCAGGAAAACATTAAATTTATCAGCCCACAGAGAGAAAGAGAAAGGAGGTGAGGTAGAAAGAAACATAGCGAAACAAAAAGAAAGTGCGAGACATGAGTGGTGGGGGCCAGTGTGAAGATGGTGTGTGATTTTCCATTCGGAGAAACAGAAGAATAGAAGCGAAACACGAAGCGCTTCCTATAGGAAGCATCATTACACACACAATCAACACAAACACAATACTTGCTTTATTTATTTAATATTACACAGGAGAGAAGGCCAGGAGGTTTATTTCAGTTCTAAAACTACCACATAGATGTAAAGTCTCTCTGATGAGCCCAGGCCTCATTACACACACACACACACACACATACGTCAGCTGCGTGCCAGTGTCGGATGCTTCCTTTCACAAGACTATATTAGAAATGTTTTAGATTGCTGTCTGAGTCACACAAACAGGCTCTCTCTAATTAACTTGATGAAAGAAGTCACTTCGGCAGCTATTTGAACTGTAGATTCTCTTTTCTTGTCAGCATAGTTGGGATTTTTAGGCAGAAACCTATTAAACACGTCGACCAGTAGCAGGTTATGTTGTTACAGTGCCATTAAATTGCATGCATTTATACCATTAAATGCACATATGACAACAATCCAATCTGTCCTTTACAAAAAATAGGCCTTTTGCCAACTTCCCTGTGTGACATCCTGGTCTCCCTTATTACTGTAACGGACAGCTTTAGACATTATGCAAATAAGCATGCGCTTTAACAAATTCATGTTTCTACATGTTCTCTTGTGTGAGCAGCATTCTAATTGATGCATGTTCATTATTGCAGCAAAAGAGAAAATGTGTCTTCTGTTAGGCTGACATCTTTTTTCGATTTTGCTTGAAGTTCTTATTAATGACGCAGCTGTGCATATTTAACGTTAGCAACGGGAAAGGGAGGGGAATTTGTGTTGTATGTCGTGGTGTTTGTGTTCTGTCCTCTAGCTATGTCAACACAGTACAATAAGTGGTTCAGTTTAAGCAGAGCCAAGATGTTTGTGCCATGCATATTTATTCAACAACAAGCATATCTGCACAAGACCGACCTCCAAACCTCCACAACAAGTATTTCCGCCATGTTCTCTCCTCTCACGTTCTCATCCACCCACCTCACTGAGGGGCTGAAGCTGATCCTAACCAACACTCGTGGTCAAAATGGCGCCAGGGAGGTCCCACTTACTCAGAGATGTTTTTGGATGGTGACTCACAAGGAAATTGGCCACAGACTCCACGAGATTTAATCATGAGTTCTTGTTTGTCTTCTCACTGCTGCTGCATAAAGTTGCCATTTTACACGCACAGAAAAAAGGTACAAAAGCTAACACTGTGGCAATGATCTGTTAAAAAGGACACCTTTGTACCTTTTTTACCTTACCTTAAAGGTACATATCAGTGTCTAAATGGCATTTGTAAAGGTACCACCCTGTTTTTTTGTTTTTTTCCAGAGAGCATATGAACATGTAGGTCTGCATGTGTGTGTTTCTCGTCATGTATGACTTACTTTCTTCTGCAGAGGACAAAAGAAAATTTTTAAAGAATCTTTGAACTGTGATGAGTAGATGATGACAGTTTTGGTATCCCTTTAAGAGAAATAAACAGTCCATATCAAACTGTATATGTGTTAAAAAAGTTAAACATTAACATTCACTGAGCAACTATGGCAAAAAAAAAAAAAACGCTGAAATTCTACCCGAGTGAGTCACCATCACTGTATTACATAAAGACGGAGGTTAAATGAGGCCAGTTGTGTCCTCCGCCCCCTTTTTTTTTTCTTTTTTTCTTTCTGACTCTCATTTCAAACTCTGCCACTGGTCCTGAAATACTAGTCCTTTAAAATGCCTTTCACATGTTCTTTTGTTGCTATTCATCCTCACCCACTCTTCCTTTTCACTTTATACACTCTGTTGTCTTTATTTACTTATTTTTTTAGCAGTGTGTTGCTAATAATACAAACTGCAACTAGCATACACCCAACACATATCAACACAGTGGAAACAGTGATTATTCTCACCCTTCAACAGCTGTAATACAGGATAATATCTTATACTGTGCCACCTAGTGACCTGGGATTCAAAAGCAGAATTCATGCAGTTTTTGCATATTTTTCTATCCTGCATTGCTGGTTTCTGTCCTTAGCATTTTCTGTAGTTTTGTTCGGCTGTGCAAAAAATAAAATGCTGAAAATGACTGATTTATGGCATAACATGCTTCCCATTAAGCATTAAAATGTCAGGTATGCATTAAAGGCTCCCAAACATGCAAATAGGCCTTTTTTTTCCAGAACGTTCTGCCAAATGCAAACTTTTTTTGCAGTTACAAATTATAAAGTCCGATTTTGAGAGGAAAAAAGGACTGATATGTTCTCAGAATTGCAAAAATTGTAAAATATAAAGTCAGAATTTATAGATAAAAATAATTCTAACCTTTTTCTCGCAAATGCGAGTTTGTATCTTGCAATTCTGACTTTTTGTCCCACAATCCCAAGTTTATACCTCGCAATGCTGACTTTTTTCTTGCAATTCTGACTTTTTTTCTCCCAAATGCAAGTTTGTATCTCGCAATTCTGACTTTTCTTTTTCTTTTTTTTTTTTTAATTATGAGTTATAAAGTTGGATTTCAGAACTGTGAGTTTACATCTCACAATTCTGAGTTAAAAGCGCAGTTGCGTGTTGCGGGACTTTTTTCTTTAAAATGCAAGTTTGTATCTCGCAATTCTGTCTTTTTTCTCACAATTGCGAGTTTATATCTCGCAGTTCTGACTTTTTTCCTCACAATTCTGACTTTTTCTCCCAAAATGCAAATTTGTATCTCGTAATTCTGACTTTTTTCACAATTAAGAGTTATAAAATCCAATTCTGAGAGGAAAAAACGACTGATGTTTTCAGAATTGTGAGTTTATATCTGAGTTAATAGCGCAGTTGCGTGTTATAATGTCAGATTTGTGAGATATAAACTCACTCATATAAACAACTCTAAAAAAAAGTCACAATTGTGAGTTTATTTTTTATACTTTATTGTATACTTTATTTATTTTTTTGTTTTAATTCAGTGCCGGAAATGGGCTTCCATATTAAGGCCACCTAATATAAAGTGGGACCCTTTTTTTGACTGAAAAACATGATGACATTCCACCTTCAGATGCAAATTTAATCTTTACTATGAATAAAATGCTCTTGAAAAATGCACTTCACAAAATAAGATGTTAAAAATGACTGCTTTTTGCGTAACTTCATTCTCATGAAGCACTGCAATGTCAGGTATGCATAAAAACACGCAACCCGCAAACAGGCATTTTTGGTTGTTGTTTTTGTTTTTGAATCTTTCACATTTCACACATGCAGATAAGCAGCTTTACATGATTTTTTTTAAACAAACCAAGCATGACCATATTATTGGTTTTTAGCATGCTTAGATTACTAGAGAATTACCCTGTGCTCTTAAAACATGCAGGAATGCTGAAGTGGTTCCATTATGATTGCAACACAGTGTAAGGCGATATATTCATGGCATCTTTTTCTGATTAATGATATAAAGTTTTCATTGCCTGATAATGGTTTAAGTTGTGCCCTGTAGCTGCGTGCCAAAATTACACTAGGCCAGTTGCATAAGCACAGCCACTATGTTAAGACTATGTCTGAAGAACTAGTCTTGCCAACTAGCAGTTAGCCAAGGGGTAATCCATCTTCGTTCTGATTCAAATAAAACATTTTAATGCAGCTAAGTTTAAAATGCTCTGCAGTTTATGCAACCAGCCACATTCTGCCAGTTCTAATCTCACCTCCCACCTGTCTGACTTTCTGCCCACCTGTATTCCAGAGTTTTGCAAAAGACACAAGCGCTTAGGCCTTAAAATGAAATTCACAAATTGAGTTTTTAACATAACCACTATTACACATACTCTTTTTTTAGAATAGAATTATTTGAGTGGTTCCATACAGTTCACTAAAGTGGTTCTCAAGAAACACCCAACTTGCGCTGCGTATCAAGGGCAGGTCTTGACAGTGGATTTGCCCTATGGCTCAAGTTTAAGGTTTGAGCTGTTTGTGTGCGGTTAGGAGCTGGTTTAACCAGCTGAGTTAGAGAACTCCCGATAACGAGATGCCAAGCCCACCTGTTTTTTTTTTTTTTTTTTTTTGCAAACTGGATAATTAAGTAAACAAAAGTTTAAGAGGATGAACAATAGGTGAGAGAGAGCGTAGACCAGAGTAGGACAAAAAAAAAAAAAATATAACACTCAATCTGTTAACACAGGTGCATTTTAATTCGATTTCTTGAAACCCAAGAAACACCATGTCAGGTAAAAGACTTTTTAGGGGTTCGAGTGCGTAGCACTGAAACCCTATTGTAATTGTTAGGATTTTTTTTATTAGGGGTTCGAGCGCGTAGCGCTGAAACCCTATTGTAATTGTTAGGATTTTTTTTATTATTATTATTCCGCGCTAAAACTGATCGTGCAGCCCAAACCGTAAGGCCTAGAGAGCTGAAACTTGGTCAGAAGGTAGTAGTCCTCCTCGCTACTCAGGCGCAAAGAACCGGCCCAATCGGCCTAACGGGGGCGCTACAGCGCAAAAAACTAACTTTTTTTACATTTTTGGCCATAGCTCGTAGAATTTTTTTAAAAACTTTACATCGTTGCAATCCTTGGGTCAAGCCCAACAAAAGTGTACTGGTGCAGATTTTTCGTTTTTCCGCAAAATGGCGTTATGTCCGATGGATCGGAACCAAACCAGTGCTGAAATGTTCTCTGGACAGTGAATATCAATAATTATCAAAAAAAAGTTGAAATTTTGACTCACGGTCAAATAGGAATGCCAAAACTAACGTTACCAAATTCTTACATTTGGCTATAACTTTTGAATGGAATGAGATATCTACACCAAACTTGGTACACATGTGTATAAGCTCAATCTTTGGTCAAATAACAAAAATTGCACAGCTCTGCCACTTGGTGGCGCTATAAGCCTGAAAAAACATAAAAATGACTATAACTTTGCAACCGTCAGTCCAATCAACCTGAAAATTGGTATGCAGTGTCTCTGTCCAATGTGCCATAAGGGTCTATGAGGACATTGGCCAATGAAGTTTGAGCACCCATTAGACAAGGTTAACGGAGGCCGATCGGAACAAAACTCACTGGGCATATTCGACTCATGGCCCTAAAGGTCTGTAAGAATTTTGAAAGAAATCGGCCACTAGTTGGCGCTAACGAGTTTTTTGCCTCTGTAACGTGCCTCACTCACGTGGTGTTTCACACATCCACACAATATGCATATCATTTGATAGATCTCCACATGCTGAGCAACTTTGCCTCAAGAACCATTGCTGTCAATCAAATCATTCATTAATTATTCACAAATATGTGAAAAACCTACTTTTGCGAACTAGTCCTAGGTTTTTCGCTCAATCTCGATCAAACCACTGCAGCGCAGTTCTCCAGACTCTCTAGATCAATAATTATCAAAAAAATGTGGAATTTTGTCCTTTGGGTAGCTATAACGGGGTCATTTAGAAAAGGGGCGTGGCCACATATACCCAAAAGCCTATCAAACCTAAACAAAAACTCAAAACTTTACAAAAGTTGGAGAAAACATGTGTCAGATGACTCTTAACAAGCATGTAAAATTTCATGGAGATCGGACCATAGGTGGCGCTATGACAGTTAAAAAGGCTTCAACAACACGAAATTTCAAAAGTAAATTGCCTTAAATTGCTATAACATGCTCATATAATCACAGAAACACTAGAACTTCATACCATATGATAGATCTCCTCATGCTGAGCAACTTTGCCTCAAGAACCATTGCTTTCAATCAAGTCGTTTATTACATATTCACAAATATGTGAAAAACCTACTTTTGCGAACTAGTCTTAGGTTATTCACTCGATCTCGATCAAACCACTGCAGCACAGTTCTCCAGACTCCCTAGATCAATAATTATCAAAAAAAAATTAAACTTTTGACTCACAGTCACAAAGGGGCGCCAAAACGTTCAAAAGAGGCGGGGCCACTTTTAGTAAAAAGGCTATAACTTTGGAACAGAATGACATATCATCACCAAACTCAGAACACATATGTAAAAGCTCCGCCTTTGGTCAAATCCAAAAAATTGCGGAGCTTGACCACTTGGGGGCGCTATAATAGAGAAAAAACATAAAAATGGCTATAACTTCGCAACCGTCAGTCCAATCAACCTGAAAAATGGTATGCAGTGTCTCTGTCCAATGTGCCATAAGGGTCTATGAGAACACTGGCATATCTCAAAAAACATGGCCGCCATCGACCTATGAAGTTTGAGCACCTATTAGACAAGGTTAACGGAGGCCGATCGGAACGAAACTCACTGGGCAAAAAAATGCTCATCTATTCACACAAACACTAGATCTTACACTTATATTTGTATGATATATCTCTTCATTTTGAACAACTTTCCATAGCACCTTAAAGACCTTAAATGCTCGAACCCCGGTAATTGCTGCTTGCAGCTATATTTATTTTATTATTTTTTTTAAATTCATATATGAATCCATGATTTGCACTCATAGAAATAGTCTTATTTTTAGCGTTTAATTTTACATTAATCACCAATAGGACAAAAACACAAGCAATTTGGCTCAACTGCGTTAAACTTCATTTCTTTTACTGAAATGTGTTACTGCTTAAACTGAACAAATGCATCTCGCTGTTGCACTACTAATTTAATGAATTAGAAATGTGTGGATTCCCTGCCTTCATTTTCTGATTTTTTGAAGGTGGGTTTGTATATGTTAAATGTTTTTCAGCCCTTAATTGATTGGCCGATATGTCTTTTATTCATTTCAAGGCAGTAGTTTAAGAGTGTTGGGAAGACAAGAAGAAGAGGCAGTTGGTGGTGGATGAATGAGTATTGACAAAAATCCCTCTCTTTCTCTCTTTCTCTTCTCTCTTCTGTCTTAAGGGTATGTTCAAGGTGTCAGCCACAATCCTCTTGCTCTTAAAACTGTCATTTTTTTATCCATCCTTTTCTGAAAACTCCCATTCTTCAGACAGTTAAGATCCACCCCTTCTCTGCCTTCTGCTTGACTCAACAGGCCGTAACCAGTTCTGTGTGTTATATTGTTGCTGGGCATGACATTTCATATATTGTACTTTTGACATCTCAACTACTAATACTTTTGGATGTTCTAAGCAATAGGCTTTATTTGATTATTATTAATATTATTATTTATGACACAACTGCTTTGTATCACACCCATTTCACAGAACTCCAGAAAGCAATGGCCACGTTGATTACAGTCTTTTACAAATACTCAGGAAAGGAGAGAGACAAACTTACCCTGAGCAAAGGCGAGCTGAGGGACCTGCTTAGTTCAGAGATGGGCAACATCTTAGGGGTGAGAGTCACTGCAAAACTGTTTCATAAACTGACCAGTTAAAATATGATTTCTCTTTTCATTATGATATTTTTAATGAAAACTTGTAGGTTTTCAAATTGCTTCATTTTATAATGATTATTTTTTTTTATTAAATAATAAAATAATTAAAATTGTATTTATTATTGTTTTGTATTCATTCTCATAATAATTGCATTGTGAGCTAATACTGATGGCGTTTAATTCGCATCACTGTACTGACAGTATCTCTGATTACACTTTTGTGTATGTTGTGAGGCACTCGGGGTGAGAGTCACTGCAAAACTGTTTAATAAACTGACCAGTTAAAATATAATTTCTCTTTTCATTATGACATTTTAATAGTGTATATATATATATATATATATACATGTATATCGACAACAATCGAAAAAGTTGAATTCTTTTCTATTCTATCTCATAATAAATATATTGTGAGATAAATATGTGCTGTTTAGTTCACATCACTGTACTGACAGTATCTCTGATTACACTTTTGTTTTTGTTAAAGAAATCTCAGGACAAGCCAGCTCTGGACAAGATATTTAAGGATCTGGATGCAAATAAAGATGGCACTGTGGACTTTCAGGAGTACATCACCTTGGTTGCCTGCATCACTATGTTTTGCAATGAATTTTTCCAAAAATAAAAAATAACCTTGTCCTTACAGAAAGAGTTTATCTGTAAAGCTATATGGTATATCTGAAACCAAAAATAAAGGTTTTTAATGTTTTTAATTAAATCTGTATTCTTACAATATGTGGGTGTGAGTGTTCATATCTGTAAATGTGTGTTTTTGTTATTGGTGGCTGCAGCTTACATACACATGTTATTCCTCTGGACATATTAGAACTATGCTTCATTTCCATATGGAAACATTCACCTACCTCTAACACTCCTTATAACACAATACTGACATACAATGAATTGTCAAATGACAGACTGCAGTAACTTATACTGTACACAGTGAGTATACAGTATAACCTGCAGGAAACTTACAATACAAAACAATACCACACCCCACCAAAAGGGGTCTCACATGCATTAGTGAGAGAGCTGTATATTTTTGTAGTAAATGTCATGATTGTGACATGTTAGTTGCTTTTTACAGAAAAAAAAAAAGGTACAAACTGACACTGTACCTTTAAAGTTCCAACAGGCATAATTTAAGGGGAAAATAAGCTATTTTTGGAAAATGCAACACCCCTGTAACATCTTTTTCTGTAGCCTATGAACTGCAGAAATATTATAGAGGTGTCTCGAACGATTCATGTCGCAGTTCTATTAAAATTCCAGTATTAGAGTATTTAAATTATTTGAAATGTGTTTGAAATTAGTGGTTAATATTCCACAATGTGAATTGTTAGGAAGATTTGATGCTGACGCTGTCTATCTGCGCACGTCGCGTTATTTTAATACGTCGAAGAAGAGCCAGCTCTCAACTTTTGATAACTATTAAAGCAGTAAAGCCCCAAGATGCTGTGGTTTACTGAGATTTTAAAACCGCTAGGGGGCGTTGTTAGACACGACGAGGAGCGCAGTAAATAAAAAGTAATAATCTTTTTGGCTTTTGTGTGCGGTTAGAAGCTGGTTTAGCCGGCGGAGTTAAAGACTCAAAAGGGACAAGAGATTCCGACAAGAGAGTGAATAATAAGAGCGAGGGAGCATCGTAAGGTAAAAGTAAAAGAGAGGGGCATAAATGTAGGTGCGGTTGTGTGTTAAGGGTTGGGACGGTGGGAGGGCGTGAATTCGGGGGTGGATCATTTCTCTGCATAAAACACCCAGTCCGTTCCTTCAGTGGTCACTCGCTCAGTCCTATTTTTCTTCACTTCCTGCTCGCCGTGAACTCCAGCAACACCATGTCACGTAAGAGACTTTTATTTTATTACTATTATTTATTTATTTATTTATTTATTATTATGTTTTACAGCTTATAATGAACTTATGCATCTCACTGCTGCACTGTATGACTTTGATGGGTTCAAACTTTGTAGACTGGCATTCGAGGTAGTTTTGTTATTTGTTATATGCTTTTCAGCCATTAATTATTTAGTAGAATAGTTTAAGAGTTTGTGTGTTGAGAAGAAAGCAGAGGCTGGAAAATTAGTCAGTTGATGGTGGATCAAATGACCAGTGACAAAATCAAGTAGATCTTTTTGTTTCTGTCTCTCTATTCTGTCTTAATTAAAGGGTATGTAGGGTGTTGCCCATAATCCGCTTGTGCTTAAAACTGACGTTTTTTTCTTTATGACTCTTTTTCTGAAAACTCCCACTCTACAGACAAATAAGATCCACCCCTTCTCTTCCTACTGCTTGCCTCCAGAGGGCTGTAACCAGTTCTGTGTGTTATATTGTTGCTGGGCATGACATTTCTTATATTGTACTTTTTGACATCTCCACAACTAATAATTGCAGATGCTGTAAACAATGAGCTTTGTTTGATTATTATTTATGATACACCTGCTTTGTATCACACTCATTTCACAGAAATCTACCAAGGAATGGCTCTGCTGATTGCAGCCTTTCACAAATACTCAGGAAAGGAGGGAGACAAAACCACCCTGAGCAAAGGCGAGCTCAAGGATCTGCTCAATGCAGAGCTGGGCGACATACTTGGGGTGAGAGGCACTGCAAAACTGTTTCATAAACTGACCCGTTAAAATATAATTTCTCCTTTAATTATGACATTTTAATATAGTTTTATATGTATATACACACTGTATATATAATTCTTATTAAATAATAACAATCAAAAAATTGAATTCTTTTGTATTAATTCTTATTATAAAAATATTTTTAGATAAATATGTGCTGTTTAATTCACATCACTGTACTGACAGTATCTCTGATTACACTTTTGTTTTTGTTACAGAAAGCTGAAAACCAGTCACAGGTGGACAATATATTTAAGGATCTGGATGCAAATAAAGATGGCACTGTGGACTTTCAGGAGTACGTCACCTTGGTCGCCTGCCTTACTGTGCTTTGCAATGATTTTTTCAAAAAATAAAAAATAACCTTGTCCTTACAGAAAGGGTTTATCTGTAAAGCTATGGTATGTCTGAAACCAAGAATAAAGGTTTTTTATGTTTTGAATTAAATCTGTATTCTTACAATGTGTTGGTGTGAGTCTTCTTATCTGTAAATGAGTGTTTATGGTGTTGGTGGCTGCAGCTTACATACACATGAATGTAATGCCTTAAACGTTCACCTATACCACCAACACTCCTAACATAATGCTGACATACAATGAATTGTCACATGACACAGATTACAGTAACTCATACTATATACTGTGCATATATGGCCTGCAGGAAACTTGAAAACAATACCACACCATTACCATATATACCATACAATACAATAGCACATATATGAAGACAATAAACACACGTTTGCTGACAATTGATCTGTTTTTCTGCTTATGCAATCTCAGGTATTTTCATAATTATAAAGTATTTCATAATACAATGTTAAACGACTCAACCTTTATAACAGTATAGAATACTACAAAAATACAACTTCCGCTTCAGTCTATGATTAGAAGGCACATCAGATCACAACAACAGTTACTGTCCCTTCATTCTAATATTAAGCTAACACCAAAGTTTATTAGTTTTAAAAACTCATCCCTTTGTGTTTTTAGCACAACATTGTTTTTTATGGGTATTTCATTGATTTCCTTTTTGTGAAAAAGCATAAGGTTCCCAGTCCAGTGATCAGACAAGCTGCCAATAACTACATTAATAATAATTACATTAATCTTCACTGGAGCTCATAAAATTTAACATTTTCCAGTAAATGTCTCCATCTTGTGGTGACTCTCATAAGGGAGCTTAGAACTGTTACTGTCTACTGTATATACAAATTTACAAAAAGATTTACAAAAAACTGTTAAACTCTTTACCCTCATACACTATTCCCTACATGAGTTTAGTAAATGGTCCAGAAGCAACACGAGAACTACAAGTGACTTCCAGTCAAATCCTTAGATTAATTCAATTGAAATTACAGACATTA